>NC_045445.1:95822590-95846305 GCF_002776525.5 Piliocolobus tephrosceles | reverse complement strand
CCAAAAAGCTGAGCCGGTGTGTACCTAAAATAAACAACAATCCTCCTGTACTCCATATTGGTCTCTCTGTTCCTCAGTTTACCGCAACATATAAGCTGGTTTATTTTTATCATGGTGTGAGTTCTCTGAACTCTTTGCGGGTCCATTTTCATCATTGCGAGGTGATTACCATTTTTGAGGATTGGTGTCCCTGACTGTGGACATTTCTGAACTTTTGAGGTTCTCTCCTTAAGTTTGAGGCCACATTGCTCTTCCAAGGCATATTTACCCACATGCCAGGTCTCTGAGCCGATTTATTGACTATATCCAAAATGTGAGGTCAATGAGCTCCTTCCTTCCTCCCTCCCTCCCTCTTTCTTTCTTTCTTTCTCTCTCTCTCTCTTTCTTTCTTTTTCTTCTTTCTTCTTCTTTTTTTTTTTTCTTGTTGGATTCTAGCTCTGTCACCCAGGCTGGAGTGCAGTAGCTTGATCTCAGCTCACTGCAACCTCCGCCTCCCAGGTTCAAGCAATTCCCCTGCCTCAGCCTCCCGAGTAGCTGGGTTTACAGGCACCTGCCACGACGCCCAGCTAATTCTCATATTTTTAGTAGAGATGGGGTTTCACTGTGTTGGCCAGGCTGGTCTTGAACTCTTGACCTCAGGTGATCCACCCGCCTCAGCCTCCCAAAGTGCTGTGGTTACAAGCGTGAGCCACCGCGCCCAGCCAATGAGCTCTTCAGTATCTTTTTGTAGGATGTTAAATATACAAGTAATTTTGGGAGTCTGTATTTCAAGTTGTGAAATCTCAAAGACTGGTGGGAGCATTTTATCATGTGGTGATATTAGCTTTTGGGGGATTCTGTGTGCTAGAGTGCCAGGTCCCTGAGTAGCTTGAGGGTCTTTGTACAGGCTGTGATATCTCTTTTTTTTTTTTTTTTTGTGACGGAGTCTCGCTCTGTGGCCCAGGCTGGAGTGCAGTGGCCGGATCTCAGCTCACTGCAAGCTCTGCCTCCCAGGTTCACGCCATTCTCCTGCCTCAGCCTCCTGAGTAGCTGGGACTACAGGCGCCCACCACCTCGCCCAGCTAGTTTTTTGTATTTTTTAGTAGAGACGGAGTTTCACCACGTTAGCCAGGATGGTCTCGATCTCCTGACCTCGTGATCCGCCCGTCTCGGCCTCCCAAAGTGCTGGGATTACAGGCTTGAGCCACCGCACCTGGCCCAGGCTGTGATATCTTTAATCTGTTTGAGAGTCTCTATACCATGGTGTGTGGTATCTGAGTTACTTGGGTCTTTGTTCTGTGGAGTGAAATCTCTGAACTCTTTTGTGGCTTGTGTCACATAGTGTGAGGTCTCTAAGCTTTTGGGGAAATCTCTGTCCAAGGTGTAAGGCTTCCTTCCTTCCCTCCCTCCCCCCCCTCCTTCCTTCCTTCCTTCCTTCCTCTCTCTCTTTCTTTCTCTTTCTTTTCTTTCCTTTTGTTTTGAGACAGGGTCTTACTCTGTCACCCAGGCTGGTGTGCAGTGACACGATCTCAGCTCACTGAAACCTCCACCTCCCGGACTCAAGGGATCTTCCCACCTCACCCTCCCAAGTAGTTGGGACTGTAGGCACGCACCACCACACCTGGCTAATATTTTTGTAGAGACAGGATTTTGCTATGTTGCCCAGGTTGGTCTCAAACTCCTGGGCTCAAGTGATCCACCCACCTCTGCCTCCCAAAGTGCTGGGATTACAGGTGTGAGCCACAGGGCCCAGCCAGGTGTGAGGTTTCTAAGCTATTTGGTGCCCTGTTTTCTAGATTGTGAATTCTCCAAGTCAGTTTTTTATTTTCTACCTGGGTATAAGGTCTCTGGGCTTTTTGTGTTTTTGCTCTCCAGGAGATGGGGACTCTCAACCTTTGTGAACCTCCTTCCCTGATGGTCAGGTTTTAATATTCTGAGAGTGTAATGTCCCTGAGTGTGGAGGCTCTGTCATTTTAAAGGTCTTTTTTTTCTTTTGACATTTTTTGAGATGGAGTCTCACTGTCGCCCAGGCTGGAGTGCAGTGGTGTGATCTCAGCTCACTGCAGCCTCCACCTCCCGGGTTCAAGTGATTCTCCCACCTCAGCCTCCTGAGTAGCTGGGACTACAGGCGCCCACCACCACACCTGGCTAATTTTTTTTTTATTTTTAGTAGGGACAGGGTTTCACAATGTTGGGCAGACTGGTCTCGAACTCCTGGCCTCAGGTGATCCACCTGCCTCGGCCTCCCAAAGTGCTGGGATTACAGGCATGAGCCACCGCACCCAACCTGTTTTTTGTTGTCTGAAACAGAGTTTTGCTCTGTTGTCTGGGCTGGAGTGCAGTGGTATGATCCCAGATCCTTGCAACTCCCACCTCCCAGGCTCAAGTGATCCTCCTGCCTCAGCCTCCTGAGTAACTGGGACCACCACGCCTGGCTAATTTTTTGTGGTTTTAGTAGAGACGGGGTTTCACCATGTTGGTCAGGCTGGTCTCCAACTTCCAACCTCAAATGACCTGCACACTTCTCCCTCCCAAAGTGCTGGGATTATAGCTGTGAGCCACTGTGCCTGGTCTGAGCTTCTTATTTTTATTTTTTATTTTTTAAATCAATGGGGTCTTGCTTTGTCACCTAGGATGGAGTGCAGTGGTATGATCATAGCTCACTGTAGCCTTGAACTCCTGGGCTCAATCGATCATCATACTTCAGCCTCCCAAGTAGCTGGGACTACAGGCACATGCTACCACACTTGTCTTGAGTTTCTTATTTGTATTATTTGTTTATTACCTGTCTCTGTCCTGTGAGAAAGTGACATTCATGAAGGCAGAGGCTTTGTCTCGTTGCTGTGCTGCTGTGTCCCCAGCAGCTAGAACATAGCCTAGTACAGAGCTAAGCAGTTCATAAACATCCATGGAATAAATACATGCATGAATGAATTAATGGATCTGGCAGAATATCAAAGGAGTAGCCCCAGCCCAGCTCAGCCCTCAAGATAATTCTATTAACTGGGTGCAGTGGCACGTGCCTGCAGTGGCACGTGCCTGCAGTTGCAGCTACTCAGATGGCTGAGGTGGGAGGATCCCGTGAGCTCAGGAGTTGGAGGCTGCAGTGAACCATGATTGCACCACTGCAATCCAGCTTGAGCAACAGAGCGAGACCCTGTCTCAAAAAAAGATAGGCTGGGCGTGGTGGCTCACACCTGTAATCCCAGCACTTTGGGAGGCTGAGGTGGGAGGATTGCTTGAGCCCAGGAGTTGCCAGGTGTGGTGGCCCATGCCTGTGGTCCCAGCTACCTGGGAGGCTAAGGCTAAGGCAGGACAATAGCTTGAGCCCAGGAGGTCGAGGCTGCAGTGAGCTGTGATCACGCCTCTGCATTCCATCCTGGGTGATAGAGCGAAACACTGTCTCAAAAAAAAGAGAGAGAGAGAGAGAGAAATGAAAAAGAAAGATAATTCTCTCACACAGTCTATCAGAGGCAGGTGAGCATCTTATTTCAAAGACCCTCCACTCAGGATGTTAAGACAGAAGTGAGGTTCATAGCTCATCTTCAAAGGCTATTTGCACATTTTGGTCCAAAACATACTTCCTCAATTCTAAATATGATTTCTGTTTTTTTTTCCTTCCTTTCTTCCTTCCTTTCTTCCTTTCTTCCTTTCCTCCTTTCCTCCTTCCCTTCCTTCCCTTCCTTCCTTTCTTTCTTTTTCTTTTCTTTTTTTGAGACACAGCCTTGCCCAGGCTGGAGTGGAGTGGCATGATCTCCACTCACTGCAACCTCCGCTTCCCAGGTTCAAGCAATTCTCCTGCCTCAGCCTCCTGAGTAGCTTGGATTACAGGCACCGGCCACCTTGCCCAGCTAATTTTTGTATTTTTGGTAGAGACAGGGTTTCACCACATTGGGCAGGCTGGTCTCGAACTCCTGACCTCAGGTGATCTGCCTGCCTCAGCCTCCTGGAGTGCTGGGATTAGAGGCGTGAGCCACCGTGTCCGGCTGATTTCTGTTTTTCTTTTCCTGGAGGTGGGGTGGCATGGGAGGAGGGTGCGAAATAAAATCCTGTCAACATTATCTAGGAAAATTCCCAGTACTTGAGTTGCTGTAAATCAGTTGGAGAATTTCCTTTTTCACTACTATGCAACAGTTTATATCATGTTGATAAATTGACACAAAATGATAAAGCATATTATCTAGAGCTGCACTGTCCAGTATAGTAGCCACTAGCTACATGTGGCTATTTACACTTAAATTAATTAAAATTATGGTCAAGTACAGTGTCTCATGCCTGTAATCTCAGCACTTTGAGAGGCTTAGGCGAGAGGATTGCTTAAGACCAGGAGGTCAAGACCAGCCTGAGCAACAAAATGAGACTCTGTCTCCACAAAAAATAAAATTAGCGGGGCACGCCTGTAGTCTTAGCTACTCAGGAGGCTGAGGCAGGAGGATTGCTTGAGCCCAGGAGTTCGAGGCTGCAGTGAGCTGTGATCATGCCACTGCACTCCAACCTGGGTGATAGAGTGGGACCCTGTCTTTATTTTAAAATAATAATTAGATTAAGTTAAGTATTTAACACAAGCTACAATATGGATGAAGCTTGAGGACCTTAGGCTAAGTGAAATAAGCCAATCACAAAGTGATTTCACTTATATGAGCTACTTAGTCAAATTCCTAAAGACAGAGAGTAGAGTGGTCGTTGCCAGGGACTGGGAGAAGGAGGGAATGGGGAGTTATGGCTGAACAGGTATGAGTTTCAGGTTGGGTAGAAGAAAAGGTTCTGGAGATATGTGGTGGTGATGGTTGCACAAAAATGCAAATGCTCGGCCAGGCGCGGTGACTCATGCCTGTACTCCCAACACTTTGGGAGGCCAAGGCAGGCGGATCACAATGTCAAGAGATCATGACCATCCTGGCCGACATGGCGAAACCCTGTCTCTACTAAAAATACAAAAAATTAGCCGGGAGTGTTGGCACATGCCTGTAGTCCCAGCTACTCAGGAGGCTGAGGGAGGAGAATTGCTTGAACCTGGGAGGTGGAGGTTGCAGTGAGCCAAGACCACACCACTGCATTCTAGTCTGGGAGACAGAGTCTCACTCTGTCTCAAAAAAGAAACAAAAAAAGCAAATGTTCTTTTTTGCTGTTGAAACGGAGTCTTGCTCTGTCGCCCAGGGGCTGCAGTATAGTAGCATGATCTCAGCTCACTGCAACCTCTGTCTCCCGGGTTCAAGCAATTCTCCTGCCTCCGCCTCCCACGTAGCTGGGACTACAGGCATGAGCCACTATGCCGGGCTAATTTTTTCTTAATTTAATTTTTATTATTTTTTATTTTTTTGAGATAGAGTTTCATTCTTGTTGTCCAGGCTGGAGTGCAATGGCGTGGTCTCGGCTCACTGCAACCTCTGCCCCCTGGGTTCTAGTGATTCTCCTGCCTCAGCCTCCCAAGTAGCTGGGATTACAGGCGCCTGCCACCACGCTTAGCTAATTTTTTTTTGTATTTTTAGTAGAGACAGGGTTTCTTCATGTTTGCCAGGCTGGTGTCAAACTCCTGACCTCAGATGATCCGCCCGCCTCGGCCTCCCAAAGTGCTGGGATTACAGGTGTCAGCCACTGCACCCGGCCCATTTGCCACATTTTAAATACTCAATAGCCATATGTGGCTAGTGGCTACCGTACTGTACAGTGTAGACAGAGAACATTTCCATCATTGCTGAATGTTTTATTGAACAGTGCTGGTCTAGAGTTATGACAGAAAGCTCTGGAAGAACTAAAATCAGAAAGAGGTTGAATAGGTAGAAATGGTTGTCTCTGGGGCTGGAACCGGGGTTTGAGAAGGGCAGGCAGAAACTTTGCTTTTTATCAAAATCCCCTCAGGATATGGGACTTATCCCCATGCTCATGAATTACTGTGATAATCTGAAAGAAAACCCACTCACCCAGGCTCTACAAGGAGTTAGATCCTTTTCTTCTTTTTTTAAAAAATCAGGGTGAAAAAAAAATCGGGGTGAAATCCCACATAAGATTGACCATTGCAAAGTGAACAATTTAGTGGCAATTTGTGCATTCGCAATGTTGTGCAACCACTACTTCTATCTCGTTACGAAACATTTTCATCGCCCCAAAGAAAAACCCTATACTCGCTAAGCAGTTGCTCTCTGAGACCAGTCCCACTCAGCCCCTGGCAATCATTCATCTGTGTTCAGTCTTTATGGATTTACCTATTCAGGGATCATATGATATGTGACTTTCTTTTTTTCTTTTCTTTTTTTTTTTTTTTTGAGACAGTCTTGCCCTTGTCACCCAAGCTAGAGTACAGTGGCGTGATCTCAGCTCACTGCAACTTCTGCCTCCTGGGTTCAAGAGATTCTCCTGCCTCAGCCTCCTGAGTAGCTGGAATTACAAGTGTGCACTACCATGCCCGGCTAATTTTTGTATTTTTAGTAGAGACAGGGTTTTGCCATGTTGACCAGGCTGGTCTCAAACTCCTGGCCTCAAGCAATCTGCCCACCTTGGCCTCCCAAAGTGCTGGGATTACAAGCGTGAGCCACCGCGCCAGGCTGGGTTTCACCACTGTTAACTAATATCTGGCTTTGTTGATCTTTGGCATCTTGTAGCATACACCTCATTCCTTTTTCATGGCTGAATAATATTCCATTGTATGTATATACAAGTTGAGCATCCCTTATCTGGAAATTCAAACTCCAAAATGTTTTCAGATCCAAAATGATGCCACACTGGAAAATTCCACAAATAAGTACTTAAGACAAACTTTGTTTCATGCACAGAAGTATTTAAAATAAGGCCGGGCGTGGTGGCTCATGCCTGTAATCCCAGCACTTTGGGAGGCCAAGGCGGGTGGATCACGAGGTCAGGAGATCGAGACCATCCTGGCTAACATGGTGAAACCCCGTCTCTACTAAAAATACAAAAAATTAGCCGGGCGTGGTGGCGGGAGCCTGTAGTCCCAGCTACTCGGGAGGCTGAGGCAGGAGAATGGCCTGAACCCGGGAGGTGGAGCTTGCAGTGAGCCGAGATCGCGCCACTGCACTCCAGTCTGGGAGAAGCAGCGAGACTCCGTCTCAAAAAAAAAAGAATTATTTAAAATATTGTATAAAATTGGCCAGGCGCGGTGGCTCATGCCTGTAATTCCAGCACCTTTTTTTTTTTTTTTTTTTTGAGACAGATTCTTGCTGTCACCCAGGCTGGAGTGCCCGATCTTGGCTCACGGCAACCTCTGCCTCCCAGGTTCAAGCAATTCTCCTGCCTCAGCCTCCCAAGTAGCTGGGATCACAGGCATGCGCCACCACATCTGGCAAATTTTTGTATTTTTAGTAGAGACAGGGTTTCACCATGTTGGCCAGACTGGTCTCAAACTCCTGACCTCAGGTGATCCACCTGCCTCAGCTTCCCAAAGTGCTGGGATTACAGGCGTGAGCCACTGCACCTGGTCCAACACTTTGGGAGGCCAAGGTGAGTGGATCACTTGAGCTCAGGAGTTGAAGACCAGCCTGGGCAACATGGCCAACCCTGTCTCTATAAAAAATACAAAAATTAGCTGAGTGTGGTGGTGCATGCCTGCTGTCCCAGATACTTGGGAGGCTGAAGTGGGAGGATTGCTTGAGCCCAGGAAGTTGAGGCTGCAGTGAGCTGAGAACATATTACTGCACACCAGCCTGGGTGACAGAGCAAGACCATGTCTCAAAAAAAAAAAAAAAAAAAAAAAAAAAAAAACAACATACACACACACACACACACATATGGTATAAAATTACCTTCAGGCTATGTGTATAAGGTGAATGAGAAACATAAATGAATTTCATATTTAGACTTGAGTTCCACTCCAAGATATCTCATTATGTATGTATAAATATTACAAAATCCAAAAAAATCCAAAATGTAAAACACTTCTGGTCCCAAGCATTTTGAATAAGGGATACTCTAACTGTAGCACAATTTGTTTAGCCATTCATCTGTTGATGGACATTTGGACTGGTTCCACCTTTTGGCTATTGTGAATATCGCTGCTATGAACATGTGTTAGATGTACTTGAGTATCAGTTTTCAGTTATTTTGGGTATATACTTAGGAGTAGAATTGCTAGATCATATGATGATTCTGTTTATCTTTTTTTTTTTTTTTTTTGAGACGGAGTCTTGCTCTGTCGCCCAGACTGAAGTGCAGTGGTGCGATCTCAGCTCACTGCAACCTCCGCCTCCCAGGTTCAAGCGATTCTCCTGCCTCAGCCTCCCAAGTAGCTGGGACTACAGGCACATGCCACCACACCCAGCTAATTTTTTGTATTTTTAATAGAGATGGGGTTTCACCATGTTAGCCAGGATAGTCTCAATCTCCTGACCTCGTGATCCACCTGCCTCGGCCTCCCAAAGTTCTGGGATTACAGGCGTGAGCCACCACGCCCGGCCTCTATTGTTACCTTTTAGAGGAATTTGCCAACTATTTCCACGGTGGCTGAACCATTTTGTATTCCGACCAGCAATGTGTGAGGGTCCCAGTTTCTAAACATCCTTGCCAACACTTATTTTCTGTTTTGCTGATTATAGCCATCCAAGTGGTGATGAAGTGGTATCTCATTGTGGTTTTGATTTGCATTGCCCTAATGACTAGTGATGTTGAGCATCTTTTCATGTGCTTCTTAGCCATTTGTATATCTTCTTTGAACAAATATCCATTCAAGTCCTTTGCTCATTTAAAAAATCAGGTTGTTTCTGTTTTTGTCATTGAGTTGTAAGGGTTCCTTATATATTCTGGATACATGACCCTTGTCAGATATATGATTTACAAATACTTCCTCCTATTCTATAGGTTGTCTTTTCAGTTTCTTAATACTGTCCTCTGATACACAAAAGTTTTCAATTTTGATGAAGTCCAATTTATCTGTTTGTTGTTGTTGTTGTCTGTACTTTTGGTGTCACAGCTAGGAATCCATTGTCCGATCCAAGAGCATGAAAATTTACTAGAGCCTTTTCTTGGGGTGGGGTTCAGTTCATGGCTCTCAGTAGCTTGGAAAATTTTTGTTCCACTTTCAGATGGACATTGCCACTGCTCATCTTCACTTCCTGACCTCCAGCCCCACCCTGGCTCTAGGCCACCCTGCTGTCCAGGATCCACCCCTGGATGCTCAATCACCAATAGACCAAGTCAACTATGCTGCCTCTGGCTGCCAAACAGCTGCAGTGAATTAATTTAGACTTGGTTGAATGTGTTTAGGACTACCTGGGAAAGAAACCCGAAATTTGAAAGGGAAACTCAACGTTTCCTCAAATCCTCAAGAATTCAGCACATTGATTTTGTAGCAAGTCAGCTTTTATCATTTGGATTCTAGGAGATTTGATGATTTGGTGAATTGGTCATTTAGTCAATTGGGTTTTAAAAAGAAAGTGCTGGGGCAGATCACGAGGTCAGGAGTTCGAGGCCAGCCTGGCCAACATGGTGAAGCCCCATCTCTACTAAAAAATACAAAATTTAGCCAGGTGTGGTAGTGGGTGCCTGTAATCCCAGTTACTCGGGAGGCTGAGGCAGGAGAATTGCTTGAACCCAGGAGGTGGAGGTTGCAGGCTGAAGCAGGAGGATTGTTTGAGACCAGGAGTTCGAGACCAGCCTGAGCAAATATAGAGAAACCTCGTCTCTACAAAAAAAAAAAAAAAAAAAAAAAAAAAAATTAAAAATTAGCCTGGATGGTGGTGCACACCTCATAGTCCCAGCTACTTGCAAGGTTGAGGTAGGAGGATTGCTTGAGCCTAGGAGGTTGAGGCTGTAGTGAGCCATGATCACACCACTCCACTCAGCCAGGGCGACAGAGTGAGATCCCGTGAAAGAGGAGAGAAGAGGAGAGGAGAGGAGAGGAGAGGAGAGGAGAGAGGAGAGAGAAAGTCTGTGGTAGTGAAGAAGAAATAAGAATATAGACATATACCTGCTTATTTTTGCAAAAAGAAACACAGGAAGGATAAACCATAAGTGAATATGATTGTTTACCCCAGGGTCATGGTGCGCATCTGAAAACTCTGGTGGAAGTCCCTCCATTCCTGCCACTTTCAGGGTCTGTGTTGGGTGGGGGAAGCAGGAGAACCCTCTCTGGAGGGACTCTGGGCCTGGTCCTCACCCCAGGCCAAAGGCCTCCTCTCAGCTAAACAGCATCACCACATTGCCCACCTGAGCAGGCATAGTTAGGGCAACATCCCTAACCAGCCCCTCTCTGCCCCGTGTCAGGTTCCTAGAAGCTGGGGGTGGTTGCAGGGAGGGTGCCTGGTGTGGGAACTGCCAGGTGCAGGCTGGCTCGGTGCCCTTGACCTCACCGGTCCTGTGACTTCACCTTCAGTCCAGTCCATCCTACCTTCCTTGGAGCTATGGATGGCGAGATCAACAGCCGGGGATGAGGGGAGATTGGAGTCTGCATCTAATACTGGGAGATCTTTTAACTCATCCAACCAATTCCTTATTGAGTGTCCTGTCCTGGGTTCTGGGGACACCATGGTGAATAGAACAGACATAAATCTCTGCTCTCAGAGAGCTGTTATTCTGGTGGGGGCAGCAGTGACGATGTCAGGTAGTGAGTAATGCCCTGAAGAAAATGAAGCAGGGAGGTGAGGTGGAGCAGACTGAGGTGCGTGGGCACTCACCAGTGGTGAACAGGGAAGGCCTCACTGAGGTGACACATGACCTGAGACTGGAACCTTAAGCTGAAGGAGCCAGCTGTGCATCAGTCTGGGGGATGGGTGTTCTAGGCAGGGACAGTGAAAAGGTCCTGAGTTGGGAATGAACTTGGCTAGTAACAAAGTTCCAATAAGGGCAAAAATACTTGGCGCTCAGATTTTGCCAGGCACACACTTCAGTTTGGCTCAATCTGGTTGTGCTGGGGGAGCAGGGTGAAGGGGAAAGGAGGGAGGTGAGAGGCTCTCCTGAAGTGGGGCAGGTGCAGGTGACAGCAGGAAAGGCCTTGAGCACAGGAGGTAGGTATGGGTTTATGGCACTTGGGTAACTCTGCTGGAGTGGGGCCACTATAGAGTTATGCCTTGAGGGCTGGGAAAGTCAGGGTTGGAACTGGAGAGGGGATGGTGGACAGGTAGAGTAAGGTCTTCCTGAACCCTTGGGAGAGCCCCAAGGGGCCACCTCACTTCTCTCTCTCCCTCCTTCCTCCTTCCTTCCTTCCCTCCCTCCTTGGAAGCCCTGCTTTTGAGGAGAGCCATGGGTGCAGGTGGCAGGTGCCTCT
Organism: Piliocolobus tephrosceles; assembly: GCF_002776525.5. Lineage (NCBI taxonomy): Eukaryota > Metazoa > Chordata > Mammalia > Primates > Cercopithecidae > Piliocolobus > Piliocolobus tephrosceles. The sequence goes on along the minus strand of NC_045445.1, from coordinate 95,835,114 downwards.
CACCCAGTGGGTCACTCCTGTGGCACATGCCTGAGGCTGCAAGATGGCAGTCTTGGCTTGTGGGAGTAGGTGGGGAGAAGATTCTAGATCAAGGTGTTCTTGCCAGCTCTCTCTCTGTCTCTTCAGTCAGAGGCACAGATGCATAGACAGAAGCCAGCACAGGCACAGCCTCTAAGTCACTCAGATACCTACATACAGTGACTATACAATACCCCCCCCACACACACACACATACACACACACAAACCCACAGCACACAAGCACAGACACAAACACACACACACTTTGACATATGGTAGCAGCAAACAGAGACATATACAGGCACAGTCACTCAGAGATAGCCAGTACAGTAACCATCAGTCACTCACAAAGAGACACAAGTCACACTGAGACCCACCTGCCATATAGAGACACACAGTCCATTAGCATAGACACGGGCAGAGCCACACACAGACTGACATACAGTGATATCAAACACAGACCTGTGCAGATGCAGCCACATAGATACCCACACACAAGCAGAGGTACTGAAAAGCAAAGGGGCATGCAGGCAGGGCTCACACCCACCCAGACATGGCTAAATAAGTTATCCCAAAACACACTGTACTGTAGAAGGGAATATAGTCATGCACATCAGTGATACACAGTGTTCCTTTTGGGGCTGTGGCAACCATTGGTGATCACTGCTACATCCAGGGTTTCTTTAGAAACCAAGTTGGAAGCTGGGCACAGTGGCTCATGCCTGTAATCCCAGCATGTTGGGAGGCCAGGGCAGGAGGATCGCTTGAGGCCAGGACTTCAAGACTATCTTGGGCATCATGGTGAGACCCTGTCTCTAATATATATATATACATATATATGTTAACAGGGCATGGTGGTGCATGCCTATAGTCTCAACTACTTGGGAGGCTGAGGTGGAGGATCACTTGAGACCAGGAGTTCAAGGTTGTGGTGAGCCATGATTGCACCACTGCACTCCAGAAAAAGAAGCTAAGCTGTAGTTTTGCCTGTTGGGTTAAATGAAGTAAGAGAGGAACAATGAAAAAAGAGGAACTACAATTATGGACTCTAGAATTTAAGCTGGGTAAGGAGGGAAGTGAGGACATGAGAGAGGTGTGAAACACTGAAAATGTAGTAGGATCAATAAATTGTAGGTCCTAATGGGGTCAAAGGGTGTGATGGTTAATTTTAGTTGTCAATTTGACTGGGCCACAAGGTGCTTCTTGTTCTTATGACTTCATCCTCTGCTGGCCTAGAGGTGGTAATCCCAGAGGAGGGAAGGCTTCCACCGGGAGACACAACAATGATTCCATTGAACTAGAAGTTCAGTCTGTGGCTACTTTGGGCTCCTTGTGTCTTTGTTTTTTCTTTTCTTTCTTTTTTTTTCTTTTCTTTTCTTTTCTTTTTTTTTTTTTTTTTTTTTGAGACAGAGTCTCGCTCTGTTGCCCAGGCTGCAGTGCAGTGGCACAATCTCAGCTCACTGCAACATCCACCTCCCAGGTTCAAGTAATTCTCCTGCCTCAGCCTCCCAAGTAGCTGGCACTACAGGCATGCACCACCATGCCCGGCTAATTTTTATATTTTTAGTTGAGAGGGAGTTTCACCATGTTGGCCAGGCTGATCTCGAACTCCTGACCTCAGGTGATCTGCCCACTTCGGCCTCCCAAAGTGTTGGGATTTTAAGCGTGAGCCACTACACCCCGTCTCCTTGTGTCTTTGAATCAACAGGCAAAGAAAGGAGTTATGCTGGCTGGGGTGATCCATCCTGCCTACCAAGGGGACATTGGACTACTACTCCATAATGGAGGGAAGAAAGAGTATTCTGGAATGCAGGTGATCCCTTAGGGCATCTCTAAATATTACCATTCCCTGTGATTCAGGTCATTGAAAAACTACAACCCAATCCAGGCAGGACTACAAATGGCCCAGACCCTTCAGGAATGAAGGTTTGGGTCACCCCACCAGGCAAGAACCATAACCAGCTGAGGTGCTTGCTGAAGGCAAAGGGAGTATGGACTGGCTAGTGGAAGAAGGTAGTTATGAACACCAGCTATGACCACATGACTGGTTACAGACATGAGGATGGTAATTGGTATGAGTATTTCTTCCTTACTAAAAAATTATTTGTGGCTGGGCGCAGTGGCTCATGCCTGTAATCCCAGCACTTAGGGAGACTGAGACAGGTGGATCACTTGAGGTCAGGAGTTCAAGACCAGCCTGGCCAATATGGTGAAACACTGTCTCTACTAAAAATACAAAATTAGCCAGGCGTGGTGGTGGGTGCCTGTAATCCCAGCTACTTGGGAGGCTGAGGCAGGAGAATCGCTTGAACCCAGGAGGCGGGTTGACCTCAGGTATCCACCTGCCTGGGCCTCTCAAAGTGCTGGGATTACAGGTGTGAGCCACTGCACCCGGCCCGCTCTCTTATTCTTATATCATGTAATATAAGATGTATGAACTTTACATCATAGTATTTAAGTTATACAATATCAAGGAAAAGAATGAATGTCGCTCAAGGACTTCACATCTTTTGGAGAAGGGGTTAATGCATTTTTCAATTGTGCACAGGACAGTTGTATCATGTCAGGTGGAATTATGACCTTGCTATTGTCTTTACTGGAGATTAAGTATGGTTTAAGGGGATGTGTGTAGGTGTCTCATTGCAAGAGATGGATTTGTGATGGTTAATTCTGTGTGTTGACTTGTCTAGGCCACAGGATGCCTAGATACTTGGTCAGACATGATTCAGAATGTGTCTGTGAGGATAATTTTGGATGAGATTAACAGTTAAATCAGTAGACTGAGTAAAGCAGATTGCTGGCTCTAATGTGGGGTAGCAACATCCAATCAGTTGAAGGCCTGAATAGAACAAAAAGGCTGACCACCCCTCCCCCCCCCCCGCTCCCCCCCCCCCCCCCAGAGAAAGACAGAATTCTGCCTGACTGTTTTCTAATTGGGACATCGGCTTTTTCCTGCCTTTGGACTCAAACTGAAACATTGACTCTTCCTGGGTCTCAAGCCTGCTGGCCTTTAAGCTGGAACTACACCATTGATTCTCCTGGATTTCAGACCTTCAGACTTGGACTGAATACACCATCAGCTCTCTTGGGTTTCCAGTTTGCCAACTCACCCTGTAGATCCTGGGACTTGTCAGCCTTGATGATTGTATGAGCCACTTGCTTATAATAGATCTCCCCCCATATGTGGACATGTATATATCTTTACAAGTTATTGTTTCTGTTTCTGGAGAATCCTAACTAATACAATGGGGAGGTGAACTGGAAGTTGAAGAGGTAGTGGTCAACAAGTGAAAATGTTGAAATTGAGGTTATGGAGAGGCTGCAGCTATTGTTAACCACAAGGTCAATGGTACAACAGTGGTGTGCGTGGCTGAAGTGGAGTGGGCACAGTATCAGTGAAGAGCTCACAGAACAAAGAGTCCAGGGTTAGACTCTTAATTTTTTTTTTTTTTTTTTTTTTTTGAGACTGAGTCTGTCTCTGTTGCCCAGGCTGGAGTGCAGTGGTGCGATCTCAGCTCACTGCAACTTTCACCTCCTGGATTCAAATGATTCTCATGCTTCAGCCTCCTGAGTAGCCAGGATTACAGGTGCATACCACGATGCCTGGCTACTTTTTGTATTTTTAGTACAGATGGGGTTTTGCCATGTTTCCCAGGCTGGTCTCAAACTCCTGGGCTCAAGTGATCCACCTGCCTCAGCCTCCCAAAGTACTGGGATTATAGGCGTGAACCACCACGCCCGCCAGACTGTAGATTTTTAATCCCCGCCCCTTTTTTTTTATAACTGCTCCTTGTGAAGCAGGGCTACCCCACAGACAGTGTGCCCAGAGTAGCCTTTATTTTTTATTTTTTTTAAAAAATAGAGACAAGGTCTTGCTATGTTGTCCAGGCTGGTCTTGAACTCCTGGACTCAAGCAATCCTCCTGCCTTAGCCTCCCAAAGTGCTGGGATTACAGGTGTGAGCCACTGTGCCTGGCCTTAATCCACTATCAATGTGTATTTTGAAATCACCAAGAGTTCTGGACAAGAGAGGTACTGGAGAGCGTGACAGTGAGCCAGGGATAAACCAAAGGGGAGTGATGAGGGGCTTAGTAGATGACTGTGATGAAGATGAGTAGAAGGCTGTGGAGTCTAATGCTTGTGCCTCAGAGGAGCTGGAGGTGGGGGGGTTCCTGAGGAGAGAGGGACCGTGGTCTGGGAGGAGTGCATGAAGTGCATGGAGGACACCTATGCCTCTGGAATCACTGTGATGAGAGCTGTGGAAGAGAAAGCTGGCCACTACTTGAGAGTGCTGCAGTATTGTCAAGGAAGACCCACTCATGTTCCCATTGGAGCAAGAAGGCAAGCTCAACCTTCAGAGAAGAATCCTTCAGCTCTAGACTAATGGATTCTGCTGATGACTGAGTGTGAGTTCCGGAAGGCAAAGTCTAAGGATATGGGTCAGAAAAGGGCATTTGAAGACTTGTGTTTCCAACCATGATGGAGTAACAGGGACCGGATTTACTCCCCTGCCTTAAACATCTAAGAAACCAGGTAAAATAGGACCTAATTTGTTGTCTAATGTCAACATGAAACAAATAATGAACAAATAATGAAACAAAGGTTTCCAGACATTAGAAAACAGGAAGCATGGGACCATGATCCCATGAGAGAAGAGAAACAACTGAGTGAACCATATGATGGCCTGGAGAGTTTCCAGGCATATATTGGTTGGCAGGGCGGGGCAGTGAGAAGGACTAAAAAAGAGACTTGTGGCCTCTCTGAATTTAGATGACATAGTTAAATGAGTTTCTGGCAGTGACAGCAGCCAGAATTCACAGGGCAGCATAGAGTACCATAGAGGAGAGAGCTGTACACAGAGAAAAAGCTCTGGAGATCTATAGGGGGTTCCCTTCAAGTCTTCAGCTGAATTCTGATCAGCAAACATATATGAGGAAACTATCTGAAATCCAGGTGTTACCAGTGGAGGGTCTTGGCATTTTGAAGAAAGAATTGGGCATTTTGAACAAAGTGGAGTCAACCAGGTTCTTGGCATTTTGCACAAAGAATTGGACAAAACGCACAAAGCAACGAAAGAATGAAGCCACAAAAGAATGAAGCAGGCTGAGTGTGGTGGCTCACACCTGTAATCTCAACACTTTGGGAGGTCAAGGTGGGTGGACCACGAGGTCAGGAGTTTGAGACCAGTTTGGCCAACATGGTGAAATTCCATCTCTACTAAAAATAGAAAAATTAGCCAGGCGTGGTGGTGGGCGCCTGTAATCCCAGCTACTTGGGAGGCTGAGGCAGAAGAATTGCTTGAACCTGGGAAGCGGAGGTTGCCAGATCGCACCACTGCATTCCAGCCTGTGTGACAGAGCGAGACTCTGTCTCAGGAAAAAAAAGAAAAGAAAAGAAAAAAAAGAATGAAGCAACAAAAGCAAAGATTTATTGAAACAAAAGTACACTCCACAGAGTGGGAGCATGCTCCAGCAGGCAGCTCAAGAGCCACTGGTTACAGAATTTTCGGGAGTTTAAATGCCCTCTAGAGGTTTCCCATTGGTTACTCGGTTTACACTACGTAAATGGAGTAGTGGCCCACGATCAGTCTGATTGGTCATGGAAGGTGACCAATCAGAAGCTGAAGTGAAGTTACAAAGTTACACCCTCTGCAAACGTCTGGTTGATTATAGGAGGGGCCCAATCAGAGGCTGAAGTGAAGTTACAAAGTTACACCCCTATGCAAATGAAGACTAGGCCCACAACCAGTCTGATTGGTTGTGGGAGGGGACCAATCAAAGGTACCTTCTATTTCTCATCTGTGATGCAGAAGAAGAGGGTGGGTTGCAAAGGGAGTAGCTTCTGATCTTTTTGTTATTTGGGCCTGGAAAGTTGGGGTTTTCCTTTTGATTTAGTTCTAGGAAGTCAGTGTGAATCGGCCTTAGGCTCCCTGCTTCCAGACCCTATTCTCCTGCCTGGCAGGGAAAGGCCATTGGAAAGGATCAGGAGGAATAATAATCCTCAGAGCCAGGAATACTTTATCTCCACACTAACCTGAGTGGAGAAACCTCCTAACACATAAGACATTGAGTAGAAAGCTCAGGATGGTATTGCCTCAGTACCAAACTAGTTTTAGACTAAAGGCTGTGCAGGTCCTGCCTAAAAAAAAACTTAAAAGCAGACCAAGTGTGGTGGCTCATGCCTGTAATCCCAGTATTTTGGGAGGCCAAGTCAGGTGGATCACTTGAGCCCAGGAGTTTGAGCCCTGGGCAACATAGTGAAACCCTGTCTGTACAAAATTACAAAAATTAGCCAGGTGTGGTAGCACACGCCTGTAGTCCCAGCTACTAAGCTCACAGGGGGCTGAGGTGGGAGGATCGCTTGAGCCCAGGAGGTTAAGGCTGCAGTGAGCCATGATCACACCACTGCACTCCAGCGTGGGTGACAGAGTGAGACCATGTCTCAAAGAAAAAAACAAAGAAACAAACAACAAAAAAGACCTTAAAAACAAGCCTCCAAAAGATCAAACTGATTAATTGTGTCTTGGACCAAAACAAATTTTCTTTTTTTTTTAGATAGGGTCTCACTCTGAGACCCAGGCTGGAGTGGCATGATCTCGGCTCACTGCAACCTCTGCCTCCCAGGTTCAAGCTATTCTCCTGCCTCAGCCTCCTTAGTAGCCTCCCAAAATGCAGGGATTACAGGCATGAGCCACTGTGCCCAGCCAAAAACAAAACAAAAAAATTTTAAGTACAAAAAGTCAGCACCCAATAAGGTAATATTAATATGGGAGTGGGGCAGGGAAGTGCTGAGTAGAGAAGGGTGGGTCCCTGGCTAGGGGTCCACCCTGGGGTTGTGCCCACGGATCAAGGTGAGAACAGGCATTTCTGTTTTTATGCCCAAATGTTGCATTTCCCAAAACCACCCTGGCCTGCCACGCCCCCATCCTGTGCCTATAAAAACCCCGAGACCCAGCCGGGCGCGGTGGCTCAAGCCTGTAATCCCAGCACTTTGGGAGGCCGAGACGGGCGGATCACGAGGTCAGGAGAGCGAGACCATCCTGGCTAACACGGTGAAACCCCGTCTCTACTAAAAAAAAAAAAATACAAAAAACTAGCCGGGCGAGGTGGCGGGCGCCTGTAGTCCCAGCTACTCCGGAGGCTGAGGCAGGAGAATGGCGTGAACCCGGGAGGCGGAGCTTGCAGTGAGCTGAGATCCGGCCACTGCACTCCAGCCCCGGTGACAGAGCGAGACTCCGTCTCAAAAAAAAAAAAAAAAAACCCGTGACCCAAGGGGGCACAGACACAAAGAGCTGGACATCAAGAAGAGCACACTGGCAGAAGAGCACACCAACAGGCACCGTCAGATGCTGGCAGGCCATCTACTGGTGGAATGACATGGAGTTTGGCAGGGGGTTGGAGGAGAGTCTGGCCGCTGGGCGGCCCAACTCCAGGAGAAAACCACCTTCCCACTCCATCCCCCTTCTGGCCTCCCCATCTACCTTGCTGAGAGCTACCACCACTCAATAAAAAACCTTGCATTCGTTCTCCAAGCCCACATGTGATCCGATTCTTCCAGTACACCAAGGCAAGGCAAGAATGCGGGGATATAGAAAGCCCTCTGTCCTTGGGATAAGGCAAAGGGTCTAATTGAGCTGATTAACACAAACTGCCTACAGAGAGCAAAACTAAAAGAGCACATCGTAACACATGCCCACTGGGGCTTTAGCTGTAAACATTCACTCCTAGACACTGCCATGGGGCCGGATCCCCACAATCTGCCCATCTGCATGCTCCCCCTAGAGGTTTGAGCAGTGGTGCACCAAAGCCAGCCACACCCTCCTCTCACACCCTGTTGGGGGGATAGGAAACTTTTCCCGTTTCAACATTTACATCTGACACCCAATAAAAAATTATCAAGCGTGCAAAGAAACAGGAAAATACAACCCATAATGGAGGGAAAAATAATCCATAGAACATGAACCAGAAATGACCCAGATAATAGAATAAGTAGACAAAGGACATGAAAACAGCTGTTATAAATATATTCCATACATTCAAGAAGGTATAGGAGCGGGGAATGGTGGCATGTGCCTGTAGTCCTAGCTACTCCGGAGGCTGAGGCAGGAGGATCATGTGATCCCAGGAGTTTGAGGCTGCAGTGAGCTGTTATCACAGCTCTGCTGTACTCCAGCCTGGGTGACAGAGTGAGACCCTGTCTCTCTCTCTCTCTCTGGAAAAAAAAAAAAAAATAAAACAAAAAAAAAAACAGAAGGCATAGGAAAGCATGAGTGTGACTGAAATCGAGCACCCAAGGAAGACCCTTCCCTGTTGTCCCTGCACCCACCTTAGTTCAGGGTTGAGATCAGTCCTTGTTGGAGAGAATATGGCTGTGACTCATTGAATGGCAGAATTTGCTGGAAATCTGCTTGCTGGAACTTGCCAGAAATCCACCATCTAGAGTGCCAGTGAAAGCTGTTCATGGGGAGGTGTCTCGCTGGAGGCACTCTGCCACAAAACTACCTGAGGGAGAGTGCCAGGGGATGTTGCTGGCTACTGGGTGCTGTGGGCTGCCCTGCACTACAAAAGCTGGAAAATGGAGAAGCTGTGAGTGCTTCAGGAGCCAGAGGCAAACTGCTACTAACCCATCTGATGGGGAATTCCAGGGGGAAGCTGCTGGCTACTGGGTGCTGCTGGTCACCATGCACTGTGGGAGTCAGGCACTGGAGAAGTTGTAGGACCCTGTTGCTATCGAAAGCTGCAGACACTGCATTAACCTGCAAAGTGGGCACTCCAGCATTGGGAAGCAAAACCTTTTTCCTTCTTGAAATGTCTCTCCAGTGCCCTCTACTGGCAAAGCATCAGTGCCAGGTGGCAAAGGAAACATGTAAAGGGACCAGATCTGTTTTCACAGAGCAGGCATGAAGAGTGAATTTGAAGCTGAGAGGTAAAAATTGGTAAGTGGTACAGTCCACCCCTTTGACTTCTTGGATTTCATGTGCACATATTTGAATTCTTGTACAACAAAACAACTTGGGCAAGGTGGGAGGATCATTGAAGGCCAGGAGTTTGAGGTTATAGTGAGCTATGATCCCGCCATTGCACTCCAGCCTGGGTGACAGCGCAAGACTCTGTCTCAGAAAAAAGAGAATAAAACAACTTTACTCCTACCCAACAAGATATAGCTATCCTTCTTACAAGAGAAGTTGTTACCCTTTCACCCAAATGAGAAGACACATCACTGTCTGTATTAATTACTCTTCAAATTTAGCCATGGCCCCACTGATATCCTAGTACCTAAAGAGTAAATTGTAAAATTAGGCTGGGCACGGTGGCTCAAGCCTGTAATCCCAGCACTTTGGGAGGCCGAGACGGGCGGATCACAAGGTCAGGAGATCGAGACCATCCTGGCTGACATGGTGAAACTCCGTCTCTACTAAAAAATAAAAAAAGCTAGCCAGGCGAGGTGGCGCGCGCCTGTAGTCCCAGCTACTTGGGAGGCTGAGGTGAGAGAATGGTGTGAACCCGGAAGGCAGAGGAGCTGCAGTGAGCTGAGATCCGGCCACTGCACTCCAGCCCAGGCGACACAGCGAGACTCCGTCTCAAAAAAAAAAAAAAAAAAAAAATTGTAAAATTAACTTCCAACTTCTTGTATATAAAATAAAAATGGGAAAAAGAGAAAAAGAACATGGCTAGATTATGCAAATAAACACATACATACAACAAGCAGAAAGCAAATGAAGAAAGGTAATATAGTACTCATTTCTGTAATCGATCTCAAGGTTATAATTGACATCTATGGCTTCCTTCTTCTGTTATTATCCATCTGTATTTCCTCTACCTTCATTCAGAACCTCAGATGCTCTTTCTACCTGAAGGAGTCACCCAAACTTTCATTCTGGAAGGGTCTCAGTCCTTGATCATCCTGCCTGTTTTGAGTTACTGTAGTTTAACCTTTTAATGGAGTTTAACCATTAACCTTTACTATGGGGGCCAGCACTTTGGGAGGCCAAGGCAGGCAGATCACCTAAGGTCAAGAGTTTGAGACCAACATGGCAAAACCCTGTTTCTACTAAAAATACAAAAATTAGCCAGTCGTGGCGGCATGCGCCTGTAGTCCCAGCTACTCAGGAGCCTGAGGCAGGATAATCGCTTGAACCCAGGAGACGGAGGTTGCAGTGAGCCAAGATCATGCCACTGTACTCCAGTCTGAGTGACAGAGTAAGACTCCGTCTCAAAACAAAAAACAGAACAAACAACAACAACAACAACAGCAAAACTTTACTATTAGGCATGGAAGCACTAAGAGGCACCCCAGATAATTCTCTGGGTTGCAGACATGGTCCTCTTTGCCTCCCTTGTGTAGCAAAAACTCAACTTCCACTTAGTAATTAGGATCAATTACTCGAGCCAGTAAATTAAGTCTTACCTCACCCCCTTCTTTTTAGTTTGTGGTTTCATTGGCCCAAAATGTCCCACATTTTTCACTTTCCAAATCACTGGAATTACTGTTGTGTCCCCTGGAAGAAACAGTCTCCCTTTGAGGACTAAGATCTCCAAACTAGCAAAGCTCCAAATTGCTGAGACAGGAAGCAAAAATTCTGAATAGGTTATTAGTTGTAATAATGAGAGGAGCTACTCCTACTTCTACCCCTTGGTTTCAGAACCCATTTATTCTGGCTATGGGAGAGATAGTGCTGTATAATAGTCTCTAGCTCAAAGTATATATTACATTCCAAAAAATAGTATCCCATCATTTCAAGATATTATTTCCCAACTGGCATCAAACCCAAGTTTCAGTAAGCCATTTCACCCTTCAATTAGGCCAGCTGCTTTAACATGATGTGGTATGTGGTAAGACCAGTTAATTCCATAGGCATGAGCCCATTGCTGTGCTTGCTTTGCTGTGAACCAGAAGCAAAGCTGTGCAGAAGAGTCTACAGATGGTAGTGCTGGCACAAGGATTATGGGCAGAGTAGGGAAAACTATATCCAGAAAATACATCTGTTTCTGTGAGACTGAATCTCTGTCCCCCTCCATGATGGAAGACGTCCAATGTAATCAACCTGTCACCAGGTGGTTGGCTGGTCCCCACAGGGAATAGTGCCATATCAGGGACTCAATTTTGGTCGAACATGTTGGTAGATTAGGCACTCAGCAACCATGCAACCCTTGGTAAGGGGAAGTCCATGTTGTTGAGCCCAGGCATAGCCTCTGTCCCTACCACCATGGCCTATTTCTTTGTGGGCCCATTGAGCAAATACTGGGGTGGCTGGTGAAAGAGGCTGATGCGTATCAACAGACTACATCATTTCGTCCTCTGGATTCATAAGAGTCTCCTATACAATGTATGCCTTTTGCTGGGCATTCACATAGGACTCAAATATCTTCACAGTCTGTCCCCATTCAGAGGAGGCTGGTCACATTCCTCTTCCCCAGTCTTCCTTGTCGCCGATCTTTCAATCTTGTTCTTTTCAAGTCCCTAACCACATGTCAGTGTAGATCTATACTTCTGACCATCTCTTACTTGACACATAATGGACAATTAAACATACTGTTCAATGTTCTGCCCACTGGAGAGGATTTTTTTTCACCATTGTCATGCAATCACCCCTGAGTACAGCTGTAGTGCTGCATCTGTCTACTTTTGGATGGTAGCAGTATAACATGCAGACCCATATATAAGTTAGGCTTCAGTTTTCCTTCCTCAGTCAACTGGTCATAGGAACACTCCATGATATCATAGGCATGGATTGAAGGAGAGGAAGCAAAGCAACAGGAGTTGGTGTCAAAAGAGTCTGAATTATCTGCTTATGCAACTTACTTGTACCTTCTGGACCTGCTCAACTTCATCTTTTATGTACCATTTTCATCCAATAATAGATTGCTGCTATGCATGCCTAAGCTTATGGCTATGTGAGTCAAAGAAGATACCAGTTCATGATGAGAGTCTCAGGCTGTATGGTCACCTAATATCTCATGGTTAGGTGTTTCAATCTCTGCAAAGGCCTGGCAGTAAGCCAGAGCTGTTTCTTGAAAGGAGAATAGTTTTCTGTGAAAGAGAGCACATGCTTGCTCTAAAGTCCTAGAGACTTACCCTGTGATTCTCTCGTTGGTGCTTGCTACAAACTCCATACAATATTCTTATTTGTCACAGACACTTCAAGTATCATGGGATCTGCTGGGTCAAGTGGAAGAGCAGCTTGTAGTGCAGTCTGAATTGCAGAGCTTTCTCTTGTCTGGTTCTATTCAAAACTAGGAAGCTTGGGTGATTCTATAGATGGGTTTGAAGTAGCACACTCAGGCCTGGCATGGTGGTTCAAACCTGTAATTCCAGCACTTTGGGAGGCTGAGGTGGGTGGATCACTTGAGGTCAGGAGTTCAAGACTAGCCTAGCCAACATGGTGAAACCCTGTCTCTACTAAAATACAAAAATTAGCCAGGTGTGGTGGTGGGTCCCTGTAATCCCAGCTACTCAGGAGGCTGAGGCAGGAGAATCGCTTGAACCCAGGAGGCGGAGGTTGCAG
>NC_045445.1:95801493-95822490 GCF_002776525.5 Piliocolobus tephrosceles | reverse complement strand
TGTTGCCTCCAAGGCTGGGTGTGGTAGCTTATGCCTACAATTACAGCAGTTTGGGAAGCTGAGGTCGGCAGATCTCTTGAACCCAGCAGTTCAAGACCAGCCTGGGAAACATGGCAAAACCCCATCTCTACAAAAAATAAAAAATAAAAAAGTTAGCCAGGTGTGGTGGCGTGCACCTGTAGTTCCAGCTGCTTGGGAGGCTGAGGCGGGAGGATTGCTTGAGCCCAGGTGATGGAGTTTGCAGTGAGCCGTGATCATGCCACTGCACTCTAGCCTGTGTGACAGAGTGGGATCCTGTCTCCAAAAAAAAAAAAAGGTTGCCTCCAAAATACAAAGGCCTACCAAGGGTTGTAACTTTTTGTTTGTGATAGGAGGTGTGAGGTATGCAACTTGTCTTTCACCTTGGAGGAAATCTTTTGACATACTCCAGACTATTTAACTCCTAGAAACTTCATTGAGGTGGTAGGCCCCTGAATTTTTGTGAGGTTTATACCCAACTGTATCAGGCAGGGTTCTTCAGAGAAACAGAACCAATAGAATGTGTATATATTTAGAGAGGGATTTATTTTAAGGAATTGGCTCATGTGATTATGGAGGCTGGCATTTTTTCAAGTCCAAATTCTACAGGGTAGAGTCCCAGGGAAGAGCTAATGATACAGTTTAAGTTCAAAGGCCTTCTGCTGGCAGAATTCCTTCTTGCTTGGTGGAGGTCAGTCTTTGTTCTATTATGGTCTTCAACTGATTGGATGTGGCTCACCCAAATTATAGAGGGCAATCTGTTTCACTCAAAGTCCACCAATTTACATATATATATATTTTTTGAAACAAAGTCTTGCTCTGTCGCCCAGGATGGAGTGGAGTGGTATGATCACAGCTTACTGCAGCCCCCACCTCCTGGGCTCAAGCGGTCTTCCCACCTCAGCCTCCTGAGTAGCTGGGGCTACAAGCATGTGCACTATGCCTGACTAATTTTTTTGGTTTTTTGTTTTGTTTTGTTTTGTTTTCGTTTTTTTGAGACAGAGTCTCACTCTGTTGCCCAGGCTAGAGTGCAGTGGCGCGATCTCGGCTCACTGCAAGGTCTGCCTCCTGGGTTTACGCCATTCTCCTGCCTCAGCCTCCCGAGTAGCTGGGACTATAGGCGCCCGCCACCACGCCCGGCTAATTTTTTGTATTTTTAGTAGAAACGGGGTTTCACCGTGTTAACCAGGATGGTCTCCATCTCCTGACCTTGTGATCCGCCCATCTTGGCCCCCCAAAGTGCTGGGATTACAGGCGTGAGCCACCACTCCCAGCCTTGTTTTTGTTTTTTGTAGAGACAAGTTCTCACTATGTTGCCCAGACTGGTCTCGAAGCCCTGGACTCAAGCAATCCTCCCACCTTGACCTCCCAAAGTGCTGGGATTACAGGTATGAGCTACTGTGCCCAGCCCTTTCATTCTATTTATTTATTTATTTGTTTATTTATTTTTGCTTCTTCACCCAGGCTGGAGTGCAGTGGCTTGATCTCGGCTCACCGCAACCTCTGCCTCCAGGGTTCAAGCAATTCTCCTGCCTCAGTCTCCCCAGTAGCTGGGATTACAGGCACGTGCCACCACGCCCGGCTAATTTTTGTATTTTTAGTAGAAATGGAGTTTCACCATACTGGCCAGGCTGGTCTAAAATTCCTGACCTCAAGTGATCCGCCTCGGCCTCCCAAAGTGCTGGGATTACAGGCATGAGCCACTGCACCTGGCCCCCTTTCATTCTTAATAAGACATCTAAACTATTTGCTCCTTTCTGCTCACCAGATCCAATCTACATGTCATCAGTGTAGTGGCCCAGTGTGATGTTTAATTGAGTATCAAGATGAGCAATATCTCTGCTGACTATATCATTGCAGAGAGCAGAATTGACACAGCCCTGAGGCAACACCATAAAATTATGCTCTTGTTCTTGCCAAGTAAAAGCAAATGGTTTCTGGTAGTCTTTGAAAATTAGTGTAGAGAAAAGGTCATCAGCCAGGCCAGTACCTGCATACCAAGTGCCAGGGGGTGTGTTGAGTTGTTCCAGTAAATATACTATGTTGGGGACAGGAGCTACAAGTGGAGTCACCATCTAATTAAGTTTATGCTAGTCTGCAGTCATTCTCCAAGATTCATCTAACTTTTGCACAGGTCAAACTGGTGAGTTAAATGGAGATGTGATAGGTGTCACCACCCCTACTTCTTTCAAGTCTTTTCTGGTGCCATTAATCTCTGCATTCCCCTCGGTATGCATTATTGCTTCTGGTTTACTAGCTTTCAAAAGAGTGGATGTTCCAGGGGCTTTGGTTTAGCCGTTCTTACTGTAATGGCCCTCACTCCACGGATCAGCAAGCTGATGCGGGGGGGTGGGGGGGGGGCGGCTATGCCAGTTTCTTTTTTGGGGGGCAGAGGGACAGAGTCTCTCTCTGTTGCCCAGGCTAGAGTGCAGTGGCACAATTGCAGCTCACTGCAGCCTCAACCTCCTGGGCTCAAGTGACCCTCCCACCTCAGCCTCCTGAGTAGCTGGAATCACAGGCATGTGCCACCACATCCAGCTAATTTTTACAATTTTTGTAGAGATGGGGTCTTGCTATGTTACCCACGCTGGTCTTGAACTCCTGGGCTCAAGCTATCTTCCCACTTCAGCTTCCCAAAGTGCTGCGATTATAGGTGTGAACCACAACGCTCAGCCAGTTATGCCAGTTTCTTTTTTTTTTTTTTTTTCTTTTTGAGACGGAGTCTCGCTCTGTCGCCCAGGCTGGAGTGCAGTGGCCGGATCTCAGCTCACTGCAAGCTCCGCCTCCAGGGTTTATGCCATTCTCCTGCCTCAGCCTCCCGAGTAGCTGGGACTACAGGCGCCCGCCACCTCACCCGGCTAGTTTTTTGTATTTTTTAGTAGAGACGGGGTTTCACCGTGTTAGCCAGGATGGTCTCGCTCTCCTGACCTCGTGATCCGCCCGTCTCGGCCTCCCAAAGTGCTGGGATTACAGGCTTGAGCCACCGCGCCCGGCCGCCAGTTTCTAAGTATGTTTATTTCAATGATAAATTCAGGAAGTGGGAAAATAACTATAAGGTGGGACACTGGACCAACTGGGCCCAATGTGAATCAAACCTGAGCTAAGACTATTACCTGACCACCCTAAAGCCCCTGCTTTGATGGACCACAATGGCATTATGGGTCCCCAGGAATTAGTGTCAATTAGGAAACGGTATCTAGTAATTCTCAAAAGGTCTAGGTATTTCCTTTTCCCCAATGTACAGTCACTCTAGTAAATGGCCACAGGTCCCTTTGAGGAAGGCTTGGAGGAAGATTTACAGTATGTATGCGTGGCAATGGTTCAGGCTTCTCCCTCAAAAGGACCTGGCTTCCCCTTCAATAAAGGGGCTCTAGACCAGTCTCAGTGGCTCACACCTGCAATCCCAGCACTTTGCAAGGCTGAGGTAGGAGAATCGCTTAAGTCCAGGAGTTTGGGACTAGCCTGGGCAACACAGTGAGATCCCATCTCTAAAAACTATAAAATAAAATAAATTTTTTAAAAGAGGGGTTCTGGATCTGTGAATTAACTTCAGTCTGGACACTGAGTGACAGGCTGACTCTCCACTGTGGTGACTTGAGTCAGATTTTTGGCTATTAGATCTAGAACTTTTTCTATCATATAGACCGAACAATATTCTAGTAGGGTATCCATCTGTTTCATGCCCAGGGAAACGGTGGTCAATGTGCCTGAACATCCATGGTGCTGTATTTGGCAGTTAAATGCTGCCACTTGAGCTCTGCTACTTTGGTATTCCATGAACCCCATTGAAACCAGGGAGCCCATCCCTTACAGTCATATCTTGCCTACAAAGAAGAGCAACCACAGAGCTTTCCAAGGATGCAGGTGTTTTTCTCAGTAATGGATTTCTCAATGCCTTGGTGAAGGGAGTATCTCCCAAGTGTTTTCATGTAACATAGTTAGGAGTTGTGGGCAAGTCGAACATAATAAATCTTCTCCAACATTCCTATCCCCTTAAGCCTTTGGATTCCCTTTCCCATATCATACCAGGGCAGCTCAGGCTTCTCAACTTAATTAACTGTAGGGCCATAATTGAGTCCAAGCTTCAAGCAATCAACCAAATAAGCTCTTAAAGCTACCTCCAGCTACATAAGCTGACACTTTAAATACAGAGTCTCCAGTAAGTGTACTCATCTCAATGAATTCTGCCCAATCTAGTATTATATTTTGCTATCCTTTGTCTAATAACCTTGGAAATCACTTCTGCATATATTCCCTATATTTCTGTCAATATATATTAGCAATCTTGCAATGCTTTTGGTGTATAAGCTGCTTCCTCCTTGTTCATAGTGTGCACTTGTTCCCCTGGACCATGCTGAGATTTGACCTTAATTATCAGTCTTGTGGCAATAGAGGGTGGTTGTGGCAGGAAGAGGGGAGAATGGACATTCCCTTTCAAGGCATCCTCCCCAGGTCAGTTTATCTCAGTGTGTTCAAGGAGAAAAAGGCTAGTCTCAGACATCGAAACATTTCCATTAGTACGGGAGGCTCAGAGTGACTTGGTAGTTCAAGATTGTCAGTTTCATCTGAGACCAAACAGATGCCCCTCCAGATCCAAGTTTCAGGATCCCATTCTTTATCTTTCACATGAGAGACTTGTCAAGACTGTGAGTTCAACTTGCACTGCACAATTAAATGTTGCATTTGATTGCCAGTAGTATCAACCCATTAGGCATCATGAAAGTTCTCTGGTTCTCAGACTGTGACTTGAGCTGAGAAGTCAATGGACCAGCTTGTTCTTTTTTTTTTTTTTTTTTTTTTTTTTTGAGACAGAGTCTCATTCTATTGCTCAGGCTGGAGTGCAGTGGTGCGATCTCAGCTCACTGCAACCTCTGCCGCCCGAATTCAAGTGATTCTCCTGCCTCAGCCTCCCAAGTAGCTGGGATTACAGGTGCCTGCCACCGCGCCAGGCTAATTTTTGTATTTTTAGTAGAGACAGGGTTTCACCATCTTGTCCAGGCTGGTCTTGAACTCCTGACCTTGTGATCCACCCGCCTCGGCCTCCCAAAGTGTTGGTATCACAGGCGTGAGCCACCGTGCCTGGCCATCATTTTCTCTTTGTTTTGTTTTGTTTTGTTTTGTTTTTGAGATGGAGTCTCGCTCTGTCACCCAGGCTGCAGTGCAGTGGGCGGGATCTCCACTCACTGCAAGCTCCACCTCCTGGGTTCAAGCAGTTCTCCTGCCTCAGCCTGCTGAGTAGCTGGGACTACAGGCGCCCATCACCACGCCCGGCTAATTTTTTGTATCTTTAGTAGAGACGGGGTTTCACCAAGTTAACCAGGATGGTCTTGATCTCCTGACCTCATGATCCACCCACCTCGGCCTCCCAAAGTGCTGGGATTACAGGCGTGAGCCACTGCGCCCGGCCCATCATTTTCTCTTTGCAAATGCTCAAGTGCATTCAGAACAATCCATCCCACAACAGTCCTTAAGTCACGATTACTGTCATGATGGTCAAGTGCGGCAGCCATTTGGGCTCCCAAGGCATGTGCTTCGGTTGGCACTTCATCACAATCAACCCTAGGTTAATTAATTGTGATGCCTCTACATGCCAGGGATTATTAGCATACATTTCTCATTGGCAAAGAGTTCAGCACTATGCTCAAGCCCAGAACATGAACAAACCAATCCCCAAGTCCAATCTCTGCAGGTACATTTCCTGGGACCATTCCTGGCAACAATTCTGTATCAGTCTTAGTCCAGTTAGGAGACGGAATGACACAGGAATTTGAGCAGAGAAAGTTTAATATAAGAATTTACCCCTGGGCTAGGTATGGTGGCTCACACCTGTAATCCCAGCACTTTGAGAGACTGAGGCAGGTGGATCGCTTGAGCTCAGGAGTTTGAAACCAGCCTGGGCAACAGGGCGAAACCCCATCTCTACAAAAAATAAACAACAATGGCTGGGTGTGGTGATGCATGCCTATAGTTCCAGCTACTCGGGAGGCTGAGGCAGGAGGATCACTTGAGTTCAGGAGGTTGAGGCTGTAGTGAGCTGTGATCGTACCACTGCACTCCAGCCTGTGTGACAGACCGAGACCCTGTTAAAAAAAAAAAAAAAAAAAAAAAACTTGAAGAAAAATTACCTCTGTTCTGGTGTAGTTGGATGGAAAAAAAAAAAACCACAACCTATAACAGGGATTTAGAATAACAAGGGATTGGCTACTAAGATGTGAGAAGATCTCTAAAGAATACAGGAATAACAGATACAAGGCATAGTCACCATCCCTAGGCTGAGACAGAACATCAATGAGGTTGAGATCCAGAGCTTGTTGGAAAAAGCATGGCTGTAGTTACTGAATGGCAGAGAAGTTCACTGTGGTGCTGCACTGATGGAAGCTATTGGAAATCTACCCTCTGGAAATCTGTTAGCTATGGTGCTAGGGAAAGCTGTTCACTGCTGAGTGCTGCTGGCCTCTGTCTACTGCAGGAGCCCGACCCTGGGGAAGCTGTGAGCACTGTGGGATCCAGAGGCACTCTGCTACAAAACTCCTGAGAGTGAGTGCTGGAGGAAGGGGAAAGCTGCTGGTCACTGGGTGCTATTGGCCACCATGCACTGCAGGAACCAGGCACTGGAAAGGCTGTGAGCACTGGAGGAGTCTGATGTTAGAAAAAGCCAGGCAGCAGGAGCCTGCCAAGTGAGCACAGGAATCAGGAAGGAAGCCCCTTTTCCTATTGCAGTATCTCTCCAGCACCCTCTGAGAAAGCTTCAGTGGCAGCTGGCAAAGGAAAAAATAGTTAAAATATGCTCCATTTTCACAGAGCAGACAGAAAGTTGAATTTGAAGTTGAGAGGCAATAAATCAATAACCAGCATATTGTGGGTCAAAGAAGAAATTAGAAAGTATTTTGAACTGTAATAAAATGAAAACACAACATATCAAAATTTATGGAATGAAGGAAAAACAAAGTTGGAGTGCTTAGAAAATAATTTATAGCATTAAATTATGATTATTATTTTTTGAGACAGAGTCTCACTCTGTTGCCCAGGCTGGAGTGCAGTGGCGAGATCACAGCTCACTGTAGCCTCGACTTCCTGGGCTCAAGCGATCCTCCCACCTCAGCCTCCCAAGTAACTGGAACCACAGGCATGCGCCATGACACCTGGCTAATTTTTTTTTATTTTTGCAGAGACGGGGGTCTATGTTGCCCAAGCTAATCTTAAACTCCCGGAGTCAAGCAATCTTCCCACCTTGGCCTCCCAAAAATGTTGGGATTACAGGTGTGAGCCACTGTGCCCAGCCTAAATTCTTTTATTAGAAAAGAATGGTCTCAAATCAATGACCTCAGCTTGTACACTAAGAAACTATGATACAAAGAGGAAATTAAACCCAAAGTAAACAGATAAAAGGGAATAATAAAGATAAAGGCAACTGGGCGCAGTGGCTTATGCCTGTAACCCCAGCACTTCGGGAGGCTGAGGCGGGCAGATCACTTGAGGTCAGGAGTTCAAGACCAGCCTGGCCAACATGGCAAAACCCCATCTCTACTAAAAATACAAAAATTAGTCGGGCGTAGTGGCGGGCACCTGTAATCCCAGCTACTTGGGAGGCCGAGGCAGGAGAATCCCAAAACAAGAGACTTATGTTCATAAATTTGACATTGAAGATGAAGTGGATGCATTCCTTAAAAGATACAAGCTACCAAAGCTCACTCCAGACAAAAGACAGCCTGAATAGCCCTGTCTTTAAATAAATTTATTTCGTAGTAAAAAACTTTCCCACAAAGAAAACCCCATTCCCTGGCTAAGTGCAGTGGCTCACGCCCATAATCCCAGCACTTTGGGAAGCTGAGGTGGGAGGATCGCTTGAGGCTGGGAGTTCAAGACCAGCCTAGGCAACCAAGCGAGATCCCTGTCTCTACAAAAAGTTTAAAAATTAGCCAGGGCCGGGCACAGTGGCTCATGCCTATAATCCCAGCACTTTGGGAGGCCGAGGCGGGCAGATTATAAGGTCAGGAGTTCGAGACCAGCCTGGCCAGCATAGTGAAACCCCGTCTCTACTAAAAACGCAAAAAAAAAAAAAAAAAAAAAAAAAAAAAAATTAGCCGGGGGGGGTGGCAGGTTCCTGTAATCCCAGCTACTCGAGAGGCTGAGGCAGGAGAATCACTTGAACCTGGGAGGCGGAGGTTGCAGTGAGCTGAGATCACGCCATTGCACTCCAGCCCGGTTGACAGTGCAAGACTCCATCTAAAAAAGAAAAAAAAGTTAGCCAGACATGGTGTGGTGGTGTGTGCCTGTGGTCCCAGTTACTTGGGAGGCTGAGGCGGAAGGATCACTTGAGCCCAGGAGTTCAAGGTTATAATGAGCTATGAGCATGCCACTGCACTCCAGCCTGGGCGACAGAACAAGACCCTGTTTCAAACATAAAAACAAACAAAAGAAAACCCCATGCCCAGATGGCCTCATTGGTGAATTTGATCAAGCAGGAAGAAATAATAGCAGTTGTACACAAACTCTTTCAGAAAATAAAAGAGAAGCATATTAATTTTCTGTTGCCGCATAACACATTAAATCCATACCCATTTATTATCTCAGTTTCTGTAGGTTAGAAGTCCCAAACAACAGTTTCTTTTTTGTTTTTGTTGTTCAGAGTACCGCAAGGCTGAAATCAAGGTGTTAGCCAGGCTGAGCTCTTGTTTGCAGGCTCTGAGGAAAAACACACTTCCAAGCTCATTCTTGTTGTTGGTAAAATTCAGTTATTTGCAGTTGTACAAATGAGGATCCTGTTTCTTTGCTGGCTGTCAGCCAAGGCTGCTCTCATCTCCCAGAGGACACTCACATTTTTTGCCACGTGGCCTCCTATGTCTTCAGGCCAGAAACAATGTGTGAAATACATTTCATTCTTCTCTCTTTTAGACACAAATTTAAAGGGCTCACGTGATTAGGTCAGGCCCACCCAAATAATCTCTCTATTTTAAGATCAACTGATTTGGGACTGTAGTTACATCTGCAAAATCCCTTAGCAGCAGTAGCTAGATTCGTGTTTAATTAAATAATTAGAGGTGTGCACGTGCACCAGTGGCTGGGAATCTTAGAATTCTGTCTACTACAAGGAGGAAATACTTCCCAAAATGTTCTATGAATTCAGCATTACCTTGATCCTGATATCAAAACCAAAGACATTACAAGAAAAAAAAATGACAGACCAAATATCTCCCACAAACATAGATATGCAAATTTTTAACAAAATTCTAGTAAATCAAATCCATCACAATTCACAAAAAAGATAATATATGGCCAGGTGCAGTGGCTCACGCCTGTAATCCCAACACTTTGGGAGAACGAGGTGGGCAGATTGCCTGAGACCAAGAGTTCGAGACCAGCCTGGCCAGCACGGTGAAACCCCGTTTCTACTAAAAATACAAAAAATTAGCCACCCGTGATAGTGCGCACCTGTAATCCCAGCTACTTGGGAGGCTGAGGCATGAGAATCGCTTGAACCTGGGAGGCGGAGGTTGCAGTGAGCCGAGATCACGCCATTGCACTCCAGCTTGGGCAACAAGAGGGAAACTCTGTTTCAAAAAAAAAAAAAAAAAAAAAGATGGGGGCGGAGCCAGATGGCCGAATAGGAACAGCTCCAGTCTCCATCTCCCAGCGCGAGCGACACAGAAGACCGGTGATTTCTGCATTTTCAACTGAGGTACTGGGGTCATCTCACTCGGGAGTGCTGGACAATCCGTGCGGGTCAGCTGCTGCAGCCTGACCAGCAAGAGCTGAAGCAGGGCGAGGCATCGCCTCACCTGGGAAGTGCGAGGGGGAAGGGAGTCCCTTTTCCTAGCCAGGGGAACTGAGACACACAACACCTGGAAAATCGGGTAACTCCCACCCCAATACTGCGCTATAACACAGGCACACCGGAGAATATATCCCACACCTGGCCGGGAGGGTCCCATGCCCAGGGAGCCTCCCTCCTTGCTAACACAGCAGTCTGCGGCAATCTACCCGCAAGGCAGCAGCGAGGCTGGGGGAGGGGCGCCCGCCATCGCTGAGGCTTAAGTAGGTAACTAAAGCCGCTGGGAAGCTGGAACTGGGTGGAGCTCACAGCAGCTCAAGGAAACCTGCCTGTCTCTGTAGACTGCGCCTCTGGAGACAGGGCTCAGCTAAAGGAGCAGAAGCCTGTGCAGACGCGAACGACTCTGTCTGACAGCTTTGAAGAGAGCAGTGGATCTCCCAACACGGAGGTTGAGATCTAAGAAGGGGCAGTCTGCCTGCTCAAGTGGTTCCCTGACCCCTGAGTAGCCTAACTGGGAGACATCCCCCACTAGGGGCAGTCTGACACCCCACACCTCACAGGGTGGAGTACACCCCTGAGAGGAAGCTTCCAAAGCAAGAATCAGACAGGTGCACTCGCTGTTCAGCAATTTTCTGTCTTCTGCAACCTCTGCTGCTGATACCCAGGCAAAAAGGGTCTGAAGTGGACCTCAAGCAATCTCCAACAGACCTATAGCTGAGGGTCCTGACTGTCAGAAGGAAAACTATCAAACAGGAAGGACACCTATACCAAAACCCCATCAGTACGTCACCATCATCAAAGACCAGAGACAGATAAAACCACAAAGATGGGGAAAAAGCAGGGCAGAAAAGCTGGAAATTCAAAAAATAAGAGCGCATCTCCTCCTGCAAAGGAGCACAGCCCATCGCCAGCAACGGATCAAAGCTGGTCAGAGAATGATTTTGATGAGATGAGAGAAGAAGGCTTCAGTCCATCAAACCTCTCAGAGCTAAAGGAGGAACTACGTACCCAGCGCAAAGAAACTAAAAATCTTGAAAAAAGAGTGGAAGAATTGACAGCTAGACTAATTAATGCAGAGAAGGTCATAAACGAAATGACAGAGATGAAAACCATGACACGAGAAATACGTGACAAATGCACAAGCTTCAGTAACCGACTCGATCAACTGGAAGAAAGAGTATCAGCGATGGAGGATCAAATGAATGAAATGAAGCGAGAAGAGAAACCAAAAGAAAAAAGAAGAAAAAGAAATGAACAAAGCCTGCAAGAAGTATGGGATTATGTCAAAAGACCAAATCTACGTCTGATTGGGGTGCCTGAAAGTGAGGGGGAAAATGGAACCAAATTGGAAAACACTCTACAGGATATCATCCAGGAGAACTTCCCCAACCTAGCAGGGCAGGCCAACATTCAAATTCAGGAAATACAGAGAACGCCACAAAGATACTCCTCCAGAAGAGCAACTCCAAGACACATAATTGCCAGATTCACCAAAGTCGAAATGAAGGAAAAAATCTTAAGGGCAGCCAGAGAGAAAGGTCGGGTTACCCACAAAGGGAAGCCCATCAGACTGACAGCAGATCTCTCGGCAGAAACTCTACAAGCCAGAAGAGAGTGGGGGCCAATATTCAACGTTCTTAAAGAAAAGAATTTTAAACCCAGAATTTCATATCCAGCCAAACTAAGTTTCATAAGTGAAGGAGAAATAAAATTCTTTACAGATAAGCAAATGCTTAGAGATTTTGTCACCACCAGGCCTGCCTTACAAGAGACCCTGAAGGAAGCCCTAAACATGGAAAGGAACAACCAGTACCAGCCCTTGCAAAAACATGCCAAAATGTAAAGACCATCGAGGCTAGGAAGAAACTGCATCAACTAATGAGCAAAATAACCAGTTAATATCATAATGGCAGGATCAAGTTCACACATAACAATATTAACCTTAAATGTAAATGGACTAAATGCTCCAATTAAAAGACACAGACTGGCAAACTGGATAAAGAGTCAAGACCCATCAGTCTGCTGTCTTCAGGAGACCCATCTCACATGCAGAGACATACATAGGCTCAAAATAAAGGGATGGAGGAAGATCTACCAAGCAAATGGAGAACAAAAAAAAGCAGGGGTTGCAATCCTAGTCTCTGATAAAACAGACTTTAAACCATCAAAGATCAAAAGAAACAAAGAAGGCCATTACATAATGGTAAAGGGATCAATCCAACAGGAAGAGCTAACTATCCTAAATATATATGCACCTAATACAGGAGCACCCAGATTCATAAAGCAAGTCCTTAGAGACTTACAAAGAGACTTAGACTCCCATACAATAATAATGGGAGACTTCAACACTCCACTGTCAACATTAGACAGATCAACGAGACAGAAAGTTAACAAGGATATCCAGGAATTGAACTCATCTCTGCACCAAGCGGACCTAATAGACATCTATAGAACTCTCCACCCCAAGTCAACAGAATATACATTCTTCTCAGCACCACATTGCACTTATTCCAAAATTGACCACATAATTGGAAGTAAAGCACTCCTCAGCAAATGTAAAAGAACAGAAATTATAACAAACTGTCTCTCAGACCACAGTGCAATCAAACTAGAACTCAGGACTAAGAAACTCAATCAAAACTGCTCAACTACATGGAAACTGAACAACCTGCTCCTGAATGACTACTGGGTACATAACGAAATGAAAGCAGAAATAAAGATGTTCTTTGAATCCAATGAGAACAAAGATACAACATACCAGAATCTCTGGGACACATTTAAAGCAGTGTGTAGAGGGAAATTTATAGCACTAAGTGCCCACAAGAGAAAGCAGGAAAGATCTAAAATTGACACTCTAACATCACAATTAAAAGAACTAGAGAGGCAAGAGCAAACACATTCAAAAGCTAGCAGAAGGCAAGAAATAACTAAGATCAGAGCAGAACTGAAGGAGATAGAGACACAAAAAACCCTCCAAAAAATCAATGAATCCAGGAGTTGGTTTTTTGAAAAGATCAACAAAATTGACAGACCACTAGCAAGGCTAATAAAGAAGAAAAGAGAGAGGAGTCAAATAGACGCAATAAAAAATGATAAAGGGGATATCACCACCGACCCCACAGAAATACAAACTACCATCAGAGAATACTATAAACACCTCTACGCAAATCAACTAGAAAATCTAGAAGAAATGGATAATTTCCTGGACACTTACACTCTTCCAAGACTAAACCAGGAAGAAGTGGAATCCCTGAATAGACCAATAGCAGGCTCTGAAATTGAGGCAACAATTAATAGCCTACCCACCAAAAAAAGCCCAGGACCAGATGGATTCACAGCTGAATTCTACCAGAGGTACAAGGAGGAGCTGGTACCATTCCTTCTGAAACTATTCCAATCAATAGAAAAAGAGGGAATCCTCCCTAACTCATTTTATGAGGCCAACATCATCCTGATACCAAAGCCTGGCAGAGACACAACAAAAAAAGAGAATTTTAGACCAATATCCCTGATGAACATCAATGCAAAAATCCTCAACAAAATACTGGCAAACCGGATTCAGCAGCACATCAAAAAGCTTATCCACCATGATCAAGTGGGCTTCATCCCTGGGATGCAAGGCTGGTTCAACATTCGCAAATCAATCAACGTAATCCAGCATATCAACAGAACCAAAGACAAGAACCACATGATTATCTCAATAGATGCAGAAAAGGCTTTTGACAAAATTCAACAGCCCTTCATGCTAAAAACGCTCAACAAATTCGGTATTGATGGAACGTACCTCAAAATAATAAGAGCTATTTATGACAAACCCACAGCTAATATCATACTGAATGGGCAAAAACTGGAAAAGTTCCCTTTGAAAACTGGCACAAGACAGGGATGCCCTCTCTCACCACTCCTATTCAACATAGTGTTGGAAGTTCTGGCTAGGGCAATCAGGCAAGAGAAAGAAATCAAGGGTATTCAGTTAGGAAAAGAGGAAGTCAAATTGTCCCTGTTTGCAGATGACATGATTGTGTATTTAGAAAACCCCATCGACTCAGCCCAAAATCTTCTTAAGCTGATAAGCAACTTCAGCAAAGTCTCAGGATACAAAATTAATGTGCAAAAATCACAAGCATTCTTATACACCAGTAACAGACAAGCAGAGAGCCAAATCAGGAATGAACTTCCATTCACAATTGCTTCAAAGAGAATCAAATACCTAGGAATCCAACTTACAAGGGATGTAAAGGACCTCTTCAAGGAGAACTACAAACCACTGCTCAGTGAAATCAAAGAGGACACAAACAAATGGAAGAACATACCATGCTCATGGATAGGAAGAATCAATATCGTGAAAATGGCCACACTGCCCAAGGTTATTTGTAGATTCAATGCCATCCCCATCAAGCTACCAATGAGTTTCTTCACCGAATTGGAAAAAACTGCTTTAAAGTTCATATGGAACCAAAAAAGAGCCCGCATTGCCAAGACAATCCTAAGTCAAAAGGACAAAGCTGGAGGCGTCACGCTACCTGACTTCAAACTATACTACAAGGCTACAGTAACCAAAACAGCATGGTACTGGTACCAAAACAGAGATATAGACCAATGGAACAGAACGGAGCCTTCAGAAATAATGCCACACATCTACAACCATCTGATATTTGACAAACCTGAGAAAAACAAGAAATGGGGAAAGGATTCCCTATTTAATAAATGGTGCTGGGAAAATTGGCTAGCCATAAGTAGAAAGCTGAAACTGGATCCTTTCCTTACTCCTTATACGAAGATTAATTCAAGATGGATTAGAGACTTAAATGTTAGACCTAATACCATAAAAACCCTAGAAGAAAATCTAGGTAGTACCATTCAGGACATAGGCATGGGCAAGGACTTCATGTCTAAAACACCAAAAGCAACGGCAGCAAAAGCCAAAATTGACAAATGGGATCTCATTAAACTAAAGAGCTTCTGCACAGCAAAAGAAACTACCATCAGAGTGAACAGGCAACCTACAGAATGGGAGAAAATTTTTGCAATCTACTCATCTGACAAAGGGCTAATTTCCAGAATCTACAAAGAACTCAAACAAATATACAAGAAAAAAACAAACAACCCCATCCAAAAGTGGGGAAAGGATATGAACAGACATTTCTCAAAAGAAGACATTCATACAGCCAACAGACACATGAAAAAATGCTCATCATCACTCACCATCAGAGAAATGCAAATCAAAACCACAATGAGATACCATCTCACACCAGTTAGAATGGCAATCATTAAAAAATCAGGAAACAACAGGTGTTGGAGAGGATGTGGAGAAATAGGAACACTTTTACACTGTTGGTGGGATTGTAAACTAGTTCAACCATTATGGAAAACAGTATGGCGATTCCTCAAGGATCTAGAACTAGATGTACCATATGACCCAGCCATCCCACTACTGGGTATATACCCAAAGGATTATAAATTATGCTACTACAAAGACACATGCACACGTATGTTTATTGCGGCACTATTCACAATAGCAAAGACTTGGAATCAACCCAAATGTCCATCAGTGACAGACTGGATTAAGAAAATGTGGCACATATACACCATGGAATACTATGCAGCCATAAAAAAGGATGAGTTTGCGTCCTTTGTAGGGACATGGATGCAGCTGGAAACCATCATTCTTAGCAAACTATCACAAGAAGAGAAAACCAAACACCGCATGTTCTCACTCATAGGTGGGAACTGAACAATGAGCTCACTTGGACTCGGGAAGGGGAACATCACACAATGGGGCCTATCATGGGGAGGGGGGAGGGGGGAGGGATTGCATTGGGGAGTTATACCTGATATAAATGATGAATTGATGGGTGCTGACGAGTTGATGGGTGCAGCACACCAACATGGCACATGTATACATATGTAACAAACCTGCACGTTATGCACATTTACCCTAGAACTTAAAGTATAATAAAAAAATAAAATAGTATAATAAAAAAATAAAATAAAATAAAAACAAAAAAAGATAACATATTACAACCAACTGGGGCTTATCCCAGGAACATGAGGTTGGTTTGATACATTGACAATCAATCATGCCAGGCATGGTGGCTCATCCCTGTACTTCCAGCACTTTGGGAGGCTGAGGTGGGTTGGTCACTTGAGTCCAGGAGTTCCAGACCAGCCTGGCCAACTTGCAAAACGCCATATCTACAAAAAATACAAAAAGTTAGCTGGGTCTGGTAGCATGCACATGTAGTCACAGCTACTTGGGAGGCCGAGGTAAAAGAATCACCTGAGCCCCTGAGGTCAAGGCTGCAGTGAGCTGAGATCACACCACTGCACTCCAGCCTGGGCAACAGAGTGAGACCCTGTCTCTAAATAAATTAGTAAATACATAATTGAAAAAAATTAAAGAAAATCAATCAATGTAATTCACCATATTAACAGACTAAGGAAAAAATATGATCATAATTGATGCTACTAAAGTATTCGACAAAAGTCAACATCCGTTCCTGACTCAATGAAACATAATAAAACTGAGCAAAACCAAACTCTTAAAAAATTAGGAATAGAAGAGACCTACCTCAACCTCTGAAAGGGCACTTACATAGAAACTACAGTCAATCTCATTCTTAAGGATAAAAGACATTGTATTCATCCTAACATCAGAAAAAGATAATAAAAGGATCATTTTTGTTTAACATTGGTCTAGCCAAGGCACTAAGGCAAGAAAAAGAAATAAGGCAGATTTATTGGAAAGGAAGAAGTAAACTGTATTTACATGTGACATGATTGTCTCTCTACTAAAGAATAAAACAATAAAAAATTAACTGCTTTCATGAGACACAGGGCCAGAATTTAAAACTCTTCAATCCCACTGGGACCATCTGTTTTCTGTCGTCAACACACTGCAGCTAAAGCTATACAATGTTAACCACCCTCCATCTAGGCCCAGGGACTATCACAGAAGAGATGGGCATGTGAGATTATAAGGGCTGGTTTTAAGGGATGCAATTAGTTCAGACCCTCCAAATCAAGAAAAGACACACAGATGCTTAAACAGCTGACAAACTGAGGAACTTTGCCTCTCTAAACTTCTTAACTCAAATGAGTTTAACAAAATATTAATGTTTTATATACCTAATTACGACAAGTCAATAGCTAAGACCAGGATTCAATTCTATAAACTACCTTTTTTCTTTTTTCTTTTTTTTTTCTTTTTTTTTTTTTTTTCTGGACAGAGGCAGGATCTTGGCTTATGGCTCACTGCAGCCTCGACTTCTTGGGCTCAAGCCATCCTCTCGCCTCAGCCTCCCAAGTAACTGGGACTACAGGTGTTTACCACCACACCCAGCTAATTTTTGTATTTTTTGTAGAGACGGGGTTTCACCATGTTGCCACGCTGGTCTGGAACTCCTGAGCTCAAGTGATCTGCCCACCTTGGTCTCCCAAAGTGCTGGGATTGTAGGTGTGAGCCACGGCACCTGGCTACCTTAATTTTGGCTTTTGACTTTTGACAGATATTACTTAAAAGGTTTTAAGGGTTAATGAATGTCTGCCCACCTCCATTCCCATCTGCCCTAAAACATTTAATTGGCTATCATTCTTTTGGCTCTAAGTCCCTTGGCCACAGGGGTCTTACCAAGGGACAAGGTGGACTCAGGCTAGGTAGCTGCATCACCCTAACGATGATATGGGACAAAATTAAAAATTTGGCTATCAGTGCTGCCTCTGACAAATCTTGGCCACAAAAGGGGAAATGTAAATGAAAAATAAAAGCCTAAGTCCCCTCAGCCAACGGAATGGACCCTCTTGTAACTGAGGACTCCCCCAAAAGCTTAAAGCTGAGTTCCAGTCATAATGGGACAGGAGGTCAGATACACCTCATTATACCTCCTCTCTTTTATGGTTTAGACACAACAGCTGACCAGCATTAATGTTAAGATCTCTAGAGATCAGATCATAAGACTGATAAAACAGGCTCTGTCAAATAAAATCTCATGGCTACCCCAAGGTTTTCAGTCTGTTTTACAAGGACTTTAAAAATTTGGGCTCCCACACAGTGGCTCACGCCTGTAATCCCAGCACTTTGGGAGGTCAAGGCAGGCAGATCACTTGAGGTCGGGAGTTCGAGACCAGCCTGGCCAACATGGCAAAACCCCGTCTCTACTAAAATTACAAAAATTAGCTGGGCGTGGTGGCGGGCACCTGTAATCCCAGCTACTCGGGAGGCTGAAGCAGGAGAATTGCTTGAACTCGGGAGGCAGAGGTTGCAGAGAGCCAAGACTGTGCCACTGCACTAGAGCCTGGGCGACAAGAGCGAGACTCCGTCTAAAAACAAAAAAAAAAAAAAAAAGAAGAAAAAGAAAAAAAAAATTGGGTTCCAGTTTTGCTATGCTAAGACAGTGTGCAGGAGCACTAATGTTTTCATGCCTCTGAAATCCTCGACGAGGCACTTGTAGATACTTACAGGTTACTGCCAGGCAGTTTCATTCCTCTAATCCTGAATCTCACTCTGACTATGCCCCTTGCCGGGAAAGAAAAAAGCTGGAGTGGTCTTTGCCCGATTCCCACCATAGAAACTCTCACCTCAGGACTGAGGGATAATCAAGTCCAGGGGAGCTGAAGCCAATCCATAAACTTAAAAAAGAAAATTAATCAGGGAAGAAGGGAGGGAGAGAAACAAAAATAAACCAAGCTTGCAGCACATTCAGCATTCATCATGAGGTCAGCTTGCTCCCTGGTCTGCTTCCTCAGAGTTGTTTGCTGCCCATTTTCCCACAATCACATAAACCCTAGTTTATCCTACCCCTTAACTGCTCTATAGATAGCAACTTGAACATTATAAAACATTGTTTTCCCTTTGAAATATTGTTTTAGGCCCTGCATGCCAATACAACTACTGATGTCAGCTGGTCTGAAAGACTCATAACGTCACTCACTGACTGGGCGTGGTGGCTCATGCCTGCAATCCTAGCACTTTGGGAGGCTGAGGCGAGTGGATCGCTTGAACCCAGGAGTTCAAGTCCATCTTGGCCAACGTGGTGAAATCCCATCTCTACAAAAAATACAAAAATTAGCCGGGCATTGTGGCATGCGCCTGTAGTCCCAGCTAGTGGGGAGGCTGAGGTAGGAGGATTGCTTGAGTCTGGGAGGTCGAGGCTGCAGTGAACCAAGATCCTGCCACTGCACTCCAGCCTGCGCGATAGAGTGAGACCCTGTCTCAAAAAGAAAAAGATGGGCCAAGCTCAGTGGCATGATCTCAGCTCACTGCAACCTCTGCCTCCTGGGTTCAAGTGATTCTCGTGCCTCAGCCTCCCGAGTAGCTGGGATTACAGGTGTGAGTGCTCTGTAATGTGTCAGTGTCAGTGCCCTGCAGCCAAAGACTGGGGACATGAACATGCCCTTAGTTGAACAAGTTGGGTTTATTACTTTTTGCAGCAGAGGAGAATGCACACCATAGAGAACTATGGGGCATCTCGGGAAGAGGGTGTCAGAACAGATGTGTTACGGGATTTGGGCTTGTGTTAGATGTTTTGGGGGAGGGCTTAAAGAAGTGAGGTTTTACGATAGGTTGAATGCTATCCAGAAGTGAAAATAATTCTATGATTGGGTATATGAATAAATCTTATCTAGAAGGAGGAAGGACTAGAGAGATGCTAAAGCTGTACAGGTGCTCCTCAATTTACGAGGCGATTATATCCTGATAAACCCATCATAAATTGAAAATAAAATAAAACAGAGCCACACATCCCAGTTTATGCGGTTTGTTCACACCTATTGCCGAGTATAATTATTCTTAATTTTTTTTTTGAGACCGAGTCTCGCTCTATGGCCCAGTGGTGTGATCTCGGCTCACTGCAACCTCCGCCTCCCAGGTTCAAGCAATTCTCCTGCCTCAGCCTCCTGAGTAGCTGGGACTACAGGTGTGTGCCACCACGCCTGGCTAGCTTTTTGTATTTTTAGTAGAGACGGGGTTTCACCATATGAGCCAGGATGGTCTCTGTCTGCTGACCTGGTGATCCGCCCGCCTTGGCCTCCAAAAGTGCTGGGATTACAGGCATGAGTCACTG
This sequence comes from Piliocolobus tephrosceles, assembly GCF_002776525.5. NCBI lineage: Eukaryota > Metazoa > Chordata > Mammalia > Primates > Cercopithecidae > Piliocolobus > Piliocolobus tephrosceles. Next base: position 95,802,639 of record NC_045445.1, on the reverse strand, counting down.
CGCCCGGCCCAAAAAAATTTTTTTAGAGACAGAGTCTTGCTCTGTCTCCCAGGCTGGAGTGCAGTGGTGTGATCAGAGCTTACTACAGCCTTGAACTCCTGCCTCAGCCTCCCAAGTAGCTGGGACTACAGGTGTGTATCACCATGCCAAGCTAATTTTTAAAATCTTGGTTTAAAATAAAACACAAGGTCTCACTATGTTGGCCAGGTTGGTCTCGAACTCCTGGCCTCAAGTGATCCTCCCTACCTTGGCCTCCCAAAGTGCTGGGATTACAGGGGTGAGCCGCCTCACCTGGCCTCGAGTATAATTATTATTTTTTTTTTAAGACAGAGTCTCGCTCTGTCACCCAGGCTGGAGTGCAGTGGCGCGATCTCCGCTCACTGCAACCTCCTCCTCCCGGGTTCCCTCCATTCTCCTGCCTCAGCCTCCCAAGTAGCTGGGACCACAGGCGCCTGCCACCATGCCTGACTAATTTTTTGTATTTTACAGTAAATACAAACTGAAACCCCAGTAGAGACGGGGTTTCACCACCAGGATGGTCTCAATCTCCCGACCTCGTGATCTGCCCTCCTCAGCCTCCCAAAGTGCTGGGATTACAGGCGTGAGCCACCACGCCAGGCCCAGTATAATTATTAATAGTACCCCTTTTATTCTTAAATTTGTCGAACTTTAGATAGTAATTTACATGGTCACATTACTTATAAGAGAAAGGGACTATTTTAATAAAGAGATAATCAATGGTAATCATAATGCGCAAACAGATCAGTGGAGGGAAATATTAGAGGATAAAAAAAAGACATGCTTAATCCTATTGGGCAAGCAGCCATTAATTAGCCTTCATGCAGAATTAGGTCTGTTACTGGCCTAGTGGCAGAAATGAAATTGCTCTATACATTATGATCATAAAAGAAGGCCGGGCACACAGGAGGCGGAGTTTGCAGTGAGCTGAGATCGCACCACTGCACTCCAGCCTGGGCAACAGAGTGAGACTCAGTCTCAAAAAAAAAAGGCCAGGCACAGTAGCTCATGCCCACGCCTGTAATCCCAGCACTTTGGGAGGCCAAGGTGGAAGGCTCACAATCACTTTTGCCCAGGCTGGTCTCAAACTCCTGGGCTAAAGTGATTGTGAGCCTTCCACCTCGGCCT
>NC_045445.1:95799165-95801393 GCF_002776525.5 Piliocolobus tephrosceles | reverse complement strand
CTGAGGCCAGCTGTGGTAACAAGCCTGTAATCCCAACACTTTGGGAGGCTGAGGTGGGCGGACTGCTTGAGCCCAGGAGTTTGAGACCACCCTGGGCAACATAGCAAGACCCCATCCCTACAAAAAATAAAAAATTAGCTGGGTATGGTGGTACATGCCTGTAGTCCCAGCTACTCAGGAGGCTGAGGTGGAAGGATGACTTGAGCCCAGGGGGTCAAGGCTGCAGTGAGCTATGATTGTGCCACTGCACTCCAGCCTGGGCCAACAGAGTGAGACCCTGTCTCAATAATAATAATAATAATAATAATAATAATAATAATAAAAATCACTGAGGAGAAAGGATATCTGCCTGAACAGGTTTCAAATGCAGATGAAAGTACCCCATTTTGTAAAAAAAGATGGCACAAAGGACATTTATTAGTAAGGAATAGAAGTGAGCAGAAGGATTTAAGGCAGGAAGGGACAGACTCACTCCTTTATTTTGTGCAAATACTACTGGATTTATACTCAGGACTGCCCTTACCTATATAGCTCCTAACTTCCGAGCCTTGAAGGAGAAAGATAAACTACCAGCTGCTGGTCTTTTGGTTGTACAAGAAGGCCTGGGCAACAAGACCCCTTTTCTGGATTGGTTCCATTGATGTTTTGTCTCTGAAGTCAGAAGTACCTTGCTAGCAAAGGAATGCCTTTTAAAGTTCTTTTGACATTAGAAAATGCCTCTGGTGACCCAGAGCCCCATGAATTCAACACAAAACGCATTGAAGTGGTCTACTTGTCCCCCAGAACCACATCTCTAATTCAGCCTCTAGATCAGAGAGTCATAAGGGGCTTTAAGGCTATTACACACAGTACTCTAAGGAAAGGATTATTAATGCTGTGGAAGAGAAGCCTGACAGAGGGAACATCACGAAAGTCTGGAAGGATTACACCACTGAAGATGCCATCATTGTTACAGAAAAAGCCATCAAGCCTGAAATAAATCCCTGTTGGAGAAAACTGTCCTGATGTTGTGCAGAACTTAATAGGATTTATGACAGCGCCAATCAAGGAAATCACGAGTTTGTGGATATGGCAAAAAGAGGTGATGGGTGAAGAATTTCAGGATATAGAGCTTAGTGAAATTCAAGAGCTAACAGACACCACACCAGAGCAAGTAACAGACAATGTCTTAATAGAGATGAGTGCTTCTGAACCAATACCAGATGATGAGGAAGAAGACGTAGAAGCAGTGCCAGGAACCAAAGTGACATAAGACGATCTGGCAGAGGGTTCTGATTACTAAAGAATACTTTTGACTTCTTTTATGATGTGGACCTTACTATGATATGGGCACTGAAACTAAAGCAAATGGTAAAAGATTGGTACCATATAGAAACATTTTTAGAGGCATGAAAAAGCAAAAGTCAGACAGAAATTACAATGTATTTCCATAATTACACCAGTGTGCCTGCCTCTTCTGCTTCCTCTTTCACCTTCTCCACCTCTTCTGCCTCTGCCACCCCTGAGACAGCAAGACCAACCCCTCCTCTTCCTCTTCAGCCTACTCAACAACAAAGATTGAGGATGAAGACCCTTATGATGGTCCACTTCCACTTAATGAACAGTAAGTCTCTTTTCTCTTCCTTATGATCTTCATAATGTTTTATTTTATTTAGCTTACTTTACTGCATGAATACAGTATATGTTACATATAACATACTAAATATGTGAATTGACTATGTCAAGGGAGGGAGCTGATGGGAGGTGATTGGATCAGGGGGGTGGTTTCCCCCATGCTGTTCTCGTGATAATGAGGGAGTTCTCACGATATCTGATGGTTTAAAAGTGGCAGTTTCCCCTGAGCTATCCCTCTCTCTCACTCTCTCTCCTACCACCTTGTGAAGAAGGTGCCTGCTTCCCCTTCCCCTTCTGCCACGATTGTAAGTTTCCTGAGGCCTCCCCAGCCATGCAGAACTGAGAGTCAATTAAACCTCTTTCCTGGCCGGGCGCGGTGGCTCAAGCCTGTAATCCCAGCACTTTGGGAGGCCGAGACGGGCGGATCACGAGGTCAAGAGATCGAGACCATCCTGGCGAACACGGTGAGACCCCCGTCTCTACTAAAAAATACAAAAAACTAGCCGGGCGAGTTGGCGGGCACCTGTAGTCCCAGCTACTCGGGAGGCTGAGGCAGGAGAATGGCGTAAACCCGGGAGGCGGAGCTTGCAGTGAGCTAAGATCCGGCCACTGCA
>NC_045445.1:95798596-95799065 GCF_002776525.5 Piliocolobus tephrosceles | reverse complement strand
GAATGCTTTGCTGCTTAGAAATTTCTTCTGCCAGATACCCTAAATCATCTCTCTCAAGTGCAAAGTTCCACAGATCTCTAGGGCAGAGGCAGAATGCCACTAGTCTCTTTGCTAAAGCGTAGCAAGAGTGACCTTTGCTCCAGTTCCTAATAAGTTCGTCATCTCCATCTGAGACCACCTCAGCCTGGACTTCATTGTCCATATCACTATCAGCATTTTGGTCAAAACCATTCAACAAGTCTCTAGGAAGTTCCAAACTTTCTCACATCTTCGTGTCTTCTTCTGAGCCCGCCAAACTGTTCCAACCTCTGCCTGTTACCCATTTCCAAAATCACTTCCATATTTTCAGATTACCTTTATAGCAGTACCTGAGTCTTCCAGTACCAGTTTTCCGTATTAGTCCATTTTCACGCTGTTATAAAGAGCTGCCTGAGACTGGGTAATTTATACAGGAAAGAGGTTTTTTTTG
>NC_045445.1:95798027-95798496 GCF_002776525.5 Piliocolobus tephrosceles | reverse complement strand
CAAAAAAAACCTCTTTCCTGTATAAATTACCCAGTCTCAGGCAGCTCTTTATAACAGCGTGAAAATGGACTAATACGGAAAACTGGTACTGGAAGACTCAGGTACTGCTATAAAGGTAATCTGAAAATATGGAAGTGATTTTGGAAATGGGTAACAGGCAGAGGTTGGAACAGTTTGGCGGGCTCAGAAGAAGACACGAAGATGTGAGAAAGTTTGGAACTTCCTAGAGACTTGTTGAATGGTTTTGACCAAAATGCTGATAGTGATATGGACAATGAAGTCCAGGCTGAGGTGGTCTCAGATGGAGATGACGAACTTATTAGGAACTGGAGCAAAGGTCACTCTTGCTACGCTTTAGCAAAGAGACTAGTGGCATTCTGCCTCTGCCCTAGAGATCTGTGGAACTTTGCACTTGAGAGAGATGATTTAGGGTATCTGGCAGAAGAAATTTCTAAGCAGCAAAGCATTC
>NC_045445.1:95781578-95797927 GCF_002776525.5 Piliocolobus tephrosceles | reverse complement strand
GTCATATGTGTTCACAAAGAGATTATCTGAAACTGGAACTTTTATTTAAAAGGGAAACAGCATAAAAGTTTGGAAAATTTGCAGCCTGATCATGAAGCAGAGAAGAAAAACCCATTTTCTGGGAAGAAATTCAAACTGGCTGCAGACAGTTACAAAAGTGAAGAGGAGCCTAATGTTAATCACCAAGTCAATGGGGAAAATATCTCCAGGGCATGTCTTCACAGCAACCCCTCCCATCACAGGCCCAGAGGCCTTTTAGGGAAAAATGGTTTTGTGGGCCAGACCCAGCCCCGCCCGCCCCTCTTGCTCTGTGCAGCCTCGGGGGTTTGTGCCATGCATCCCAGTCTCTCCAGCTCCAGCTGTGGCTAAAAGGGCCAAGGTATTGCTCCAGCCTTTGCTTCAGAGGGTGCAAGCCCCAAGACTTGGCAGCTTCCATGTGGGGTTGGGCCTGCAGGTGTGCAGAAGACAAGAGTTGAGGTTTGGGGTCAGGCGTGGTAGCTCATGCCTGTAATCTCAGCATTTTGGGAGGCTGAGGTGGGTAGATCATTTGAAGTCAGGAATTCAAGATGAGTCTGACCAACATGGTGAAACCCCGTCTCTACTACAAATACAAAAAAATTAGCCAGGCATGGTGGCATGTGCCTATAATCCCAGCTACTCTGGAGGCTGAGGCACGAGAATTGCTTGAACCTGGGGGGCAAATGTTGCAGTGAGCTGAGATCGCACTATTGCTCTCCAACCGGGGTGACAGAGCGACGCTCAGTTTCAAAAAAAAAAAAAAGAGTTGAGGTTTCAGAACCTCCACCTGGATTTCAGAGGATGTATGACGACACCTGGATGTCCAGACATGTTTGATCCAGGGGTGGAGCCCTCATGGAGAACATCTACTAGGGCAATGCAGAGGGGAAATGTGGGGTTGGAGCTCCCACGCAAAGTCCCCCCACTGGGACACTGCCTGGTGGAGTTGTGAGAAGAGGGCCACTGTCCTCCAGGTCCCAGAATGGTAGATCCACTGGCAGCTTGCACCATGCACCTGGAAAAGCCGCAGACACACAATGCCAGCTTGTGAAAGCAGTTGTGGGGGCTGTACCCTGCAAAGCCACAAGGGAAGAGCTGCTCAAGGCCTTGGGAGCCCACCCCTTGCATCAGTGTTGCCTGGATGTGAGACATGGAGTCAAAGGAGATCATTTCACAGCTTTAAGATTTAATGACTGCCCCACTGGGTTCCAGACTTGCGTGGGACCTGGGGCCCTTTGTTTTGGCCAATTTCTCCCATTTGAAATGGGAACATTTACCCAATGCCTATACCCCCATTGTATCTTGGAAGTAACTAACTTGCTTTGGATTTCACAGGCTCATAAGTGGAAGGGACTTTCCCCATCTCAGATGAGACTAAACTCGGACTTTTGAGTTAATGCTGGAATTAGTTAAGACTTTGGGGTACTGTCGGGAAGGCATAATTTGTTTTGAAATGTGAACAGGACATGAGATTTGGAGGGGCCAGGGGTGGAATGATATGGTTTGGCCCTGTGTCCCCACCCAAATCTCATCTTGAATTGTAATCCCATGTGTCGAGTGCGGGACCTGGCGGGAGGTGATTGGATGATGGGGGTGGTTCCTCCATGCTGTTATCATGACAGTGAGGAAGTTCTCATGACATCCAATGGCTTAAAAGTGGCAGTTTCCCCTGTGCTCTCTCCTGCCATCTTGCAAAGAAGGTGCCTTGCTTCTCCTTTGCTTTCTGCCATGATTGTAAGTATCCCGTGGCCTCCCCAGCCAGGCAGAACTGTGAGTCAATTAAACCTCTTTCCTTTAGAAATTACCCAATCTCAGACAGTTCTTTATAGTGATGTGAAAACAGACTAACAGACTGTTTACATTATTAGTAAGGCTTCTGATCAAGAGTGGGCTATTAGTTATTATTATTATTATTTTTAAATGGTGTTTCACTCTGTCACCCAGGCTGGAGTGCAGTGGCATGATCTTGGCTCACTGCAACCTCCGCCTCCCAGCACAAGCAATCCTCCCACCTCAGCCTCTTGAGTAGCTGGGACTACAGGTGTGCACCACCATACCCAGCTAATTTTTTTTGTCTTTTTTGTAGAAACGGGGTTTCACCATGTTGCCCAGGCTGGTCTCAAACTCCTGGACTCACATGATTTGCCCACTTCAGCCTCCCAAAGTACTGGAATTACAGGGGTGAGCCACCGAGCCCGGCCAGTTTTTTTTTTTTTTTTTTAATTATTATATTTTTTGTAGAGACATGGTCTCACTGTATTGTCCAAGCTGGTCTTGAACTCCTGGACTTAAGTGATCCTCCTGCCTTGGCCGCCCAAAATGTTGGGATGACAGGTGTGAGTCAACTGTGCCTGGCTAGTTTTGGGGGAGTCCAAAGTCATATGTGGACTTTCAGTGGCACGGATGGTTGGTCAGTCCCCTATCCCCCACGTTGTTCAAGGGTCAGTTGTAGTTAGCATCAGGTAACTTCAGGCTTTTTTGTGTAAGGATTAAAGCAGAGGGAGCGTTATTATCATGCTGATTGAAGATTTAAACTGACTTGGGGAAATTGGATGTTATCTCTTTCTCCTGATTTGTTGGAAGGTCGGGTAATAACTTAGTTTATGTTTGGTGAAGTGGAACTTTAGTATGGGTGACTCCATTTTTATTTTGTTTGGTCTGTTGGAGCCTAGTGCAGGAGCTTAGTTCAAACCAATGGCCTCCTATAATTTTTACTGAACAGGACTGATATCTCCCTGCTACCTACCTCAAATGCATTGTAAAATTTAATAAATTTTATATCTCAAAAAGGGTGTTATGAAACATTTCAGATGTATAGAAGTTATGAAGTTTCATAGTACATAGTATTACAAGGAACATTCACTCACACACCCAGCACAACCCCGCTTAAGAAACAAAACATCACGGGGCGCCGTGTCTCCCGCTTGTAATCCCAGAACTCTGGGAGACCAAGGTGGGTGGATCACCTGAGCCCAGGAGTTCGAGACCAGCCTGGCCAACATGGTGAAACCACGTCTCTACAAAAAACACAAAAATCAGTCAGGTGTGGTGGCACGTGCCTGTAGCCCCAGCTACTTGGGAGACTGAGGTGGGAGGGTGGCTTGAGCCCTGATGGTAGAGGTTGCAGTGAGCAGGGATTACACCACTGCACTCCAGCCTGGGCAACAGAGTTGAGACTCTGACTCTGTAACAAAGACAAAAAAAATTACTCAAAAAAAAAAAAAAAAAAAAAAAAAAAAAAAAAAAAAAAAAAAAGAAAAAGGCCAGGGGCAGTGGCTCACATCTGTAATCCCAGCACTTTTAGAGGCTGAGGAGTTGGAGACCAGCCTGGCCAACATGATGAACTCTGACTCCACTAAAAAAAAAAAAAATTAGCCAGGCCTGGTGGTGCATGCCCAAAGTCCCAGCTACTCGGGAGGCTGAGGCAGGAGAATCTTTTGAACCTGGGAGGTGGAGGTTGCAGTGAGCCGATCACGTGCCACCTCACTCCAGCCTGGGTGACAAAGCGAGACTGTCTCAAAAAAAAAAAAAAAAAAAGAGAAAACATCACCAATGTAGTTGAAGCCCTGTGTAATGTGCCTCTTCCCAGTCACATCCCCTTCTGTCTACCCCTGCATTATCCCATAACTTGTCCTGAACATTGTGCAAGATTTTATCATCCTCATGGTTTTTCATACTCTACCTATATTGCATGATTTTGCAACTTTTAAGCAGGTCTTACATGTATGTACCCTCCTGAAACTTTTTTTTTTTTTTTTTCTGAGATAGGGTCTCACTTTGCTGCCTAGGCTAGAGTGCAGCGGTACGATCTCAGCTCACTGCAGCCCTGACCTCCCTCCCAGGATCAAGTGATAATTCCGCCTCAGCTTCCCAAGTAGCTGGGACTACAGGCACACACCACCACGCCCAGCCTGAAACTTTATCATTGAAACTGTGCATGTGATGTATGCAATTGATATTTTCACTACTATTTAGGACTCCATTATAGGAATTTGTTACAATTCACATTTATGTTAGATAATAAGTTTTATGTGAATAGTTTGTTCATTATAGCCAAGTTTCTTGCTAGACTGTTTTAAGTTCCAATACTTTTTTTTTTTTTTAGATGGAGTCTTGCTGTCTCCCAGGCCGGAGTGCAATGGCATGATCATAGCTCATAGCAGCCTTAATTTTTGGGGCTCAAGCAATCATCCCACCTCAGCTTCCTGAGTAGCTGGGACTACAGGTGTGTGCCACCATGCCTAGATTTATTTAAAAATTTTTAGTAGAGGGGAGGTCTTGCTATGTTCCCCAGGCTGGCCTTGAATTCCTGAACTCAAGCAATCCTCCCACCTTGGCCTCTGAAAGCCATGGGATTACAAAGCATGAACCACCATGCCCCGCTCCAATAACTTTTGACTGTTAGCAAATGGTTTCTCTTTAACAGTTATACCATTTGTTTCCTGTTTTACTGAAATAGAAAACTGCAGAATAGCAGAGCAGCACTAATGGTGATAATTAGCCATTATCTTTCAAGTGTGATGTTGGCTGTTGGTCTGAAACTACCTATCAAGCTAGGAGCTTTACCTTTAAAGGTTGCCAGGAATGGTTCTTGAATGTGAACAAATGCCTTGCCATCTATGGACAATGTTTCTCATCTGACAGGTAATTAATATCACATTACACATATCCCAGGGGCAAATCATACTTGATTATGTTCTGTTTCTGTAGTATCCCACTGAATGAGATTTGCTTCCATTTCCCACAGGATTATTTCATCTGTACTCCCAGCTTCCACAATCAACCCCCAACCTCCAACCCAGGAACCCCCTTTACTTTCAAACTTAAATTACCTGCCAGACCTTTATTTCAAAGAACCAGTTAATCTTACTGCTTATTGACAAATTCTACTCTTTCTGCTTATTCCTCTTTTTTTTTTCTTTTTGAGACTGAGTCTCACTTGGTCACCCAGGCTGGAGTGCAATGGTGTGATCTCAGCTCACTGCAACCTTCGCCTCCTGGGTTCAAGCGATTCTCCTGCTTCAGCCTCCCAAAGTGCTGGGATTACAGGCATGAGTCACAGAGCCTGGCTGGGACTGGCGCGGTGGCTAGGACCGCCAGTAGCTGGGGCTGCAGGCGCCCGCCAGCACGCCCGGCTTGTTTTCAGTAGAGACAGGGTTTTGCCGTTTTGGCCAGGCTGGTCTTGAACTCCTTATCTCAGGTGACCCACCCGCCTCAGCCTCCCAAAGTGCTGGGAAATACAGGTGTGAGCCACCACACCTGGTCTCTTCCATTTTAAAGTCCCTCTGGACTCTAAGCAACTAAACTCCTGCTGCCTTGAATTGTATGACCCCTCCGTGCTTAACCTCAACTCCTACACAGCTTTAGGCTGCAATCCAAGTGCACCGACGATGGAGAGCTTTCCCTGACTCTCGAGGCTAGCTAGGCCAGGCACTTCTATGTGTTACAAAACTAATCACTGTCTTCACCTCCCTACTAGAAGCTGAGTAACAGGAATGGGGCGATTCCTCTGCCTTCTCAGAAGGGCCAGGCACAAGAGTGGAAACACTAAAAAAGGGGGAAATGGCTAGCAGCCTTGGCTCCAGGACCAGGGGATCAGGTTAAAGACACACCCTTGCTTTCCTAGACCCACACTTTGGGACAAGGTCAAGGGGACAATCTATTCAGAGGCAGCACCCTCAGGGAATGAGAAAAACCACACAAGGCAAGCACCACTTGGGGATATTTTTTCTAACTAAATTTTTATTAAATTATTTTTTTCTTTGAAGGCTGGAACCATCGAAGTCCTTAGATCAGCTTTAAGCACTGGATGGAGTAAACACCACGAGGGACTACAAGGTGATCTGTGAACAGACTGGCAGACAGATGACGAGAGGGAGTGACAACAAAAATAGACAAACAAAAAGAATAGTCTTCTGGTGACCTAAATTACTTGCTTATTAAAATTTATTAGAAATAAACAAACATTAATGAAATAAAAATCTAAAACTGAGCCCCAGACTCAAGACTATTAGGCTCACTAAGTAAAACCCTGGGCTGGGTCAAGTGAGCTCTGTTTTGTACAACCTGCTGCAGTTTGTTCCCCTTGAGCAAGGTGATGCTTTGTGTCCTGGGCTGCAATCTCTAACACCATCACCATCCCCAAGTGCAGCTCCTATTCTAAAAAAAAAAACAGATGCCCCCACCCCCAATTTCTGGTGAACTGCCAATCTCTCCTGACTGCAGAAACTGACTCTGAAGGAGGAAGTTGCACCAGTGGTGGAGGTAGGTGGGCAAGCGGGTCGGGCAGGGATGGTTTCCTGGAGAATCCATTCGGATCTTTTCTCCAGATGCCTAGCATGTGCTTAAGAGTTTTTTTTTTTTTAAAGTTTGAAAAAAACTCCATTGTGAAAAGTGAGTTATGAAGAGTGCTCTTTATTTGAAACCTCCACAACACAGACGCCAATCTTGTCTCGCATTGAATCATTAGCTGTGCACATCAACACATTCCAAGCACAAATTAAGAAATGCAAACAGAACAAAAAAATATATATATATATAATTTTTTCCCCTATCCAAAGGTTTCAAGTCTCAATGCAGCAAATCCTTCTGAACACAGAATCTGAGGAGCACACTGTTCAAACAGTTGGGACAGACAGGTCCCTGCAAAGGCTACTGCCTTTTAAACACATGGGGCGGGGATCATGGACGGCATGGAAAGGGGAGAGAAGGTGAGGAAACAGGTGGCGGGGAGAGAATGAGAAGAGAAATAGGTATGCGCTGGGGAAGATGGGGCAGCTGGGACACACACGGTGAGTTGGTGGATTTCATTTATTGGTTTTTGACAATTTCTTTCTGGTTGTTTTTTTAACTCCCCCCTCCCCAGGTCCAACAATGGTAAAAAAAAAACCCACAGAGGTGGGCAGGGCCTTATTAGGCCAGCCCAAAGCCTTCAGAGCACTCCTGGATAGCCAATAGTAGCATGTGGCGGAGCTTCTCAAAGCTCTCATAGGCAGGCAGATCCAGCTGATTAAAACTAAGGAAAGAAGAAAGATCAGTTTGTGGTGAGGGATGACAGATAACCAAATCTGTGTGTTCCCATGGTGCCCACCAGCCCCTCCCCTCCCTGAAGAAACCAACTCCCTGCTTCTTGATGACTCCCAATCTTGTCTCAGCCCAGTCTGCCCTCCTTTATCTGGCTCCCAAACTGGCAATCGGGCACCAAAACCAAAAATCTGACCCTGTCACTCCTCCTTAAACATCCTGGCCTCACTCGCCCACAGGCTAAAGTGCAAACTTGAAGGAGATTTTCAGAGTCACTCTGCTGAGCTCTTTAGACTTCTGCTCCCTGCAACTCCTCCTTGCTCCAGTCACGCTGGTCCTGGAATACACCATGCTCTCTTGTGGTGCTGTTTACCTGCCAGTGTCTCCCCAGCCCCCACTGTGTCTAGCACATCTCATCTCAAACATCACCTCCATAGAAACACCAAATTGTGAGTTACCCAAGGTCCAGGACTCAGCCACATTTGCGTTCCCAATCTTGGGTAGGGTCCTGAAAACATCAAGTATGCAAGCTCAATCTAAGCGCTGAAAAGGAGAAACAAACCCTTCCTTTTACCATGTGTGAGCTGAAGGCAGGCGATCTGTGGACCTGTCATCTCGATGGATCTGAAACTTCTGAATGCCATTCATGCCTTCGAGGGCAGCAAAGCCTTGCAGGGGCACCTTGGAAGTACCCGTGACAAACTGGAGGAACTTGGCACGGTCAGCTTGGTCGAAAGAACGCAATGCTCTCCAGAACCACTGGATCTGTAAGAAGGGACCCATGAAGCCAGTGTTAGGTAGAAAGCTCCTAGAAACAGCAGGGTAGGGGGATGGAATCTGGGAAATAGGACTGGACTTGGTATCTGAGGCAAGTCCCTTCTGTGGGATGAGCTTTAGTCCCTTTCATTCATAAGATGGCCAAGAGAAGTCGGCTATGCTCCAGGAGAACAGAGAGTTAGATATAGGTAGACTGTCTTCTACATGCACCGTCTTCTAAGAGTACTACTGGTTTATTTGTTATCACACAAACTAGCGTTGCCTAGAGGACCATATGAGAGGACCATATGAAGAGGGATGCCAGCAGCAGCTCACCTGAATAGAGTTGGACTGGTACTTGTGGTATTCAGTGTTGGATTTCAGATCATCGATGTCAATGGTGGGCAGTCCTGATATAAGCAGCTCTAACTCCTGCTCAGTGAAGATGGAAATGAGGCGCTTTGGAATGATCTCATAGAAGCCTTCTAAGAAAGCCGCCAGCTGCTTGCGGATGGCTCCTGGTGAGATAACCAAAAAGCCACATGATTTCTAAACTCACACAACTGTAGAGGTCAGAGATCCCCAGTCTGGGTCCCATCTACCACTGTTAGCTGGGACTACAGGCATGCACCACCATGCCTGGTTGATTTTGCCCAGGCTAGTCTCAACTCCCTGGGCTCAAGCTATCCTCCTGCCTCAGCCTCCCAAAGTGCTAAGATTACAAGTGTGAGCCACTGTGCCCAGTGGTGATTTTTTTTGTTTGTTTTGTTTTGTTTTTTTTTGAGACGGAGTCTCACTCTGTCACCCAGGCTGGAGTAGAGTGGTGCAACCTCAGCTCACTGTAACCTCCACCTCCCAGGTTCAAGCAATTCTTCTGCCTCAGCCTCCCACCAGGCTGGTCTCAAACTCCTGACCTCGACTGATCCACCTGCCTTGGCCTCCCAAAGTGCTGGGATTACAGGCGTGAGCCACCACACCCAAAGTTAAGTATTTTTGATCAAGTGTTTTGTCTTTTGTGCAAGGCATTTGTGGCTTTGTCATAGTGGAGGAAAACAAAACATGCCTATCAAATGAATCAAGTCTGTCCTCTGCTCATATTGAGCAACTAGAGGACTAGGAACATTTCCCCTACCTGTCATTCTCATCTGGCATACCAGGTGTACATACTCCTTCTTATTCTCCTCTGTTACCAAGATGTTGGCCCCATTGGGTTTGAGGTCACGAACTTCACAAACTCCAAACTCTTGGACCTAGAACAACCAAAACACCAATCATACATATCAGACTTCGTCTAGGATGGGATTAGATACCTAGGAACACACCCTAAACCCCTTGCCATGTCCTGGGCAGAGAGATGAGGCAAGTACATACAAAATAGTGACTTTTTTCACTACTCACAGCTAGCAACTCGCCTGACAGGGAAAGGCTTTCGGTAGGAAAGAGGAAAATACTCTTTGGCTCTAAGATCCACAAAGAAGTCAGAAGAGAGTAAGGCAACTGTCAGTGGTAAAAGGGAAAAGGAAGTGGCTAACATACATAGCGGAATGTAATCTCTTAGGAAAACAATTTGGGAGAAGAGTAACCTTAATTACCTTCATTTACCCCCCACTTACATTTGTACAATTTTTCTACAATCAATAGCTGGTGTACAAAATTTCTATATTTACCCTTGGGAATGAAGAATTATGTACTAGAGCATTTTATTTATTTATTTATTTATTTTTCAAATAAAGGTGAAACTAGGAAATGGCCTGCAAATCCTGGTTTTCCTGTTTGTGATGTCACTCACAAACACCTGCTGCAGCTTTAAGAAGTCAAGATGCTTCCCTAGAACTATGAGAAAGTCACGCAGTGCTAGTTCTAAGGTGAACCTGGAATGGATCTTCTATACTGGCTAGAATGTGCTGTGATTAGGATTTCTTGACCTACCTCAGTGCTGAAGGTGAGGTCATAGCCTAGTGTGGAGACATCATTTTCCAGCAGATAAACCAGACCCTGGTAGAAGTGGTAATCTTCACTCTCCATATCTGTATATCTAGAAAAACACAATTATACAGGGTCATGGTTTGTGGGTGGGGGGAAGAGGGAGCACAAGGATGGGACACAAAAATACAAGACCCCCAGGACTGAGGATAGTCCCAGGACTATGCCTCATCCTCACCTGACTGACTTGCCCAAGATGTGTTTGTAAAAGGATCGAGTAAAGTAGCACTCCAGAAGACGGTTGTCATATACAGCTTTGGCCACAATGCGTCCGACAAACTTGAAGTAGCTGAGGTGGTTGGGGTTGCAGTGGGAAGATGGATTGATGGTGTAGGTGACTCGATCACCAGGTGAGGTACGGAACAAGGCATACATAGGGTTAAACATCTCTCGAGAGATGATCATGTACCACTCCCGCAGGAGCCCGCCAGCATCCTGCCCTTCTTCTCCTTCAAACACTATATACCTGCATAAGAAAGCAGAAGCAGAAAAGAGTTGTGCAGAAAACCCAGGATACATCCAGTCATTTGTGTGAGTGACAGACTGTGAAGCAGTGTCTGGGGGTGCAGTGTCAGATGAAGAGGTGAACAGAGAGAGTGCCAGGACAGCCCAGAAGTGGGGTGGAGATCTGGGACCAAACAAAAGCACCACTGAGAGAGATGTCCCAAAATAGTCAAGGTTAACAGGTATTCCGGAAAACACCAATAGGAAAGGTATCAGAGGAATAAATGAAGGCTTGCTTAGGTTAAGTGAGAGGGGAGAAAAGTGGTATTAGAGAGGGATAAGCCCAGAGTCCAAATTCTCTAAAGGTATTTGATGGAAGAACATGGCATATAGTCTGTCTAGGGAGACTCCCTGACTTCTTGTGATTACACAGATGGTGAGCCCACACAAGAGATGGGGAGGAATCATTAAATGACTCGAATAGGTCTTTCATCTCATCAGCTCCTATGCTCACGATCAAAAACTGCCGATCTCCTCTAGGTGGCTTCAGAATCACCAGTGAGCAGTTACCAGTTTGGTGGAGGCCACTCATACATGGGCATTCCTAGTATACCAATGGTAAAGCTCTCATTGCAAAGCCAGCAGGTATATCCTTATAAACACCAAAGACTTTCCTGTCTGTCTGGGAATTGTTGGGTAGCTTAGCTAAGGGGCCAGCCAGCAGGGCAGGCCCAGAAGATAGAAGACAACTCAGTAAGATTATCTAAAACAAGATTCCTATAGGTAATTCCTATTAGGGACGGCAGAACCTCCCTAAATTTGAGGCTAGAGCAAGCCATCACTACTGTGCAGGAGACCCCACCTCCCACCCGCCATCTTTTCTCCGTTCCTGGGCCCTTACAATCGATTCTTCATTTCTTCAGGGGATTTGCGATGCAGCTCACGATAGGAATCTTCAAACACATGGTCACGACGGACATGCACAGCCATGTCTTCTTTCCGGAGCCCCTCATCTAAACGCTCCAGCTCTTGGCGGAAATATCTTGGGAGGTAGAAAAGGAAGGAAGACAGGATTAAGGGTGGCAGAACAAATTTGTTTGTGTGATTAGGAAGAAGACCCACAATGATGCTCCTTCTACCCTCCAAACACTTTGATCTCTGCTCCCCACTGTTTGGGAAATGCCCAGTAGTTGGGAGAGGTAGATCACTCATTACCAACTCTAAATTTTTCTTACCTCCACTGGGTAAGGACCCACAAAGATTGTGACATGTGATTTCTGCCACAAGCAGGTAAGCATGTACACATGCACCAGGAGGAGGAGAGGCATAGGGAAGACTCCAGGAGTGTTGTGGAAGCCCTGGAACCCTGCTGTGCATGTACTATGGCCACCTGTGCCTTCTGTACTACCCCCAAAGGATGAAACAGAACTTTAGAAATCGTGTGGTTCAAAAATCATGTGACTCTGCTTTGCTGATGAAAAATGCAGATGGGGTGGAGAAGCCCAAGGAGTATTTAGGTATGATGGCCATCAATGGTACAGCTGTCTCTTCCCTCCCCACCACCACTATATTCCAAGTGCTGCCGCCACAGGAAACCTGTGGCCTCAAGAGTAACTTCAGAGGTGAGTTACCATTTGAGGAGTTCTCACCACCCCTCCACCCCCCAATATCAAGGACACATACTTGCGCTTGACATCAAAGTCGAGGACACGAATGTAGTCTACCAGGACAGCAAAAGGCCCATCAGCAAGGTGGGTCGTGGATTGCCGTAGGATCTGGTTTAACACAGTGCGGTGAGTCTCTGAGGGGAGAAGTGACAGCAAGAATTAAGCACATCATGGGCCCCAGAAGCTGTAAGACAGCCAACCAGCTAGTAACTCTCTCTTCCTTCCTCTTTCTTATTTCAGGGCTTTAAAAGGACTAATCAAAACCAAGGGCCAACCCTTGAGGTGTGAACGTGAATCTGAGCATTTCTATTCTAAATCTGAGTATCCCGAGGCCATGGGAAACCATGCAGGGTTTACATACACAGGTGTGTATACACACACACACATACACACACACACACACTCTCTCTCTCTCTCTATGGAATCGCTAAGGATTAACTGTATGGAACAATACTGTTTAAAATGAAGCCTTCTACACCTGGCAGCCTAAAAGTTCCCTGTACCTGCAAAGCGAAGGAACTTCTGTGTGTCAGGGGGCAGGCTTGAGGAGATGTGCATAGATGAGGGCTCCCGGGAGAAGAATGGGTCAAGGGAGGAAGGCGTGGCTGGGGTTAAGGGGGCAGGGGAGAGTGGAGGAGGCTCGTCCTTGATGTGTGCCAGCTGACTCTCACGGGTGTCTCGGACAGGAGGCTTGCTCTCCCGCTCTGTGGCATGGACCAGAAAGAAGGCCTCGACGGCAGGCTGTAGCACTAGGGGTAGGAATGATGGGGAAGTAACATTTTACTTTGCAAACTTCAACATGCAAACCTGTTTGCCCTCAAAAACAAATTATAAAAATAAATATGGAAGAAGAAATAATGAAAACTAGGCTAGGTGTGGTGGCTCACACCTATGATCCCAGCAATCTGGGAGGCCGAGGTGGGAAAATTGCTTGAGCCCAGGAGTTTGAGATCACCCTGGGCAACATAGTGAGACCTCATTTCTGATTCAAAAAAAAAAAAAAAAAGTAGAAACAATGAGAACTTGCAGGGAAATATGATAGTAGAACCAAGTCACAGAGGAACTTGCTTGAAGCCAAAGAAAAATGGGATAGGTAACCAGTTATAAAGATTCACCTTGTCTACAAAGTGCAAGACACCAGCTATTAAAAGAGAAGGTCAATCTTTTTTATACTGAGGTCAGAGAAAAAACGCTTCTCTTTTGAACTCTCATTACAGAGACACTGAGAGGAGTAACCTGGAAGGAAGAAAAACAAGCTGGCAGGAAGGTCCCCAGAGCAGACCAGTGGGTTGGGACCTGGGCCTTTAGCCCACAACTCACCTAGCACAGCATGCTGGTCATGGGATTCCTCTAGTTCCTTTAGACACTCCCCCAGCATGTCCCACAGCTCGTCCAAGCTCAGCTGCTCACTGAGCAGGGGTAACTCAGGTGGTCTTTCTTCCTTTTCCTTCTCCCCCTGTGGGGTTCCATCGGAGGCTGGAGGGCACACAGAAGAGAGTCAAAGTTTTCAAAATTTCCCTTCTACTTAGCTTTTTCTAGACCAAACGCACCAACTAATATACAGAGCAAGTAGAGGGAACCAGTGGCCACTCAGTGGTACTCACCGAGCAACATCTGAAACAAGGTCTAGGACTGTGCTGTATGGCATTTACATTGAATAGAATAAATAAAATAATGAATCTGGCTCCTCAGTTGCACTAGCCACATTTAAGGTGCTCAAAAGCCACAGGTGCTACTGCAGATCCGGACAGTGCTAGTCTAGTCACCGCCTCACTAGTTTCAAGAGAATCTGTGGATTACCTCAGGGTAATGAGACAACAGTGGAGTTCTGGATGGTTGCTGTCCAGTTTACACATGACGTTTTAGGACACTATCGTCATTGAATTCTGACAGCTGGCCTTGGAAAGTAGGCTGTCTCTTCCTCATTTTGGTTTCCGAGGAGGACAGCACCAGGACATCAAACTAGATCTTTCTAACCCTAAGTCTAATACCTTTTGTTTTTTTTTTCTGAGACAGAGTCTTGTTCTGCTGCCCAGACTGCAGTGCAGTGGTGTGATCTCGGCTCACTGAAACCTCTGCCTCCCGGGTTCAAGTGATTCTCCAGCCTCAGCCTCCTGAGTAGCTGGAATTACAGGCACAAGCCACTATGCCCGGCTAATTTTTGTATTTTTAGTAGAGACTTGGTTTCATCATGTTGGTCAGGCTGGTCTTGAACTCCTGCCCTTGAGATCCACTTGCCTTGGCCTCCCAAAGTGCACAGGCCTGAGCCACCACGCCCGGCTGTCTAATGCCTTCTAAATTAGTCATCTTGTCCTGGGGCAGTTTAAAACCCTGAGAAGCCATGGTGTGACTGATGGAACCCCATGGCTGGTACTTTTCCTGATACTCACTGGGGGCTTATTCTAACCTCTGCTCAGCAGCAAGACCCAGCCCCATCTTCTGGGTGGGGAGTGACTGTTTCCTCATCAACCCCCAACCCCCATACACCTGCCCTGCTTAGGTTTCTTCTTGACCTTTGCTGTTCATTCTTTACCCAAATCCTGACTATTCTTCAAGGTTGACAGCCTTAGGTTTGAATCCTGGCTCTGGTACTTGCAAATCATATTACTTTAGGTAAAAGAAGGTGAATACAGAACACAGGAATAACATCTATCTCCCCAAATCCTGATGAAAAGTAAATGACTTAATACAGCATTTCAACAATGGTTGTCCTACAAGGCTTCTCTAACCACTATACATGTGTTAACTCATTTAATCCTAAGAACTGAACATTCCTATTTTAAACAAGGAAACCTAACGAAGAGGTTTGCCTCAGTCCCAGAGCCAGTAAATGGGGGAGCCAAGATTTAAAACATGGGAGACTAAGGCTGGTCGGTCATGGCTCATACCTGTAATCCCAGCACTTTGGGAGGCCAAGGCGGGTGGATTACCTGAGGTCAGGAGTCTGAAACCAGCCTGGCCAATATGGCGAAACCCTGTCTCTACTAAAAATACAAAAAAAAAAAAAAATTAGCCAGGCATGGTGGCGGACGCCTGTAATCCCATCTACTTGGGAGGCTGAGGCAGGACAATCACTTTAACCCAGGAGGCGGAGGTTGCAGTGAGCCGAGATGGCACCACTGGCACTCCACCCTGGGCGACAGAGTGAGACTACATCTCAAAAATCAATCAATCAATCAATCAATCAATCAATCAATAAATAAAACATGGGAGAATGAAGTGAGGATGGCTTGAGGCCAGGAGTTCAAGACCAGCCTGGGCAACATAGTGAGACTCCGTTTCTATAAAAATAAAAAAAATTAGCTGGGCATGGTGGCCTGTCCCTTATAGTCCCAGCTACTCATAGCCGAGGCAGGAGGATTGACTGAGCCCAGAAATTTGAGGTTGCAGTGAGCTATGACTGCATTACTGCATCCTAGCTTAGGTGATGGAGAAAGACCCTGCCTCAATAATAAAACAAAAGTTTTAAAACACATGCTGGGCTGGGCGCGGTGGCTCACACCTGTAATTCTAACACTCTGGGAGGCCAAGGCAGGTGGATCACCTGAGGTCAGGAGTTCGAGACCAGCCTGGACAACATGGCAAAACTCCATCTCTAGTAAAAAAAAATACGAAAACTAGCCAGGTGTGGTGGCGCATGCCTGTAATCCCAGCTACTCGGGAGACTGAGACATGAGAATTGCTTGAACCCAGGAGGCAGAGGTTGCAGTGAGCAGAGATCGTGCCACTGCATTCCAGCCTGGCAACAGAGGGAGACTGTCTCAAAAACCACCACCACAATAACAAAAAACCCCACAAAAACATGCTGTCTGAATGCATAATATCCAACCATATAGTTTCTTTACTACAGGAAAGAAAAGTGTGCCTTGGTTGTCAAACACCTGTTATCATTTACAGAAACCAGGGTTTACTGGAAGAAATGGGAAAACACGGGCTTATATATGCTGGGAGCAGAGGATTCAGCCGACATTCCAGAAGACTTTTGCTCGGCTGGAAACAGGAAGTAGTACTGACCAATGGATTGAGTATCTTGAGCACTGGGAGATGGCTGGTCCACATCCATGGGTGATTCCTCCCTCCGGACAGATGCCTCTGACTGGCTAGACTCCGACTGGATAAAAGGGAGACAAAAATCACATAAGGGTGCAACTCTGCTTTCCTTAGAGGCAGGCTAGAAGTTGGCCCTTCCACTTCTCATACATTGAGCTTGCAAAGAAACTTCCCATATTTGGGTGGGGAAACTGTAGCTATCCAGGACAAAAGGATGCCTTTCCCAACTCTCGCTTTTCTCCAGTGTAAGTTTTCCAAGCTTTTCCCAACAGCTCCTCGGATGCCTACATTTCCTACAGTCTACAATCCAGATCTGTGACCAGTCAGAACTAGTCTTCTGTATACAGACTTTGTCTTCTGGTGTGTGTGTGTGTGTGTGTGTGTGTGTGTGTGTGTGTGTGTGTGTGT
>NC_045445.1:95668541-95781478 GCF_002776525.5 Piliocolobus tephrosceles | reverse complement strand
CGTGTGTGTGTGTGTGTGTGTGTGTGTGTGTGTGTGTGTGTGTGTAAGAGATTCAGATGGGTGGAAGGTAGGTTTGCTCTTTGTTTCTGTTTGCTCACAAAAGGGGGAATAACAGGAGAATTAGAGCAACCTCTCATGAGTGGGATTATTTAAAAAGCCAACATCTTTTCGGGTAATGGGAAAGAGACTAGGCAGAAAAAATACTCCAGAATAACAGCTTTTATTTTCCCTTTCTACCTTCTTGGAGTCACTTCCCCTAAGTTCAAGGCTTTTCCCTGCCTATTCAATAAAACCATACTGTATAACAGTAATTATATGCAAAGAAATATCAGGTCTTAGGATACCTTTCTTGGACCTTGGAAAGGTAACTTACATGTTGCAAGGACAGGAAAACAATGAGGGAGTGCCACAGCATACACATGTGATGCCAGGCTTTTACTGCAGCCACTCAATGCCGGGACCCCAACACTGAGTTGGCTATTTAAGTACCTGAAGGTTTCCTCCTAAAAGTGCCTGAGTGCCTAGGTACCAAGGGATTACGGAGAATAAAGGCAGAGGGCAGGGTGGAGGGAGCAGCCACAGACAGAAGTGGCTGTGTGGGATATGTACCAAGCTTGGGGGACTTTCAATGGTAGGATTCCTGAGATGTTTCTGATGTACCTGCATTGTTCCATGAGACTGAAAAAAAACTTCACCCCATATCCCCTCAGAACCCAGACAACACTTAGCATCAGGCAGTTTGCAAAAGCGCCACTGTTGACTGGATAGCTGGGAGTGGGGTATGATGGCCAAGCTTTAAATCAAATCAAACCAACAAACCAATCAACAAATAGGAAAACACCAACAGAAAGTAACCCTTTTGTCCAGAAGCATTCATATAGCAAACTTAATGCAAAAGCATACAAGGTAAAGGCAATGAAACCCCACTGATGACATGGTGGGGGGATGAGTGGAGAGACAAATGAATGAGGGGCCACAGGCATCATGCTAACCGTTGCTGCTTGTTGCTGTCTCCGCGCCCTTTGACCCTCACGTACCATTTGTATAATGGCATCAGCCTCAGCCTCCAGCTGCCGAACAGCTGCCTGGATGCTGCTAGCTGAGCCTAAACCGGAGGAACCTGGGAGGAAGAGAAAGAGGAAGGCAAGATATAAAATATAGGAAGAGGGAAAGCCCAATATTCTCTCTCCTATCTCCTGGGCTGCCACAGGGCATCTTGCTGAGGTCTTTTGAGCTTTAGCTCAGGAAGCTTCAGAGTACTCATCATCAGGCGCTAAGATTTACCATTACAGGTAAGGGCAGGGGGCATGATGCTAGACAGACAGATGGTTTTGTGCGAGAGGGTTCTGTGGGACAGGAGGAAAGAGGTAGGGAAAATGATTTGTCAAGCCACGGCTTAGTTAGAAATGACCAAGGAAGCAGAAAGGAGATGCACCTAGTGAGTTAAGTCTTGTTCAGCAAAAGGTTGGCCCCCAACTTCCCTGCCAGATTTCCACTCCCGCTTAATTCCCGCTCCCCCTAATGAATTTCCTACGCAGATAGCTTGAATGAGATGTAGAATGCAGCCATTAACATTCTGAAAAAAGGATAATCATTTTCCTTTTGGAAAGGTCAAACAGGAAGGAGACAGGCCGTTAAGTCCTGCACCTCCAAGGACTCTGGCTTTACCGCCACCAACCCTTCCCCTCAACTGGACACTCTAGTTCCATACCTAGCCTGCCTGTCTGCTTGGCTTTCTTGTTAGCCCGGCGCGTGTCGTCCCGGAGCTGGATGATGACCTGTAGTACCCTCAAGAAGAACTTCTGGGTAGATGTCTTGGATGTCAACATGGACATAGAAGGCAGCTGGAGCTCCCGGCCACCCAAAGGTCGCTTCTGAGATGCCACAATTACCACATTCTCAGCCATGTCAAACCTGGATAGTGTAGAGGTGGCTTGCGTATATTGACAGCATCAAAGTATAAACACCCAAAGCAAGCAAGGCTTCCTGGTGTCAACCAGAGGGGTAAGGAAACTCAGAAGGAAATCTTCCAAGTAGAAAGTAGAAAAAAACGGGTCAAGTGTGTATAGGAAAGATACGAAAATCACCCAGAGAAATAAAAAAGACCAGGAAACCAGCAAGAGCCATCTTCCAGAATATCCCAGATTCAAGCCCCCAGTCAAATGGTGGCTACCACCCACCTGCTCTGCATTTTGCCCTTCAGCTTGGTGGTCTGTGGCTGCTCCTCAGGCAGGCCATCAGGAGAGAGGGTTTCACATTGGGCTCGCCGCTGCTGCTCGAGGTTGTATTCCCGCAGCTCGGCCAGCAGGGTACCTGAGCAGGCAGAGGAGTCAGCAAGTGTTCAGAGACTCCCCTAGTAAAGTAGCTAAAAGCCAAATCTCTCTAAGACACCTGCTTAGGCCACTCTTCGTTGCTCAGCTGCAAAGAACCTAGAGTGAGCTGGAATCGTGCTCTGTTCAGCTTTTTATGCGTGTCCATGGATCGTCACCTGGGACTATCAATTTACCTATGGCCACAGGGATCTGCTGAATCTGTATGAAATGAGTTTCATGTAGAAGAGAAACAGTATCTCCTCTGGAGCTAGACAGATCATGATTGAAATCCCATATATCTCTCAAAATTACTGAGGTTCTGTGGTGGTTTCAGGCAAATTTCTTGACCCTTTGCCCAATTTGCTTATCAATATTAATATTGGGAATATTACTGCCTAACCTCACAAGGTTGCTATAAGAATTAAGAGATAATTATATGGTAGACTGCCTAGACAGTGCCTGGCCCATAGGTGTGGAATAGATGGTGGCAGCCAAGAGAGAAAGGTCAGAGGCCAAATTCTTTCTGGAAGAATGTTGTAATTTTCATGCAGCAAAGAACACCCTGAGTTATATAGGCCAACCAACTCTCCTATCACCCCAAACTTAGGGACATGGGAGTGAAGGAGAGACAGAACTAAGTAGGTAGCCAAGATCTAGGGAGACTCATGATTGGGACGAGGGTGGGACAGGGTAGAGAGACTCTATGTTGAAAGAAAACTTGGCTGTACTCCTTGGTCCAATCACTTTATCACCCTGGGTTTTGGCTTTCTTCTCAGTAAAACAGGGAGGAAGATGATAGAAACTAGGCAATTTGTAATTGTTCTTAGAATGTTTGTATCTTCAACATTACACAAGAGCAGAGAGTACTATTCTGACTCTATAATTCCTGAGGCTGAATGCAGTGTAGGCACATACTTTGAAGGGGTGAAGCTGCCTCAGCAGTCTTACCACAGGGTTATTATGAGTGCCCAGCATGGAGAAGAAAGGCACTGCTGTTCCCACGTGTTCTTTTTTCCCTTTATTAAGCACCAATGTGTGCCGGGCAGCGGGGATGAGGAGACAAACCCAGCCTTGCTTTCAAATAACTGAGCAGAGGAAAACAGATGATAACCCAGGGTAATCTGTGTTACAACAGACAGAGGGAGGATGGAGGCTGTGTTATAGGGACATGGAGGTATCTGATTCAGCTTGGGGATTGAGGAAAGGATTCCAGAAAGAGGAAGCACCTAAATGGAAACTTTCAGAAAGAGAGAATGCTTTACTCCTGCTATTACCTATTTGTTTACAAAGGGTATAACCCAGATGGCGGGCTCCATTCAGTAGCAGCTTGAGAACAGTGTCCCGGGTCCCAGAGTCCCCCCGGGAGAGCTGCAGTAGTACGTTGGCTGCATCCTCTAAGCCTTCCTCAGAACAAGAGTGGGATGTCAACACCTGAGAAAAAGAAGACAGGAGGCGTAAACTCCAGCCTGAGAAAAAAATCATTATCTACCCTGTTTATCCTTTGTCCCCAAGTCTTAGCAGGTCAGAAGAGCTTGGACTCACCTCTACAGAGAGCTGTAGCTGGTTTTCAGTGAGGCCAGAGGACACCATCTTAAAGTCTGTACTGCTGCTGCTCCCATCACCCACCTTTGCTGGAGATTTGCTGCCCTTAGTAGTGGCAGAAACTTTGAGAAAACAGACAGAACACTGTAAGCCTCTGTGAAACTCACAAGCCAGGAACTAAGTGACAAAACCAAGGGATCACTGAATTGCCCAGGGCTTCAAAATGGGAAAGTACTGAAAAGGAAAACCCACTCACCAAAGGCAAATCTAAATGACTTGGGATGCTAAAAGCTTTTTATTTTTTATTAGAGACAGGGTCTCGCTCTGTTGCTCAAGCTAGAATGCAGTGGTGCAATCAGGTCTCACCATAAACTCAAAGAGGACTCCTATGACTGTAACTTCTAAGCTGAACAAGAACCCCAGGCATTTCTTCCAACTATTCCCCCACCATTATGGCCCCCTCTATTCTTCAAAACCTACTTCTTCAGATAATTCTTACTAATTTGTAGCAGGGACAGATTTCCATTTATTTCCGGGGATGATCTCGTTACTCTGAATCACACTGTATCCTGCCTGCCCTTTAACTATTTCCCATGAGAACTGGCTCCCTCAACAAGACTGGAAAGGCTGGGAATTCCCTGAGGATGGAACTTTCTTTCCTCCTTTTGGTGCCTAGCCTAGGGAAGCCACATTCAGTGAATGCCTGCTGACCTTCAAAGGTGTGTGTGTATGAGAGGCAGGGGAGAGAGCGAGAGAGAGAGAGAAAGGGAGACGGGGATGGAGGAAGGGAGAGTGAGAGAACTGGGACAGATGAGGTTGAGAATGGACACATTCTGCTCTCACAAACACAAACCAAGCTGATTGCTATCACTGAGGGAGAACTATCCGGATGGAAAAGGGGGTGAAGTGGGTGCAACAGTATACACCCTACAGCTCCCAGTCTACATCCACACTTACTTGAAACAGTAGTGGTAGCAGTCGTGGGGGTAGTCACTGTGGTCGAAGCAGCTACGGCAATGGTGGAAACAGCCGTGGCAGCAACCAGGGCTGGAGCAGAAGTGACAGGGGTGGGTGCAGTAGGGGGTGTGGGCGTGGTGGAGGCGGCAGTGGTGGTGGTGGTAGATGTGGTTGAGGTGGCAGTAGTGGTGGAGGAAGCACTGCTGCCAGAATTAGCCTGTGCTTCTGACACCTTGTTTTCTGGGAGAGCAATTGAGATGAGAGAAAGGAGTCTGAGGAGTTTCTCAGTTAAGAGAGAGCTCCGGCGGATGACTGGGTGTGACAACATGTTCATGAGCTGCCCCAGTGGAGAGGCCTCAAGGCTGTATGGAGAGGTTTCCCCCTCACCGCCAGCGCTCACTGGCACTGACTTCACAGAGTTCTTGCCTTTCCGGCTGACATTCATGTTGTCCAGTTTTACCAATAAGTCCCAGAAGTCTGTGCAAATGCCACTGCTGGAGGACTGTGAGGAGCATGGGCTACAGGCCTTACTGCCCCTTTCCCGATCACTCTCACAGTTTGTTTCTTTGGTCCGCTGCTGTGTGAAGTGGCTGGGAAATACCTGCCGGGAAAAGGAGGACAGGCTGGGTCTAGGACGTCTTCACAGAGGATGAGCCTTCCTGATAGGGAAAAGACAACTGGTTCCCAGACTCTCCTTCGGACAACTTTGGTAAACATTGGGGGATATGTCATATAAGAGTTTTATCCAACAGATAGTAAAGCAGCCTAGAGAAATGAATGAGGGCTTTGTAGCAATACAGACTCACGAGCAAACTTTTCCTGAGTTTTAGTCTCTGCACTTATAAAATGGAGAGGATAACTACACTTCCTTGCAAAGTTGTTGCAGATTAAACGACATGATGTATTGCACAGTGCCTGGCACAAGGCAGGCCTTTGATAGATGGCAGCAATGCTTATTATCGAAAGAACAC
Organism: Piliocolobus tephrosceles; assembly: GCF_002776525.5. Classification (NCBI taxonomy): domain Eukaryota; kingdom Metazoa; phylum Chordata; class Mammalia; order Primates; family Cercopithecidae; genus Piliocolobus; species Piliocolobus tephrosceles. The sequence goes on along the minus strand of NC_045445.1, from coordinate 95,775,696 downwards.
TAAATTCTAGGTCCAGCTCCATCACTTTCTAATCATATGACAAAATGAATAAAATGTTCTGAATCCCAGGTTCTTCATCTGTAAAACAGGAATCATATAGCCCAGTTGTTTTGATGATTAAGATAATACATAAAAATGGAAAAGAATGAAAAAACCCCAGGAATATATAGGACAATCCCCCAGAAACCATACAGGGCTCAACACTTAAAATAAGAGCAAAAAGACACGCTAGCCTGCTTAGTGTTCAACTTTCACCCAGGCTCTTGCTGCCACCCTTCTTCCATCCCCAGGAGTTGGGTTCGAAACCCTCACCTTGGCCAATTGAATGAGTGTGTCCAAAACGTGTCTGCAGACAACAGGAGCAGCTTGGGGGTGGATGTGGACAGTGGAGCCACCACTTGCATGCTTCTCTGTATGTTTACGCCCCCCTGAACGCTGGATCTGAAATATATTAGTCCTGCAGCCTAGGGCTGCATCCATGGATACTGAGAGCCAGGAAAGCTGGTTGGAGCTCTTCGACTCCATCTTGTGTAGCAGGTCCAGGGGACGGTTCTCATGGCTACTTGACCCACAGCTCTTGCTCGATTTTTTGCCCTTTTCCTCACTTGTAGTGAGTTTGGGTGTTTCAATGCATAGCTCACTCTCACTGCTGCGCTGCAAGATGGAGAGCAGACTGCGGATGACCCAGTGGCGGGTCTGGGCATGGTAGCAGAGATTTCTCAGTACTCGGTGTAGACGGCTAGTATTGAGCTTTGGCTCATCCACAAAAAGTAGGACCAGGAGACAAGAAAGGGCTTCGTGGTCCAGAAGGAGCCGTCCTCGGAGACGGAGGAGAGTATCTACATTACTGCCAGAAGGCCTGGAAACAGAACATGGTTTTTGGGTAACACTTCAGTGGCTAGAGCTCTGGGATTAGGCATAAGAATGGGAGAGGGGAATGAGCTGGGTATCTCCAAGGAAGCTTGAGAAAGGAGGGTGTCCAGTCCAAGGGCTCTTCATAGTAACAGCTGCCCTCTTGGGTATCTACTATGTACCATGCACTTTACAATGACTGTACATCATCCTTTCAGGGCTGCTGTACAGCTTAGAGAATCAACCCCCACCCCCACCAGCTTTATGATGAGATGGAGTCTCACTCTGTCACCCAGGATGGAGTGCAGTGGCGTGATATCAGCTCACTGCAACCTCCACCCCCCGGGATTCAAGTGATTCTCGTGCCTCAGCCTCCTGAGTAGCTGGGATTACTAGTGTGTGCCACCATGCCCGACTACTTATTGTATTTTTAGTAGAGATCAGGTTTCCTATGTTGCCTAGGCTGGTCTTGAACACCTGGACTCAAGTGAGCCACCTGCCTCAGCCTCCCAAAGTGCTGGAATTATGGGCGTGAGCCACAACACCTGGCCGAGAACCACCCATTTTTGAGATGATAAACAAGAGGCTCAAACAGGTTAAGTGACTTGCCCTACATCACACAGCGACTGAGAAGACAGCAGAGATTCCAGCCCAGGTGTCATCCATAGACTGGTAAAATCTGACTGTACCTAAGTCTAGGAGACAATGCTAGTTTCTGCCTTCTCTAGACTACCAGGAGTTTGTGGCCTTATAGGAACCAATCACTCCTTTCACATTTTGCCATGTCAGGCCCACTCTGTTTTAGCCTGGCTAACTCACTCCTCTATACTTCCCTAGCCTAGGTGTTATAAACTCAAGGCAGCTGTTAGTTGTTTTACTACTTGCATGGGAGACAAGTGGTGTTCCTTCTCGTTAAAACCATAGTTAGCACCTGCTGCCAGCCTGCTTTTGTGATTGTGGTCTTCAGCAGCAAGACTAACCAAAAGGTGTAGTTTTCTGAATGGGGAGTCCAAGGATCTGGCTCTCTCACTTATTCAAGGAAATGGCTTAGAGAGACCATCCATCCTGCCTGTCAGGATTTTAGCTTCTCCACCTATAAAGCTAAGGGAGTTGGGCTAGTAGACTTGAGTGGTGATATAGTAAGGTAAAAATAGACAAAGGTACCTGTTATGGCTGCTGCCACCCCCCATCTGGAAGGTGCCACCTCTCTGCACAGCAAGGCGAGTATATTGGACCCCACGGTTGCCACTTAGGCGACTGGTGAAAGCTGGAAGAAAAGAAAAAGTGAGATTGTGAAGAGGGTGTAAATTGGATACAGGTAATACAAAGGTAAGAAAATACAGCCTCATCTAGCTAAAGCTTTTGAGAGCCCTCCCACTTGCCTCCCTCTGTACCCGGGCTTCGGAGAATAGCAGAGAGTGCGGAGGTGCTACTGTGCCCAAACAGACGCTCATGCATGAGCTGTCGCTGCCGGGCTTCCTGCTCTCGTCTCAGGGCTTGAGCCTCAGCTGCAATGTCAGGTGGCATCACAGCTAACACACTGTCCTCCATATCCTCTAGGACACTACGACGCAGGTCTGAGGGCAGAGTCTGGATGAAGGTCACAGGGTCCATAGGGGTGTCTGAGCTGGCATTCTGTGCCAGTTCTCGTCGCTGCTGCTCAGCTCTCTGCTGTGCCAGTACCTATGGAGCAGAAGAAGTCAATGAGGGCATCTCTCCTGCCAGGCAGCCTGGCCCCACCACCTTCCCGCTCACATACTTCCTCCTGAATAGCTGGAGGCAGGGCAGCCAGAAACTCAGGGCTCACTTCAGTCACACCAGGATTCCCCACCACTGCAGGCGCTGAGCTATTTGTGGAGGGGACAGTCCGGGTTGGTGGACGAATGCCTAGCTGGTTCTGTAGAACTTCCCGACGGATGTCATCAGGCAGGGCAGCCAGAAAAGAGGGGTCCACGCCTTCAGGGAGACTGATACCTGAGGGGAGATACAACATGTAAAGGGATTCACGCCTTATTAAATTTTTGAGATGGGGTCTTGGTCTGTTGCCCAGGCTGGAGTGTAGTGGTGCAACCCTTGACTCACTGCAGTGTTGAGCTCCTGGGCTCAAGTCTTCCTGCCTCAGCCTCTTGAGTAGCTGGGACTACAGGCATGCACCAAAATGCCTGGCTAATTTACATATATATTTTCCTACAGACGGGGTCTCCCTGTGTTGCCCAGGCTGGTCTTAAACTCTTGGCTTCAAGTGATCCTCTGACCTCTGCTTCCCAAATTTTCAGGATTACAGGCATGAGCCACCATGCCCAGCCTCTCACACCTCTATTTGTGCCTAATATGTACTTGGAGAAAATAAACCTATGTCACTGCTTGAGGGAAACCAGTGTGTATGTCTTCACTGCTTGCAAGACATGGGACGCAGAGAAGGCCCACCCCACTTTCCCTGGGCTCAGAATAGCTTTTGTTATTTGCTAGACTGCATGCACTGTTACTTACCCTTTATAAATAACCTACCACGCAGATATCATCACCCCCTCGGTATCATTCATGATCACAGAAATTAAATAATGACCCTAGGTTGTAAAAGGTAGAAGTGGCAGAGTGGGGGAATTTGAGTGAGCCAAGATCAGTTTGACTCCTAAGGCTGGACCCATTTCATTATGCCACACCAGCACCCCCCTTATTGTCAGTCCTCCCACATACATGCCCTCCACCTGAATGGAACTGTTTGGCTGGTGGGCATTTCCATGCCAAGGGCCACTAGAAGCCAAAACAATCCCAGGATGACCTGGGCATACATGGAGCTCACCTGCAAGGGGATCTTCTTCTTCACTGCTTGTTGAAGGCAACGGCTCTTCTAGGATTCCTCGGGAATCTGCTCCAGAAATGGCCACGGCAGAATCTCTGGTCGAAGAGCTCTCAGAGGATGCAGGGGGGGAGCTGAGGGAAATCATGCTCAGGTTGTTGTATTATGTCTTCTCGTTTATAAAACAGCCCTACAATACCCCTTTCTCACAGAAACCAGGTTTATCTCCCCAGCATAACAAGCATGTCCATTAGTTGACAAGTATGAAATGTGCTTTGAAAGACCCTCCAATATATCCTACCCTTCTTTTGCCCACACATGCTTACCTGTCCTCAGGTGGCTGGGCAGATTCCCCTGACCCATCACTCCTGCCTTGCACTTCCGCCACAGCTGGTGGGGCATCCCCAGGAGTGGAGCTGCCTGCTCTGGGCTGCTCAGAACTGCCAGTTGCTGAAGCATCACCCACAGCCTCCTCTAGGGTACAGGAAGCCAGGCTGCTTGTATCCATAGGAGAGCCTTCCAGTTGACTGCTGACAGCCGTCAGTGCATCAGAATCCTCAGCTCTCTCTGGGGAAAGAGAGGCTAGGAAAAAGTCATAGGGAGAGGTTAGGCTTCTATCTGGAAACGGGGCAAAATGACAGACAAGGTCTTTGATAGGGCTGCTTCCTTAGGGGCATCTCAGCTCAGACTTCTCACTTCTCCCTTGCTGTCTCCCTCTCAATCTCACTTTGAGATTTTTAAGATTCAGCTCAAGCCCTTTCTATCAATTCTTGAACATTTACTGTGTTCCAGGCATGCCTGTGAAACATCTTCCCTAGGCAACCCAGGTAGGGGATATATATATATATATTTTTGGAGATGGGGTCTCGTTCTGTGGCCCAGCTGGAGTGCAGTGGCACAATCTCGGCTCACTACAACCTCCGTCTCCCGGGTTCAAGCAATTCTCTGCCTCAGTCTCCCCAGTAGCTGGGACTACAGGCACCTGCTACCACGCCCGGCTAATTTTCTGTGTTTTTAGTAGAGATGGGGTTTCACCATCTTGGCCAGGCTGATCTTGAACTCCTGACCTCATGATCCACCTGCCTCGGCCTCCCAAAGTGCTTGGATTACAGGTGTTAGCCACCGTGCCCAGCCTGGGTAAGGGATTTTTTCACTTTGATTGACTGCAGGCACCACTTGCACGTGTATATCCTATATCCTGTGGTTCTCTAAAGAAACAAGGTTTCAGTAGGGCATGGTGGCTCACGCCTGTAATCCCAGCACTCTGTGAGGCTGAGGCGTGTCGATCACCTGAGGTCAGGAGTTCCAGATCAGCCTGGCCAACATGGCAAAACCTTGTCTCTACTAAAAATACAAAAATCAGCCGGGCATGGTGGCATGCACCCGTAGTCCCAGTTACTTGGGAGGCTGAGGCAGGACAATCACTTGAACTCGGGTGGCGGAGGTTGCAGTGAGCCAAGACCACACCACTGCACTCCAGCCTGGGTGACAGAGTGAGACGCTCTCTCAAAAAATAAATAAATAAATAAAAATAAAGTAAAATAAAATAAAATAGACAAGGTTCCTTGAAAGAAAAAACTGACACCTTAAAGGTCTCTCCAGAGAACTTCACAAGCAAGATGGTATAGAACAGGGATGGCAAGCAGGTATCAATTTATCCTGAATTATGTATTATGCTGAAATACTGCTGAGAAGACTTTTGAGACCCCATTTCAAACCAGTGAGAAATAATGTAATGAGATAAACAGTGTCTGCCAGGAGAATGGGAGAGCTCTAACTGTGGGGTGACACGCTTGCCATCCTGGAAACTGTGAAAGGAGAGTAAGCTTTAAAGTCAGACAGATCTGGATTTTAATTCCAGTTCAACCACTTATAGAGTGACTGGGGTTAATTATTTCATTTCTGAGTTTCAGTTTACTCATGTAAATAACACCATCGATTTTGGAGTTCTCCCCGCCCAGTAGAGATGGGGTCTCACTATGTTGCCCAGGCTGGTCTCAAACTCCTGAGCTCAAATGATCCCCCTGCCTCGGCCTCCCAAAGTGTTGGGATTATGAGCCACCATGCAAAGCTGGAGAGTTTTTTTAAAATAATAAGCCTGGGGTGATAGCCCAGGAACAGAGTAACTGCCTCAATGAACTGTTGGTATCATCACCAATATCGTTAGACATTCAACTATCACCAGTTCAGGACCTCAACTTCACTTAAGAAAGTGAATGTGCAAGGTGAGATCTTATTATTTGAGAAGTTGAGCTCCGACTATTTCTCTCAAGCAAGAGAGCAAAGAGAAGCTACAAAGATATCCTTTCTTCCCTCTTGTTCCATCCTTCCCAAATGTTGAAATTCTACTCACTTATAGTGGGAGCTGGGGATAACTCCATCTGAGTTGTTTCTGCTTCCCCACTTGGCCTTGTGGGACCCAATTCCTCTGGCTCTACAGGCATCAACAGCTGTGTAGAGCTGCCCCCTTCTCCAGCTGGGGACTGCAGCTCCTGAGGAACCTCTCCCAAAGCTGGTGGGGTTGGGAGTGTTGGTTGCTGTTGTGAGGATTGCAGAGTGCCAAGGGTCTCCTTGGACTCAGATGTAGCTGCATCAGTTGAAGATGGGGTTGTTGGGTAGCTGTCAGGCATAGGCGTCCCATCTTTCTCGGAAAGAACAACAATAGTGGTTAAGGGGCAACCAGCCAATGATAATGGAGGCCACCCCAATCAGCAAATGTGGCCTGACAAGTATCCCACCCAGCCAGTGATTACCCCCACAATGAAAATGCTCCCCCCTCAAAGATGTTCCCCCACAAAGGAACATCTCTGGCCTGGTATACTAAGGATGAAGGCTAAGGCACAGTGCTATCTCTGTCCCAAGAATGCAAGAACTGGAGCTCTGACTCTGTGGATCCTAAGAATAAAATCCCTTCTGTGACCTCCAGGTGGAAGGGAGAAGATTTCAGGCCATATAGGGTGAGGCTAAATGTCTCTGTAGGTACACAGAAAATCTAACTACCAAAATCCGATTGATCATCCCACTTCATCTGTTTGGAGCAAGAAATGGTGAGAATTTACTTTAAAACTCTTTTTGTTTTTTATTGGACAGGGTCTCACTGTTGCCCAGGCTGGAGTGTAGTGGCACAATCATGGCTCACTGCAGCCTTCACCTCCTGGGCTCAGGTGATCCTCCCACCTTAGTCTCCCAAGTAGCTGAGACTATAGGCATGTGCCACCACACCTGAATAATTTTTTGTATATTTAGTAGAGACAGGGTCTTGCCATGTTGCCCAGGCTGGTCTCAAACTCCTAAGCTCAAGCAATCCACCTGCCTCAGCCTCCCAAAGTGCTGGGATTACAGGCGTGAGCCACCGCGTCCAGCCTTTCAAAACCCGTTTTTTTTTTCTTCTGAGACAGAGTCTTGCCCTGTTGCCCAGGCTGGAGTGCAGTGGCGTGTTATCAGCTCACTGAAGCCTCCACTTCCTGGGTTCAAGCAATTCTCCTGCCTCAGCCTCCTGAGTAGCTGGGACTACAGGCGAGAGTCACCATGTCCGGCTAATTTTTGTATTTTGAGTAGAGGCGAGGTTTCACAGTGTTGGCCAGGCTGGTCTCAAACTCCTGACCTCAGGTGATCCACCCGCCTTGGCCTCCCAAAAGTGCTGGGATTACAGGCATGAGCCACTGCGCCCAGCCCAAAATTCTTAAAGTATGCTTTCCATTCCCTTGTGAACGTTCCTGTTCTATTACTAAGAAAATGCACTCATTACACAGTTGAAGAAAAGCAAAATGTTTGAGTTCATGCCCAAAGATAAAATAATTATATGCTCCAATTAATGAAAGACAAGTCACTTTATAATGACATCTGCCTCACCCTAAACACTATCTGTTCCCTTCCATGTCTCTTTTCTTCCAGTCCTAATTATCCAAGGAACATCTACAACTTTGTCTGATGGAGGCAACACTGCTAAGGCTAAGTGTGAATATGCCACACACCAGGGAAAGTAGTAAGTTGTATAGTTATCTTCTAATTGGGGCCTAATATCCCTACCCCACAACAATACAACTTACTACCTCACCCTGGCATGAGCAGAATCCTCTAATAAGGGCAGCAGGCAAAAGGCCCTTTTACATGGTGACAGACTCTTTTAAAGATCTTTTGCTAGATTAAAGGTACCAAGGCATCTACCCTACTTCACCGCTTTAAAAAATATTGTGCAGGCTTTAGTACAATGATTTTCCAACTCCAGTGCCAAAGGGGACAGGTGTAGGGAGGCAGAACAATGTTCTGAGGAAATATGGGTGGAGGAGACATATGATATCACATGACCCAATTGATAGAATCACAAAATGGCTACTGACCATTGTTAAGAAGATCAGAGGGAATAGGGAGCATATGGCAATCATACCACTAAGCCCACAGAGCTACCTTCCTGAATAGCACACTATCCAAGACAATGTTCCTAGACTTTTAGATTCCATGGGCCAATAAAATTGAATTAAAAAAAGAACAAAAAGTAGAGACTAATGTAGGGTTGCCAACTTTTAGTTCAGTCATGTAAGAAAAAACATCCAATCAACATCGTTTAATAAAAATATTTTGATACCACAGAATTAGGAATATAATCTCTAAATACAAAAAGAGTCTTTTAAAGGGAATAAATTCAGCTTTATGAAAAAGGCATTACAACTCCTTGATTTTGTTTGTTTCCACAGAGGACTGGCATTTGAGAACCACTGTCATCAGTTATTCTCATGAAGTGCCACACCATGGTGGTCATCAAAGGACCAGCCACTTCAAAGATGTACATGAACATGCTGTTTCAGAGGACAGAGTTACAGTCAGGAAGTAAACAAGACACATGATCTCATTACCCATGTCAGAACGAAGTAGATAATAACCAGAACAAGAACCTGAACAGAGCCAGTCGGAGAAGAAGTGTACCACCGTGGGAAAGACAGTAGACTGTATAGTTATCTCCAAGATGGGGTATGACCCTAAAACTATACAATCTACTACCTCATCCCACAGAGCACCAGTGTCCATCTTCAGCCTATGTGGGCCAGCTACTCGGAACTATCAGGAGAAAGCAACCAATCAGTTAGTAAGACGGGAGAAAGGAAAGGAGAGTTACCTGAGAGATTCTGTTCAGTAGAGTCATTTGTCTTAGATGCAGTACACTGCAAAAAGAAGGGATAGACCAATGTGGAACTTTGCAAGCACCTAAGATAGAGGTCAACTGTAATAGTCACCATCCTCCACCCAGACCATCTAGGAGTTCAGTGATCTAATGGAGAATGCTTTGGCCATGTGACCAAAGGAAGGTGAACATTTCACTGTGCAAATATATGTCCAATTTCTCTATACATACTCAGGTTCAAGAATGGTTTCGGGGTGAGGGGGAAATAAACATGGAAGGAAAGGATAATAAAAACCCCCTTAGGAATGGGCACAATCATAATCACTCTAGCAAGAATTTCTTGGTTTCATCTATGTATTTTTCCCTTCATGGGGCTTATTTTTTATTTTGTCCACTCTAGCCTTTTCAGTCATATGCTAGGTTCACTTATTTTCCATCCTATATCATGTTTGAAACAATGTAACTGTGTATTAGGTAAAAAGTTCTATATAAAGATACTTGTTAGATCAAGCTTGTTATTTTAACTGAACACTTCACTACCCTTATTTTTAATCTACCTGATTCCCTAACTGCTGAGTAGGGTATACTGAAGTCTTTCACTCTCAAGTCTTATTTCTTTGTATTTCTATCAGATTTTTCCCCCTTTTATATCAAGTGATACACTGCAATGTATCATTCTATCATCATTTACTCAGACATTTAAAAGACCTCTGTCTGAGGTCCCAGAAGTTTCAGAAAAAAGTAGGTAACTTCCTTCTAAATCAAAATTATATTAGTGATTTTATACATGTGAGCCCTAGAAAAAATGACATGTGGTGACGGGGTTCAGAGTACAACATTTTCTCTGATCTGACACCTAGGCTGATCTTACTCAAATGATGGAATGGGGTCATCTTGGTAAGATTCCCCACACTGGCAGCCCACCGACAGAAATGGAAATGGGCAACCAAGAGCATGGACTTAGACAAGGTTATTCTTCTTGTCTCGATGCTGTCCTTGGCAGTAGAGACTACGCAGTGTGACTGTTGAGAAGCCATTCTGCCTCTGGCTCGTTTTTCCCAGTGAGACACTAGAGCAATCTCCCCTCTAGGCTTAAACTCTTTCCCCTACAAACCAGGTGAATGTATGGTGAATTTGGAATAAAAAATTTCCCAGGTTCAACGTGAACGTTCTAGGATTCTTCAGTGATTCTTGGTGCTATGTGTATGCCAAAACCACATTACGGCAGACACAGTCAAAGATGAATCCTCCCAGCCCTTGGGAATCACCTGTGCACTCTGATCCCTGTTCTCCTTATCTTCTTTGCCTTTATCAGTTATCTTTGTTTCTTCCTCAGCCAGTTGTTTCCTGCGCTTCTCGCGCCTTTCTTCCAGCTCCTCATCCCTCAGGAATTCCAGGTGATTGACAATGGACACTTTAACCACTGTTCCAAAGAGGCAAAAATCAAAGACTGCTCTGGTGGGGTCAGGGAGGAAGCTAAGAGCCAGAGCTTGTAGCCACAGAGAGCCAGGGAAACAACTCTCCACATGCTTGTCTTAGCCCTAGAAGGCTCACTGCTGCCCTGATAACCAAGCTGCCACGCACCTGAAACACAGTCGTGCATGCTCTCAGCATCGAGAACTTTGCATTCTTCTGTCCAGCGGGTCAGGGCTGTGGGGATGCTGGACAGGGTTCCTGTAGGGAGAACAAAGAGGAATGAGATTCTTGGCCTTGTCAGGCATTAACTGATCCACCGATCCAAAAATTGTAGTATTTCCCTAAAAGGATCCAAGGTCTATCACAATGTTTAGCACATAACAAGTACCTAGAGACAATAAAGTTTTTGTTGCCCGTGGCTAAGTCACTGAGTGGTTCTGGCTCCTATAAAATGGGGGTTTTCGATAGGGCAGACACTGTCTTGCTTTTCCTCAACAGGGAAAAAGTAGAATCTGACAAATTCTACCCTCCCTTTCACCACACAAACTTGCCTGCTTGGCTGGTAGCTGTGCTCTGATCATGGAAAAAGTCATCCAGCAGCTCATCATCAGAACGGGCGATGATGTGGACGTCATCGTTGCCTACCAAGAGGCGGGCCCGACCCCGGCTTTGTAGGGGAAGGCTGCTGCTCAGCTGAAGGATGTCAGCAGCAGCTGAGGGACCAAGCAACCTGTAGGGTAATGGTGGGTACCATGATCACTGTTAAGTCCAGAGGTGCCCTGCAATCTGTTACCATGAGATCCTCTTCACGCATCCTCTATTAAATGCAGAACATTATAAACCTTACGATGTGCACATAAGTCTTTTTTCTGAATACCACCCTGGTTTTGTACTTAAGTTGTATATTATTCCATAGTTTCTGGCACCAAGTGGGTGTCAATAAGTTCCCACGTGCCAGGCACTGCATCAGGTCACACTGCCTCCACTACACCCTCTCTGTTGTCTGTACACCAACCATTACAACACTTACATGCCTTTCTTTTACTTCTTAAGATTGTTTGTTTCACTACACTCTAAGCTGGAGGGCAGGGCTCTTGTCCCGTCTATATCTAAAGTGTTAAGTGCTTGGCAGGAGACACTTAATAACTGCTAAATACATGCGCAGAACTATTGACATAATTTGGTATTCCACAAAAGGCTGCACTCCCCAAAAGGTTGCACATGTAATCCACAAAGAAATGGAACAAATATTTTATTTGTGTGTGTGACAAGAACATTAAGTGATGGACTATTTCCCCCAAGGTTAAGCACAGTGAAAATTCTTACAAGAGCTCCGACAAATCCAACAGATCTCTGTAACTCACCTCTGGAGTATAAGAGGAGGGTTGGGCTGGCGATTCCCAGGGTAGTGAACATGAATGGTGTGGCCAGTATTGGCTGTCAGCTGCCTTAGGGTCCTCTGACTGCGCCCAATGCCCTGGGTGAGACGAGTTGTTGAAGAGCCACTGCCCAGTGTCAGAGAACTGTGGTCTGCATGGCGCACCATCAGTGGATGGGTGGTAGGGATATTTCCTGGGGATGGGGGGATGTCTGCTGCAAGGACAATATGTAAAAGGGTCAGTGTCAAAAAGAAATTTCTTCCATGTTTGTTCAAGCAGAATCATGTCTCCTGGGCCTTACTTCCTCACACGGAAACCTGAGCTTTGTCCTTTCTCCCTCATTCCCACAACTCATCTACAATCACTGACACTACCATAGCTTATGCCATCATCTCTCACTTAGATACTGCAACAGCCTCCTAAATAGTACCTTTTCCTAATCCATTTTCCACACTACAGTCACAGTGATGCTTCTAGGCCCCTCAGATACATGCTGCTCCCTCCACCTTGAAGACTTCTCTCCCGCTTCTTTACCTGCTCTTCTGTTCTTGGCCTAAGATGTCACTTTCTCTGTGAAGCTCGACTTCTACAGATTGGGTTAGATAACTCTTTACCTCTGTGCTCTCTTACCATACTGCAATGTAATGCCTGCTTAGTTATAATTCCTAACAGACCACTCCTATGAGGAATGAGGACTGTTTTCTTCTTTACTGCTGTATCCCTAGTACCTAGGATACAGTATGCACTCCTCAAATATTGTTCAATTTGCTGAATGGACAGAGGCTCAACTCTAAGGGAAACTGATGAAAATCACAAAAATGCAAAGAGAATCATAGATGTTATCTTGAAAGTTATCTAATCCAACCCATTTTTTTCTCAAACTTTTCATTTACAGGTGACAAACTGAGGCTCAAAGAGGTAAGAGATTAATTGGCCAAGATAACAGACCAGAATAGTTCAGTGTTTTCTGCTACATCATGCTTGCGATTTAAGTTGTCAAGACCTGCCCTATCAAGACAGCTTGATTCTAAGAACTTGATTCTAACTTGACGCTAAAAGGGAACTTTGACGCTGATGGGGGAGGAAGAGATTCACTCATTCTCCCGAAAAGATGCATCCTGGATGAATAGAGTGAGTATGTTCAAATCTGCTCCCTAATGCCAAGCTCAAAGGTGACCATTCAAATCCTCAAGATCTTGTGTTATGGACATAAGGATTATTGATTGCCCTGCCACTGTGGTGTGCACATGGGTGCCTGAATGCAGTCAGCCTTGGTCTCATTCTTTTTTTAATCAAGCAAATCATCAAGTTGTCCAGGCTCTAAAATGGCTGCCTATTTACTGAGGTGAAGGGAACAAAAGCAGCCTCTCACTATTCCTTTTCTTAAGTATACACTAATGAGACAGATGGATTCAGATATCCCTTGCCCCAGGAAGTCAGCATAGGAAAAGAAGTGCTGTCTGTATCAGATCGGTTTGGTCCACTGCTTGGCTTACCCTAGACAAGGGTATAAGAATCAAGAGAGAAAACCCAGCTGAGCCCCTGTATCTTACTAGCACTGGAGAACATGTTGTCAAACTCAATGATGAGATCATCCTCCCGGTCAAAGCGCTCAAATCGGACCAAGGGAGAAGCGTTCATATCAGGATAATCCTCATCCAATTCCATCTCAGAGCCATCGTCGTCATCGTCTTCATCTCCCTCTTCACCTTCATCATCCTCCTTAAGGGAAAATAGGAGACGGAGAATTGCTGGAGGTAAGGGTTTTCTGAAGCCTGGTGCCATGGCCACATGTGCACATGAGGGAGGGAGACGCTGAGGCTAGCAACCCAGACTGTTGGTTTTCTGCAGCTCTATGTTCCCATGGAAGAGGTCATCTGAACCAACCCAAACGCAGTCCCCCCTCACCTGATCATCTTCCTCATCTTCCTCCTCCTCCTCCTCTTCATCCTGACTATCATCCTCATCCTCGTTACTGCCACTGCTGTCCTCTTCCTGAGTGTGCTCCTCCTCATCCTCAGGGTCCAGGATATTCATGGAATCTAAAACAAAGGGAGCACATTGGAGGACTAAACTGAGTAGCTAGAAAATAGGCTACTGTGCAGGCCAGCAGGCTGAGTGGTAAGGTGATGGGATATCTGACTCTATGAGAGGAAGAACCAGATCTGGGGTGATGTACAGACTTACTGAGCCAGACCCGATTTCCTGAGAGTGCCAATCAATGCATCAACACACTGAGCAGGGTGGCTGAATGTGGAGGCTGGCTAGAGGGTGGTGCTTGAGGAGCCATGGTCTAGGACTTGGCCAAGTCTGCTGGTGCCCCCTTACCTTTTCAGCCCTACTTTGCTATTGACTATATCCTGTTGGCAAGAGGGAACCTGCAGCGATGATAGCAGGCGGGTGAGAAGAAAGCGAACCAAGTAAGAAGTGGCAAACTTTGGGCAAGCAGTAGTAACATGTTATTTGAAAAACTGGCTGAGGATAAAGTGGATGGTGTATGTCAGCGCATGCAGACAGATGCTTCCTTATTCTGCACATGTGGGCAGCTGCCTCCAGGAAAACCCTAGTGTAGTGTCTGTCAGACGTGCAGGGCAAGAAGGGAGGCCTTTCTGGCCTCGGCACTCTCACCTTCTCGGTTGGCCTGCAAGGTGGAAGCTTGGCTGAGGTTGGAAGGAGCTTCATCCATCAGCACGTCCTCTTGTGATTCATCCTCTCCACTTCTGCTCACTGAAGGTTACAGAGCAGAGCCTTCACTGAACAACAGAGGACTTCCCTTTCCAGACTGGGTGCGTCTAAAGTAGCTATGTACACCTAGCAGATATCCATTTTTTTTTGGATGAGGGAGAAGACCTGGATTGTCTGCTGTCAGCTAGCTAGGTGAGCTTGGCCAGTCACTTTACCTGTCAGAGTCTCAGTTTCCTCATCTGTAAAACGGGATGATTACATCTGCCCTGCCAATCCCACTAATTGTGAAACCACAGAGGATACTGGGTGTGAAAAAGCTTTGTAAAATTTAAGAATACATGTCTACTTCCATTTATCCTTTGATTTCCTTGATCAACAAAGTAAAAACAAGTAACACATACACCCTCAGAGCCAGGTGACAGTAGGGTACCTTTGCCATTTTCCCTCTGAGATTTACAAAGGGCCACCCTCAGGGAATGATCATTCTTTTTACACTACTGAGACTCAGGGGCAGAAAGCCCCTGGACTTCATTGAAGAACTGAAAGGAAGCGCTTTCTCACCCTACAGCCTCCTCTAGGCCTCCATGAATAAACACTCTTTTGATGTGCTTGATGTATCATCTGTATCAATGGCCACTCCCACCACCTCCCCCACACAGGCAACACTTCAGACTGCCACAGGCCTGTAGATGTCTTGTGAATTTCTCATCTGTAAGACTGTCAACATCAAGACAAGCAGTGATCTAGGCTGGCTATGAGCCCTTAGGCAGAGCTGAGCAAGCAGATGATGAGAAAAAGGGTCCTCCCAAGAGAGACTGAGGCAAAGGAAGAGGCTATACTCAGTTCTGGGGCTCTCACCTATAATTGTACTGTTCCCAGATCCGCCATCCCTCTCAAGCAACTCATCTATCAGGTCCTCCAGCTCATTCTCAACCTGGAGAGAAATAGAACATATATATGGATGTACACAAGTCTATCATTGTGCTAGCACTGAAACCCTAAAAAAGGCCAGCAAAGGAGCATACATTTCTAGGATAACATGTGACAGAGGATGTTACATGAAACCACACATTCGGTGCTAATTAGCACAGAAACTACCACGTGCTGCCAATCCACAATCAGACTGTCCTTCAAATGGGTCCATCCCAGTTATCTGATACTGGGTTGTCTTTATACTGTCCAGGAAGACATAATAGATCTCTTCAAAGCCAGCAGCTTAGGACCACAGGCCCAATTTCTTACCCAATGCTACCAGCTCCAGAAATTATAATGCTTTCCTTTAGGGTCTTTAGAAGACTGCTATTTTAATGCCCCAGCAAGAGCTGGTGCTATAGGTATAAGGTGGCGTTAAGGAGCTTCCATTAATAACCAGAGCCAAAGTAAATCAAAGACCCTGGGCCCAATGGTCTCAGGCCAGCTTTCTACTTCAACATTTCACCTGTGCCTGTTTTCTGGTTGGGATCTTCATCATTTCATAGCACATGGCATCCTGACCCTGCCCCCACCCCTCTTTTAATACAATACAAACACATTTACTGAGCATCTACTA
Organism: Piliocolobus tephrosceles; assembly: GCF_002776525.5. Classification (NCBI taxonomy): domain Eukaryota; kingdom Metazoa; phylum Chordata; class Mammalia; order Primates; family Cercopithecidae; genus Piliocolobus; species Piliocolobus tephrosceles. Next base: position 95,759,896 of record NC_045445.1, on the reverse strand, counting down.
AGCGTATCACCCATGATCCTCTGCAAAGCAGCCAGCATTGAGGCAAGGATCTAAAGTACTCACCCACCCACACCAGCTGGCAAGGGTTTGATTCAGCGTCGCAACAGGGAAATGCTGGGTGATCTGCCTCCCTACCTGCATCTCTTGTGAACTGAGCACCTCAGGCTGCCCAGCAATCACCACTGAGTCGGTTTCAGCCTCCCCATCCATGATATCCCCATCTGCCACCTCTGTCTGAGTGACATCATGATCCTCCTCCTGCACTTCTGCTTCCCCAGGCTCGCCTGAAACAATCAACCAACCAGCAAAATAATCAAAGAGTGCCTATGTGCTGGGCACCACAAGGCAAGCGCAAAGACAATAAGGTCCCTTCCTTGGGCAAGTTTACAAGTTCTCAGAGAATAAACGAATGGGTGACAAAGGAAAAGACAAGGCTACGTGTGAGGATAGCCAAACAAGGCTGCATTTTGAAGGCATTCTTTGTGGGGCAGATTCCCACGCCACTATGACAGATCTCTGGAAGGCCAGCAAGTTCCCAGGGAAACACCACCAAGCCAGAACAGTTTTGTGATCCCAGGCCCATAAAGCAACTACTCCCACCCCTCCAGCTCTCCAGTCCATTGGCTCTGATTCCCTACCTGGGTCCTGCTGGTTGCTATTGGAATCTTGAGAGGCTCCTTGGGCATCCTGCTCAGACTTGTTCTTGCTAGAAGCACTCTTACTGCCAAAAAGGCTACTGGGCTGGTTCACAATCCGGGAAAGTGTTTCCAAAGGCTTCAGAGCAGCATTGACTGTGTTGGCCATGTTGGGACTGAGATAAGGAAAGATAAAGAGATGGACTGAGCACAGAAATACTAGGTATCTATCTTCTAAGTGACACTAAGGTTCTTACAATGGAATCTACTAAGAGAAAAGGGGCAAAAGGTCATACAACTAACATTCTACTTTTGTTTAGAAAAAAAAAAATCTGACTTAAATGTCTTCAAGGGACCCACCCTAAAAGCAAGAGTTAAATCAATGCCATATTTCATGGGGCCATGGAAAGCACATAAGTAACAAATTCTTGACTGGAAGTCAGAATGTATTCTGGATGACCACATGCAAGCAAGGCACTTCTCAGATGTACTCAAGATTTTTTTGTTTGTTTGTTTTTTAAACCATCAGCATTTAGTCCCCAAACCCTAAGAGCTCAAAGGAAGGAACATGATAAAAGTTCTTTCTTTCTTTTAGTTTGGAGACAGGGTCTCACTGTGTCACCCAGGCTGGAGTGCAGTGGCATGACCTCGGCTCACTGCAACCTCCACCTCCCAGGCTCAAGTGATCCTCCCACCTCAGGTTCCCAAGTCGCTGGACTACAGGCGTGAGCCACCATGCCCACCTAATTTTTCTATTTTTTTGTAGAGATGGGGTTTCGCCATGTTGCTCATGCTGGTCTCGAACTCGTGAGCTCAGGCAACCTGCCCTCCTCGCCCAGCTGATAACAGTTTGAAGTTCTGTGAATTTCAAATTACACTCTGTAGGGCTTCCTAGAGTTCAATAAAAGTACAACGGGCTGCAGTTGAAGGTGTGGTGTGATTTCTAAGTGTAATAAGGTGTGTGAGACCAACTAGGTGCCCACTAAAACAAGAGCAGCTCTGCTTTTATCTGCTTTATGTGTGCATTTATGTGTGAGCCTATGTATGTATATATGTGTGTGTGTGTGTACCCACTAGTACCAAGATAGCAGTCTCTGATACCATATCACACTAAAAGTAACCAAGACTCATCAGAACAAGTGATCCCAGGAATAGGGCAAGGAAGGTATATTGTGCCAAGAAGCTTTCAAAAATTAATGGGATAGCTGGGTGTGATGGCTCACACCTGCAATCCCAGCACTGTGGGAGGCTGAGATGGGAGGATTGCTTGAGCCTAGCCTGAGCAACATAGTGACACCGTTTCTATTAAGAGGAAAAACAACAACAAAAATGGGGAGAAAAAATTAATGGGATCATTACCACAGGCCCAGTGAGTTTCAAAAAGAATAATGATAGTAATGGAATTATTCATTACAAAGTGGAAATCTAACAGAAACCACCCTCCCACCTTAGCCTCCCAAGTAGCTGGGACTACAGACGTACACGACCAGCTAATTATTGTATTTTTTGCAGAGACAGGGTCCCACTATGTTGCCCAGGTTGGCCTCGAACTCCTAGGTTCAAGTGATCCACCAGCCTCAGCTGTGATCAAATTAGGCATCACAAGTAATGGGACCAAGTAGTATTTACCTGTCTCCTGAAGTGATGTGAGAAGGGCAAATATCACCCATGTAGTATTTTTGCCAAAAATGTTTAACCTGACCCTAACCATTAAGGGAGCAATTACACCAATGTAGACTGTGAGATATTCTATAAGACATCAAGCCTGGATTCATCAAAACAGGAAAATGTCATAAAAAAGAAAAGAAAAATGTGACAACCAAATGCAACATGTGATAACTCACTGAAGCCTGGATCAAAACACTCTCCCCCAGAGTAGAAAGACATAATTGAAATAACTGGGAGTATGTCAATATAAAATTATATAAATTTAGTATTATTATATTATTGGTAAATTTCTTGGATATGACAATGGAACTGTAGCCATATAAGGGAATGTCTGTTCTTAGGAGACAGATGATCAAGTACTCAGATAAAGTTTTACACTGTTTGCAACTAATTTCAAATGATTCAGCTCCTGAAAGGACAGAAAGGGAAGAAATAAAGCAAAATGTTCAGCAGGGGTTAATCTAGGTAGACACATGGTGTTCATTACAGTACTGTGAGTTTGAGATTTATAAATGTTTCAAAAAATTGATAGGTTTGTAGCAATAGGACAATTAAGTCATCTTGAAGGGGTCACATACATCAAAGATATAATAATTTGAGCATGAAAAAGTGACTGCAGTGATCCAAATAAATTCAATCACCAGTTTAAAAACAAAACAAAACAAAACAAAAAACAATGAAAAGGTGAGTCCATAATATGACTTAAAAAATAGAAAGCCAGAAAAAAACCTACATTTGAATCTCAAATGTAAATAGAAAAAAATGAAGAAATTAAGTTTTTATACTGCCTAATAGAGCTTGTATTTTAGCACAACCAGACATTCCCTTTGGGGCTAACACAGAAAAATGCCAGTTAATAATGTATTCGAAATGAGAAATTAGTAAGCTGTTATTCATAAGCCTCAAATAATTGACCAAGGCAAAAATTATCAACTGATGTTAAGGCTATTATTTAGGTATATGATTGATAGTGCAGACATCTGTAAAGTGCCAAAATAACAACAGAGATGACTTTCTATTAAGAAGAAAAAGTGCAATTACCATGGGAGATATGTCTCCCATGATACAATATGAGCTATACATCACCTAGGCTACACATTTCAGCCCAAAATGTTTAAACTGCTTCAATAAGCCTCTAAAGCCTCTAGATCTAACTAGAAGTTTACAGAAAATAACAGGAAGTAAAGGATCAAGTTAAACTACACTGCAAGGAAGCAACTGCACCAAATTTAGAAGGCAAAAACATGATCGCTTCAACAAGCTGGAATCATGAAAAACAAAAACAAAATAAAGATCGAAATAATTTTTAAAAAAATTTGTATTAGAATAAGAGAGATTCAGAAGACATAGCCAGATGTAAAACAAGTCCTTAATTGGATTCTGGTTTGGAGAAAAATGCTTAATTATGGATTTGGGCATTAGGTAGGATGAAATTTATTTTCATAGCAAAGAAGTGATCGGTAACTGAAAATAAAAACGAAAATGCCCCAAATTTCCCCCAACACAATAGCATGTATCATATAATATCATTTTAGTAAAAAATACATTATTTATGCATGCAAAGAAAAACACTGAATAATAAAACCAATAACGTCATTATGGTATCTGGGTGGTAGGAATACTTCTTATTTTTACTCATCTGTATTTCTTATAATACACATATAATCTAATAAGTGGTTATTTTTCATTAAAATGGGGAAAGCTTGAAAAAAAAAAAATCACTCTAATAGTTCAACTCTCGAGTTTATAGCAAGTAAGAATCAAGGCTTTAAGAAAGACAAGTGCTAAAAGCCACAATAAGAAAGAGTCGGGTCTCCCACTTGTACCCAAAGTTTTCGCACCACACCAGCTACCTCCACATCCTTCACATAGTGAGGCTGAAGAGAAGGAAGGCCTGGGGCTGGGGCATGATTTTACCTGGACAAGTCTAAGCTGTGAGGTACTCTAGCCAGGTCATTAACCAGTCCCTTCTTCAGGAAGAGCCGAATGATGTTGTTCATGCCATTGTGCTGGGTCTTCGCTGTGGCACTGCTGTAGAAGCTGGAGGTGGAGGGGCAGGACTCCATGATAGTACTGATGATACACATTACTGCCTGAAGCCTGGGAGAGAAGTTTGACATCTCTATCATACGAATACAGCCATTTCTCAGGCCAAGTCTTTACAAAATAGCCTCAGATAACCCTCCTGTACACTCCCTAGGTGACAGCATTCATTCTCTTTTTTAGACAGGGTCTCACTCTGTAGCCCAGGGTGGAGTACAGTGGCGAAATCTTGGCTCACTGCAACCTCCGACTCCTGGGCTAAAGTGACACTTCCACCTCAGCCTCCCAAGTAGCTGGGACTACGGGCAGGTGCTACTATGCCCAGCTAATTTTTTGTAGAGATGGGGTTTCGCCATGTTGCCCAGGCTGGTCTTCAACTCCTATTCCTGGGCTCAAGCAATCCACCAGCCTCGGCCTCCCAAAGTGCTGGGATTACAGACGTGAGCCACCGCGCTCAGCCCCCATTTTAAATAAAATTTAAAATATAAGATCAAATAACCTGCTCAACTTCCCTGAAGACCCTAAAAATACACTTAACATTTCCCTTTATTTTCTCTATGCTTACCCACTTACTCTAATGGTAATCAGTGCTCTGGGTATTTTCAAGCACCAGAACTATTTGAGTGGACCAGAGAGTGTATGATGCCAGTATGACAAGAAGTTTTGTCCAAATGCAAAACCACCCATGGACTAAGAAAAGAGTAAGGGGATGTTCTTGGCTATTAGCCCTGGATCAGGTACGAATCTTACCTAGCATGCTTCTCTGTACTCTCAGCCATAGCCAGTGCCCGTCCCAGGGCTGCTTTTACTTCATTCACTAGGGCCACCTGGGCATCTGTGCCACTCCCTGCTGCAGCCAGGCTTGCGAGGAACAGGCGGGCCAGGGCAGGGGTGTCCTTGTCTTCTGCATTCTGGGTATGTGGGAGCAGGTGGTCCAGAACAAAAGCCAGCACACTGCAGTCCTGAAAAGTCATGAATCATGACATTTACTTACAAGCACAATTATGCCATATCATTTGCACAGGACCAAAGATACACACACACATAGTATTTCCTTAAGTCACCCAATGAGTGATTATTATGTCCACTTTATAGATGAAGAAGCCAAGGCTCAAAGATACAAGCAAGTAAGGAGTAAACCCGGATTTTAGAAAACTTCCAAACGCCACCCATTTCCCACTACACAGCTTATACACTGTTATGTAGATGTCATGTATTTTTAAAACCATTTTTAAAAAACTTTATTTTTATTAAAATGTTTTTAAGGAGATGAGGTCTCGCTGAATTGCCCAGGCCAGAGTATAGTGGCTATTCACAGGCATGATCATCGCACACCACAGCCTCAAACTCCTGGGAGTTTGTTCTCACACCTGAGCCTCCCAAGTAGCTGAGACTACATGTATGTGCTATTGCACCTATCTTAAAATACTTTTACATGTGTTATTTAATAGAACTACTTACAGCAAATCTATAAATAGGTAAATATTTTCTCATCTGATAAGCAGTAATCTGAAGCCCCCTAAAAAAGTGGCTTGCACAAAAGAATTTAGTCAAGGGCTGAGGACTCAAACCTTGATTCCTAATTAAGTGGTATAAACCCTTCAGTGCTCAATTAAATTGAAATTATTTACTGACACAATGTGCCCAGGACCCTGTGCTACAACAGAAGCTGGTAAGAGCTGAGCAAGAGACAGCAAAGTCACAGAAACTAATATGCAAAAATATTTAATGCAAGGTTATTTAAAATAACAAAAGAGGCTCAATAGAGGAAGGAAATTAAGTCAGACTCTTCTTTTTTCTCTAACTATAATTCCTGCCTAGACAATTCCGTATCTTAGAAACAAATTCTGTTGTCATTCAAGCAAATTTTGGATGAAAATACAATGAATATTTTGGAACTAGATAGGTAACAGTTGCACAACACTGTGAATGTACTAAATGCCACTCAATAGTACACTTTAAAATGTTTGATTTGTAACTTTTACCTCAATAAAGAAAATGTAATATAACTTTTACCTCAATAAAGAAAATGCATTGAATAATTCGAGTCTGGGAAACTGAATAAAGTGACCTTGTTAAAACAAAACAATTAGAAATAACCATTAATTTCCCAGTGGTGAATACATATAAAGTTAAAACTGTTTTCTGAATAACCACATAGAAAGGACTTAGCTTTGGAATCACAGCCCTAGCTTCCAATTTTAGCTCTGCTACTCTGTAGTATGGTCCCAGGCAAGTTACTCTCCTCTATTAAAGAGATCAGTATCAACAACCTTGCAGTGTGGAGGTGAGGATTAACAATAGTATTTATAAAGCACTTACCAGTACCCAGTACTAGTAGGTCACTGGACACATATTAGGCATATACTTAATAAATTTGTAATTAAATGTCTTAATCCACAGGTAATGCTGTTATACATTATGAATACAACTGGCATAAATGAGTTAAAGCTTCGGAATAAAGCCTGGCTAGGTGTGATGGCTCATGCCTGTAATCCTAGCACTTTGGGAGGCTGAGGCGGGAGGATGACTTGAGGCCAGAAGTTTGAGACCAGCCTGTGCAATATAGCAAGATCTCAAAAAATAAAATTAGCTGGGCGAGGTAGCATGTACCTATAGGTCCCAGCTACTTGAGAGGCTAAGGTGGGAGGATCACTTGAGCCTAGGAATTCAACGTTGCAGTGAGCTATGATTGTACCACTGCATTCTAGCCTGGGAGACAAAGTGAGACTCTCTTAAAAAAAGGAAGCCTGGCTGGGCGTGGTGTCTCACGCCTGTAATCCCAGCACTTTGGGAGGCAGTGGCGGGCGGATCATGAGGTCAGGAGATCAAGACCACCCTGGCTAACACGGTGAAACCCCGTCTCGACTAAAAATACAAAAAATTAGCCAGGCGCAGTGGTGCGTGCCTGTAGTCCCAGATACTTGGGAGGCTGAGGCAGAAGAATGGCATGAACTCGGGAGGCAGAGCATGCAGTGAGCCAAGATCACGCCACTGCAGTCCAGCCTGGGCCACAGAGCGAGACTCTGTTTCAAAAAAAAAAAAAAAAAAAAAAAGAAGCCTATTTATGTATTTGTAGGACTTATGTCCAGAATACATTTAAAAACTCAATAGGAAAATAGAATAAAAGAGTTGAACATTTTCCAAAAGAGAATAAACAAATGGCCAATAAAGACATGAAAAAAATGGTCAACAGGGAAATGCAAATTTTAACTATAATACAATACCACTACAAACCCATTAAAATTGGTAAAATGAAAAAACACCAACTGTTGATCTCCCATATGCTGCTGGTAATAATATAAACTGACCTGGCAACTCCGGAAAACTTTTGGCATTAGCAGAACAACTATCATAATCTAGAGGTCAGCAATTCTTACTCTTAAGCATATACTACCCAACAGAAATTGGGTAGTTCACCAACTTAGACATATTCATAAGAATGCTCATAGCAGCACTATTTGTGATAACTCCAAAGGGAAAATTACCCAAATATTTATTAGCAGTAGAATGCGTAAAAGATGTATTTGTTTTGGTACATGGTACATTCCACAGTGGAATTTTATACAGATGAAAATAAACTTCACCTGCATGCAAAATGAATCTTGCGAGTATGTTAAGCAAAAGAATCCAGGCAAAAAAAAAAAAAAAGAGTACATTCTATGTGATTCCATTTATATGAACTACAAAACCAAGTTATGGCACTAGAACTCAAGATAATGGTTATCTTGAGTGAAGGTGAAATGGTTGGGAGGAGATGCACTAAAGAACAAGGAGGGCAGCTTCTGGGGAGCTTGTAATGCTTTATTTAACTTGGCTAGTGGTTTCCTAGGAAAAATAGACTATTTTAAAGATTTGTGTATTTTTCTATGTATATTAAACTTGGATTAAAGTAAGAATAGCTTTAAAAATGGCAGTTGCTTTCAAAGACTGCAACATTAGTGCCCCTACTCACTCTCAGACCCTTTTGCCACTTACTAACCATAAAATTACAATGTGATCCACAAAACAAGGCACCCTTATGGGAAAAAATATCTGGGCACCCGTTTTACATATGTGGGAACATGATATAGTTTCTCAAAGTGGCCCACTCAACTTAAAAAAATCTAACCTGAGGATAATCCCGCATCAGGACACTTCATTCTTTTCCACAGCTCTACTAATGAACATTTAGGCTTTTCCTATATTTTTATTACCAATACTGCTACCACATCTGGTGTCTTTGCACATGTGAGTACATCTGGAAGATAAACACCTACATTCTTATTTATAAGGTTTATTCAACTGTCCTTTAGACACTTTCACTTAGATGCCCCACAGATACCTCTCAAAACTCCACATCTTCTCTTCAAACCTTCCCCTCCCCTTCTATTTTCTTGTTAGATGCCAACCCATAAAAGCAATAAAAAAAAAAACCCCACAAATCAAGAAACATCCTTGAGTCTTTCCTTCTTCATCTTCCAAACCCATTTCTTGTCCATTTGTACCTTAAAAATGTTTCTTCAACTCACCCGTTTTCCTCCAACTTCACCAAGATCATACATTAACTAGATTACTCAATCAGATTCCTAACTGGTCTCTCTGACTCCAGTCTTCCCTCTTCAATCTCCACAATGCAGAACAAGGGACTTTCAATAGAACAAATCTCATTAACTCTCTCAGTGAACCTGATGAAAAAAGGCCTAGCTCTTTCAAGTTTCTTTTGCCACAGAGTTTCACTCTTGTCACCCAGACAGGAGTGCGATGGTGCAATCTTGGCTCACTGCAATCTCTGCGCCTCCTGGGTTCAAGTGATTCCCCTACCTCAGCCTCCCCAATGGTTGGAATTACAGGCGCCCGCCACCACGCCCGGCTAATTTTTTTTTGTATTTTGAGACGGGGTTTTGCCATGTTGGCCAGGCTGGTCTCGAACTCCTGACCTCAGGTGATCCGCCTGCTTCAGCCTCCCAAAGTGCTGGGATTACAGGCGTGAGCCACTGCACCCGGCCTTGCATGTCTTAAGATGCCTCTTCTCACTCATTACTTGGGTTAGCACTTAGCATGCACAGCTTCCCAGCAGTGTCTGACACAGGCGGTACCCAAATGATGGAACTACAGCATAACATCTTAAGTAGAAGTTGGAAATATTACCTCTTTGATCAGTTCAGACTGGCCCACAGTGTAGCTGTAGTTGGCAATCAGGGTAGCAATACCAACATAGGACCTCACCAACTCTGCCAGAAGACGAAGGATAGTGGAGGTAGGCATTAAAGGTTTGCTGCCCTTGCCTTTCTGTTTGCCTTCCTCAGAGGCCCGGTCCCCTTCTTTATCTTTCTTCCCATCTCGAGACTCCTCTGGAGTTGAAGCTGTTGAGAAAAGTCAAACGCTGGTTCAATTCCACACTGGAACACTGGCAAAATCAAGTCTTAGATGGAAAGAATGCTATTTCTCCTCCTCTTTAAGCTACTTGTACAAACTGAATGCTCTTGTGACACTGCAGTGGAAGAGCAGAGAACCAGGATAACTCAGATCTCAGATGTATGTGGTTACAGTACAACAGGGATGCTTTGCCCAACTATTTGTGCATCTCCCTCCATTTCCCTCCTTTTACATACTCCAGAAATACTCTACTAACAGTTCTTCAAACATGTCTTACTCCCTTACTTCTTTCTTCCCTTATGTCTGCCTGGCACACTTTTATCTAGCTCAGCTCAAATGCTGATCTCCTCCATAAATGCTTTCCTTTCTCATCTAGACACACTGTGAGACACTTTACGTGTCCATCATACCTTATCCAAGTATGCCTTCATTCTGGCAGTTATCTTGTATTATAACTCTTGCAAGTCTCAGTCACTAGACAAAGTTCTTTAAGTACAGGGAACAAATCTGATCCATTTTGGTGTCCAATATAGTCTGCCACATAGTGGGCAATGCTTCTCTTGAATCAGTACCATCATCCATACGGCCAGTAAACCCAGTAAAATGAGTTAACCAATATTTCACTAATATTAGCCTTTTAAATTTATCTCCAGGAACTAGTATGATTTTAAACAAAATGTCTCCTAATGTGGATCACAAAGACCTTTCCTATATAAGGAGAAGCAGCTCTTTAAAGGTCTCATTAGACTTACTTCCACGTGACATTTTTCTAGTTCATGGTGAGTAGTCAACGGGCTCTGTTAACACTGCTGGAAGGTGGGAATCCACCACGTAAAGTATGTAGCTAGAATAGTATCACTGGCACAAAATCTCTGTAAGTCAGCTTTTAGAAGCCCCCAAAATAACTGTGGGGTGATTTAAAAAGTTAAAACTAAAATATGTTACCATAGCAACCATTACTAGGTTGGTTAACTTATAGTTCCATTAACTTTATCATATAGAGACTCTTTATTTACAGAACACCGAGCTCACCTGAGAAAGTTCACTTAGACAAGTAAACGTTAATAATTAAGTATGTATTCTCCTCCCCCCTGCACAGGACACCCATAGTTTTTTCAAGTTGTTTTCCTAAGGAATAAGAACACGGAAGGGAGAAAAGCAAATCATTACCCTCTCCTTGGGAGGTCCCAGATGCGGAAGTCTCAGTGGAGGCACCATCTGCAGCAAAGACCTGACTCTGTAGAAGAAGAAAACTCCTGAGCTATTATGAATTTCAAAAACACCCGTCTGCAAATGGCAGAACTCCTTCCCAGGGTACTGGCTCGGAATGCCACAGATTCTCTTTGGCCAACCTTTTAACCACCTTACACCTTTATACTATTATCTGTGGGAAGCTATTATAAATACAGTGTCTGGGAGACTGCAGGGGGAGGTGGGGAAGGAAAAGGAAAAGAAAAAAAATTAAGGAAACAGTTCCTAGGATTACTAGGAGAGGAAAAATAAAATCTCCAGGGATACCCCAATTTTGTCTTTATAGTCAATAGATAATTTACAAATACATCAAAATTAATACTTTTGAAATTCCCCTGGGATAGCCCTAAATACTGAGACATTTCAATACACAGGCATTAAAAAATGAGAAGAAAGATAATATGCTGTTGGAATTGACTTACATTAATGGAAAAACCTGACTGCGTATCAAAGTCACTGCTCTGACGCGTAAGTGACCGGTACTGCTGGTATACATCATCACCCATGTCTTGCAGGAGCTGGCCAACCTCTTGGGTCATACCCCCAGGTTTAGGATCAGATTTATCTGCTAGAAAAACAGTAACAACCATCAAAAACAAAATAAACCTCTTCTACAACTGGACAATGTTAATGCCTATCTAGTAGTCTTGGTCAATTTCACATCAAGTGGCTATGACTGTTTACATGGTGATATTATAGATAATGTTAGAGTGCCTCACCCTAATATTACAAAAACTAGTCTTGTGATCACAGGCAATTAACTTAGTCTCATTTTCCTAAGCTGTAACTACAAACCTTAAGTGAACACATCTGGCAGTATTGCTCATGCAGTGGTAGGTCAATAAATGATTGCCACAGCTATATAGCTAAACTATTTCGGGGAGGAGGTGATAAGATAGGGTAAAGATTCTGGGGTGGTAGGAGAACCAAGGAATTCTATATGGATCAGGGTGCTGTACAGATGAAAAGCACCAAAGTCAAGACTCAGATTTCTTTTACTTATTAAAGGCAGTATTCATCAATTTTTGGCAATTCTGTGGACCTATTAAATAAGTATGTCCTGAATAAAATCCAGAAGGACCTTACTATAATGAAACCCTATGTTCCAAGCAATTCAATCATGACTTTCCTAGTGCTTATAAGATGCACCTTAACTAGGAATAAAGGTGGATGGGTGTGGTGGTCTCAACAGTTAGGAAGCCCAGACACACCTCCTAATATTGTCTCCAGCTCAATAAACAATAAAACAACAATAAAAAGGTTTTGCTTGAGTATGAAAACATTAGAGACTTCCTGGTGTCTTATTTTCAACCTCTCACAGAATGCTATTATGTCCTTTTAAATCTTTGTTCACTCTTCCCCCTGTATGGTGTGTATTCTCATATAACAGAACTCTGGCAATCTCCTCATCCATGAAAGGTTCATTTTAGAAATCACGTACAAAAACAAATTTTCTTACCTATGCACCCTCACTAGGTAAGGCGCCTCACCCTAAGGATTTACCATCACCCTGATATGTCATACTATATGACTATTAGCTTCTTCAAAGACATGCAATGGGTATCTTATTCATCTGAGCCCCAGAGTATGGGCACATAGAGAGTGCTCACTAAGCCATGAGTTGGCTGAAATGACCCAGGCAAAGTAACATATCCTCTAGTGCCCAGTCTCCTGAGGTAGGCTAGCCACATACCTTCCTCTGGAGCATGGTATGCAGCCAGAGCATTCAGCATATCATAGATCACTTCCTTGATAGTATCAGGGATGACAGGCAGAGGTGAGGGCTTCAAAGGGGTGGTCTTCACCAGCTGTACAGCATTAGGGCCTTTAATTCTAAGATTCTCAAATTCATCATCTGAAGCTAAGCCAAAATGAGAGAGAAAAACCAGTCAATCATGAACCAGTACCTAAACTACGTTATTAATAAAGACTCAGAAGGGTGCATGTGTAATATACAAGCTTGAGATAGGAGACCATTTTCAATTAATGTTCAAGTACTCTACTATAAAACCTGGTTTCTACTTTCCTTAAATTCCACAGGATTTAATACAGCACTACCAAATAGTAAAGGCTTGTGTTAGAGAAAACTGGTTTTGAAATCCAGTTGTTACTTCAACAAACCTCAATTTTCTCACTCTTCAAATTTATTTTGAGGATTAAATGAGGATATAATTGAGAAATGCCCAGCACAGGGGCAGGCACATAGCTAGAACTTCCAAAATAATTTCATCCCCTTCCCAACTTTTTATTAAAAAACAAAACAAATCCAACAAACCTACAGAAAAGTTCAAATAGTATAATATGATAAACATCTATATACTTTTCATCCAGAATTACCAAGTGACTACTCCTAAATACATCTACATGTAGCTCCTAAGATCAAGGACATATGTATTTTTTCTTTTTTATTACCAAAAAAGTCAGCAGAGAGGAGATCAAGGGTATTTTTCTACAAAACTGCAATACCATTATAATACTCCCCAAATTTAACAGATACAATTATATTACCCAATACATAGCACTCAGTTTTCTCCAAATCTCCTTTATCTGCATCCACAGCCCAACCAAGGCTGGCGGTGATTATCTCTCTAGACTACTTTTCTCTAGAAGAAATGATCTTGTATTTTTTTCTTTCATAACATTAATATTTTTGAAGAGTCTAGGCCAGTTGTCTTATATAGAACATCCCACAATTTGTATTTTTCTAATTGTTTCCTCATAATTAAATACAGGTCAAACATTTCTTGACAGGAATACACAGATGATGTCTATTTCCCACTGTGTTACACGAGACGTACATCCATTTAATCCTCAATTATCACTTGATTTGTAAACCATTAACTATATGTAAAGCCTACTGCCCCACTAAAATGAGCTCTTTGAAGGGAAGGACTAGAATGAATGAGTCCTCAGTGTCTCTGGCAGGGATTACAACAGGGCAAGGCCCAGAGAAGCTACTGAAGTACCTACTGAATTGACCCAAATGATCAACTAGCTAGCAAATGTCCTAATAGTTGCCTAAGGAGGCTCTTCAAGTCACAGACCTCCTCACAGATAAATTTCTGGATTTATACCAGGTCACAAACTTAATCTCAAAGGCCAGGAGCAAGTGAAACTTACCAGTTCCTGAGCCTCGAGGGGCAGGAAGGGCGATGCGGATACAGCAGTTGGCCACTTCTGTGAATATGTCTGGATTGCGGCATGCGGCTGGCCCAAGGACACGAAGGATGTAGTTGATCTCCCGAGAGCCGAGGCTGCCAGACACAACACCAGAGGTAGTGCTACCAGCTCCACTTGTAGCTGCTGAGCGAACAACCTAGTAAAGAGAGAAAGAAACACCGCCGATTAAACACTACTTTCTAAAAATACAACTGCAGTCAAGGAAGAATTACCAAGACTAAAAGCTTTTGATTTTTGGGAGAATGATATTTCATTTTTAAGTACTGTCCCATCCTTTCTTGATTCAAAAAATCTGGCTTATAAAAAAGTTGCAGCATGTCTCAAAACTGTCAAGTATTAGACCAGACTGCATGTGATCTTTACAGAAAATGGGAGATGTGTCAAGACTATAGATCCCACATAACTTCCACATTAAAGTGTCAGCTCCCGAGCCTCTCCGAACTGTTACAATTTTAAATCAGAATGGTTCAAAAATATGTAACACCGTAATCCACTTAGTGTACAGGAACACAATTAAATATTTTCTTTATGTCTCAAAGTCAACCATCAGTCTGAGATAATGATAGCCACTGGAGATACTGAACTATTTATATATTGTTTGCCTTGATAACATACGGCTTACATATAGCTATGCTTTTGCTCTTCTCATAAAATTGCTTGTTAATAATGGAAAATCCATGAAAGCATGAAGAAAATAACTCAATTGTATTATTTTCCATTATCTATAATTTCGCAAACTACATGCGCACAATGAAAAACATCTTTTGGTATCTTAATGCCTTTTTCTTTTTTTAACCAAATCAATCATGCCCTTTAGTGTATTATAACCTCTGTATCTTGCCTGTCTGGCTGTAATTATAAAATAATTTCCATTTAATAGACACAGAAAAGTTTAATTTCAATATAAAGGATGAGCCATAATTTATCCAATCCTCTACTGCTGGACATTAGACCTCTAGTTTCTTGATATTACAAACAATTCCACAGTGAACATTCTTACACATGCATCTTGGCATACTTGATGTTAGTTATCAGATAAATTCTTAGCCATAGAATTTCTAGGTCAAAGGATAAACCGAGAGTATCAATCTGCCCTCCAATGTAGCTACACCAATTTCCACTCCTACCAAAAGTTAAGAGTATGCCTGCTTTTCCACACCCGTACTAGTAATGAATAGTATCAAGAGTTTACATTTTGCCATCTTGATACATTAAGACTGTCACTGATGTTCCTTTGTTCCCCACACCCCAACTATAATTTACCTAAAGTTTAAAACTTTAAAAGTTTTCCCTCATCCAATGAGGACTTAACACTTTCTCTTAGCACTTTGAACTTGTAACTTTTAAACATTTATTTATAGAAAGTATTTCAAGTTTCTAAAATCAGAATTGAGTTGTATACAGTTGTTCCTTCCCTGCTGGGTTATATCTCCTGGACTGTGGATCACTGTACAAGCTACCTTAAACAGCTCTCTCTCTTGATTTGGCACATGTGAGGTGAAATCAAGCAGGCTGTGTAAAGAACTGTCTGAAGAATCTAAAATGTATACTCAGATATACAAAAACTGATACCACTTTTCTGGCAAGCAAGTTAAAAAAATACTTGTAATACTTTTTGATCCAATTACTAAAAATCCCTAAGTAACCATCTTAAACATGAACAAAGTTAGGCACAAAAACGCATATTGCAACACTACTTATAAATGCGGGAAACAATGTCCTAAGAGAGGAAAATGGAAGCAAAGTCTAGTAACAGTCATTATTGATGACAAAGAATCAGTAGAAGAAAGGATTTTGTAGAAGTACTGAGAAGGAAAAGCCTCACTAGTAGGACATTTGCCCCTCACCCCTCCACTGTTGTCTTTTTTTTTTTTTTTGAGACGGAGTCTCACTCTGTCACCCAGGCTGGGGAGCAGTGGTGCCATCTCGACTCACTGCAACCTCCGCCTCCCAAGTAGCTGGGATCACAGGCCGTGCCACCACACCCAGGTGGTCTTGAACTTCTGACCTCAGGTGATCTACTTGCCTCGGCCTCCCAAAGTGCTGGGATTAGAGGTGTGAGCTACCACGCCCAGCCTGTTGTCTAAACTTTACAAATGTTTTTATTTTTTATAATTATGTTCCTATTTCTTCCACTGCTTTGTAAGTTTCCCAAAATATAATAACCTGTTTTCTGATCTGCACAATGGGTATTTGTTAAGTGTCTATCACAGTACCTGGCAGATTACAAACATTCAAAAAGCTTTAACTATACTTTTATATTCCAAAATACACTGTTTTGAGAATATGATCTTGGCTGAACACCTGAGAGGTACTCCTACAAAGGAATGATTTTGAAGGTATGAACTTAGGGGAAGGTATCCCAGTTCTGTACTAACAGTTTTTGGCTTGGTTAATGAAACCTAGATTAAAAAAAAAAAAAGAAACCCAGATTGCTGGAGAGGACTTTCTAGCAATAGGATCATCCCTCCCAAGCACAGAGCTGGAAAATTCTGTTGGGCGGAGTATAGAGTATACATATCCAGCTATAGATATGTAAGAAGAACCAGAAGTCTATTTGTTCTCAGACCAAGGAGAACAAAGGTATGATGTAAAGCTAAACGAGAATCTGATACAAAACACACTCACCTTTTCCATGGTATGACGAAGGGTACAGGGGTCCTCAATGATGTGTCTTAAGAGAAGGGTGACCAGGGGAGTAAACCCATTGAAGCCTGAGCTCTGGGTCAAATTCAAGATCATGCGGGTACTCTTCAGTTCTGCAAACATCATGGCATATTTGTGGTCCCGGGTGAGCCTCAGGCAGAGACGAAGGGTGGCATGCAAAGTATCTGGGTCCACAGGGACTCCCAGCATGCTCACACAGGCCCGGATTAAAACAGTCACCATATCTTCTGTCAAGCCCTGGATCAGGATCTCCCCGATTTTTGTTTCCTCCAGGCTTGTCTCCTTTTCAGTGTTTGTACCCTCTAGGGCCAAAGGGGTATTATCTATGAAATGGGAAAATAACAGTTTGAGACAGTTTAACTTGACGTTTATTTCCTTCCACGCCTCCCTCCTAAGTAACTGGCCAAGCACGTGGGTCCTATTAAGAGAAGCATGCCAAATACCAATTTTAAGACCAGATGAAAAAGCATAAGGGAGGCCTATATATCTTTAATCTGTTAATCAAGCAGATGAAAATAACTCGCAATGAAACTGGCCAGACCTTAAGCCACAAAGGCACATTAGCTTTAGGTAAAACACTCTTGGTACATACCATTGCCTTTATTTTCTTTACGTTTGATATCCATTTCTTTGCTTTCTTCCAGCGTCTTCTCTAGTTCCTGTCCATTGCTGTTTTTTGAATTTTTATTCAGCCGAGGTACCCTGAGGAGAGTCAGCATCACAGGGCGTCGGTTCCCTGTTTCCTCATTAACCTAGGAATTCAAACAGACATTAAAAAAACCTCTACCAAAAAGGAATTATAAAGGTGGGGAAGGGGAGGGACATCTCCCAGATAAAATGCTACAACAGAAGGAACTCTGGCAATTTATTTCACCTTTATCATTTACAGAGAAAAAACCTGAAAGTCCCCAGAAGGCAAGTGGCATACACAAGGCCTTATAATGAATTGTAAACCTTCCAACAGAGCAAATACCATCCTTAACCACTCCCTAGCCCTTGACTAAACACTTAAAATCATTTCTAAGAGGGATAGTATCAAATTGCCACAGACCCAAGGTCTAATCAATGACCTTAGGAAGACTCGATTTTCTGAAATCTATACTTAATTAGGTAATGGTAACTCTCCTCCTCATAACACGTTAGGAATGCTGGTTCATAAAGAAGAAAACCAAAACACCCCTCTTTTTGATAAAGTTTACAGTAGGGGTGTCCAATCTTTTGGCTTCCCTGGACCACACTGGAAGAAGAATTGTCTTGGGCCACACATAAAAACTACACTAACGATATTTGATAAGCTAAAAAGAACAACAAAAAAAAACCTCAATGTGTGGTGTTGGGCTGCATTCAAAGCCATCCGGAGCCACATGTGGCCTGTGGTCCACGGGTTAGACAAGCTTGGTGAGTGAGCATGTACCTGCACCATTGTAGTGAACTGGACAGTGTATCTTCTTCGGCCTGCAGTGAATCGCACACTTGTCTCTCCAGATTTCCAGGCAGAATCAATAGTGCTATTGTTGCTTGCACTGTAACTACACCAACGCCCAGAGCGATCATCAAACCAGCGCCAGTTGTTGCTGTTGGATTGCAGGTACTGAATATAAAAGTACAAAGTTTCTTTGTATTTCTTTCAAGGTTGATTATTAGAAAAAATAGTAACTTCATCAGTGTTCACTGCTAAAACTCAACCAGGAAAAAGAAATACACTGGACAATTAATAAATTTTAAAAACCAAGAGAAAAACTTTCATATGCATTTACTCTCACATTCCTTAGTCTGTCCGCTACACGTTTAAAATCGTGTCTTCTAAAGTTCAGATGATGAAAACTTAATCCCTAATTTAACAGTGTTGGGAGGTGGGGCCTAATAAAAGATAATTACATCATGGGGACTCTGTCCCTCACGAATGAATTAATGTCATTATCCAGGGACTGGGTTAGTTATTGTGACTGGGTTGGTTATAAAAGCCAGTTTGGGCCGGGCGCGGTGGCTCACGCCTGTAATCCCAGCACTTTGGGAGGCCGAGGCAGGTGGATCGCCTGAGGTCGGGAGTTCAAGACCAGCCTGACCAACATGGAGAAACCCCGTCTCTACTAAAAATACAAAAGTAGCTGGGGTGGTGGCGCACGCCTGTAATCCCAGCTACTCGGGAGGCTGAGGCAGGAGAATCACTTGAACCCGGGAGGCAGAGGTTGTGGTGAGCTGAGATCGCGCCATTGCACTCCAGCCTGGGCAAAAAGAGTGAAACTCTGTCTCAAAAAAAATAAAATAAAATAAAATAAAAGAAAGTTTGGACACCTCTTCCTCTTCCATCTTCCGCAACAGAAGGATGCAGCACTAAGGCTGTCACCAGATGTGGTCCCTTAGATCAGCCTCTAGAACTATGAGCCCAATAAACTTGTACAGTTTATACTAAATACCTTTTTTTTTTTTTTGGAGACAGGGTCTGGCTCTGTCACCTAGACTGGAGTGCAGTGAAGCAATCTTGGCTTGGTTCACTACAACCTCTGCCTCCTGGGCTCTAGCCCCACCTCAGCCTCCTGAGTAGCTGGGACCATAGGTGCGCGCCACTACGCCTGGCTAATTTTTGTATTTTTTGGAGAGATGGGGTTTCACCATGTGTTGCCCAAGCTGGTCTTCAACTCCTGAACTCAGGTAATCCACCTGTCTCAGCCTCCCAAAGTGCTGGGATTACAGGCGTGAGCCTACAGTGCCCAGCCTATAGTTTATAAATTAGTTCGTGGTATTGTTATAGCAACAGCAAAACAGACTAAGGTACTTTTCCTAGACAAAAAAACTATCTACAGTCCCTTATCTTGCCATCTTCTACTTTCCTTTTGTTTCCACTGATTTTCCCTAAAAGGGGAATGTTCACCTGAGATGTACTGAAACAAAAATCCTGTTCCCAAGGACGTAGTGAGATGATGTGGCACAATAATCTTGATCTAAGGAGTGTTTGCTTTTTGGAAGGATTGCTGTATACTCAGTCCTTTACATAACAGAAAAGCCACTCCTCCTCTGGAGATAGCACGCTTCTTCAAAATTTACTTCCACAGTAAATTATTCAGAAGAGAAACCTAGCTAGGAAAATCCCTAAAGAGATTTATACATTGGTCAGAGACTTCTACATTCTTCACTACTCTCTCATATTCTCTTCTGGTCTACTCTTGCCTCAGGAAGCTAAACCGTCCTGCAATCACACATACTACATTACACACCTTAGTCATCTGGGCTCTCCTTTTTGAGGAGATGGCTGTCTTTTCATAGAAATCAATCAGGAGCAACACTGGTGTGATCCACCTAAAAAAGAAAAATGATCTGTTTTGGGCAAGCAAGAAACCTGCACGAATTGGGAAAATATATCTTAATTTCATTAGGTGCTTCCTTTACAATTTTAAAACTACAGAAGTACCACAAATTTGCCCCATACATGCCCCAGAAGAGTGCCTGATTCAGGCCCAAGTCCCAGGGAAATAGAAATGAAACTAGGATAGATATAGGGTCACTCACTTTGGGGTCTGGACTTCCTTCTGCTCCTTGGCTGCCTGGAGGCAGGGCTGAACCACTTCCAAGAGTTTGATTAGGACATTAAGGATGCCACTCGATTCAACCACCCAAGCACAAGGTAGCTTCAACTCCTGATAGATCAAAGGGAAAACCAAAACAACCAGATACCAATTTCTACTCAGTATCAAAGATTAGCATGGGATAGTGGAACATAAGGGTAAATAATAATAGAATTGGTTGAATTCAAATTTTACCCCTTAGCATCTACCAGTTGTGTAATCTAAGATGTGTTAAATTTTCTAGGCTTTGGTTTCCTCATGGGTCAGAGGAAATAATTTTTACCTTCAGAATAATTGTGATGATTGAGGTTTTATATATATATTAATATAAAGTACCCAGTGCCTGGCATATTAGTATATGCTTAATATGGAAACGGTTTGTCACCTAGGCTGTGCAGTCTAACGGTTTTGAAGTTGTAAAGCTTTAGATTTACAGAGAAATTTTATAATCTTTCAAGGAAAATGGAATAATTAAACGCAGTTAATGGTTCGTCTTACTGCGGCTACACTAAAGTGTTACTTTTAACAGGAACTCACTGGAAGTAAATGTCCAAGGATAGGTAATTATTTAAATGAATTAGAGAACATTCAAAAGATGGAGTAATGTGTATAGCAAATAGGAAAATAGTCATAATAAAACAAAAAGAATATAAAACTTTCTATACAGTCTTATCCCAATTATTTAAATGAACAGGAAAAAATACTAAAAGAAAATACAAGACTGTTACTTGTGATTTGTTTTAGATGGGGGTCCATAAATGATTCTCTCTTTAGTACTCTGAAACCTTTCCCACAAGTATCTCTTTACAAAGTGCTACAGTAAGAGTTATCACTTCCATGATAAAGGAAACCCCCAAGACAGCTGTTACACAGTTTGACTCTTATATTGGACTTATCTCCTGAGTATGTAAAGGGTTCACTTCATTAAGTTCAGGTTTTAAAAATAGTGAGCCACAGTTGAAGTCATTTGACCAAAGTCAGTTGCCTTCTAGTTCCTATGTTGGTTGGATCAGGTCTTGTCCAAACCACTCTCTTGCCTCAAATAATCTGCTGACTAAATGGGCAAGGAAAAGAGAGAGGAATCTGATTCCATCTAATGCCTATTACCTCAATATTGACCACATTCAATTTGCATACCCTACTCTACTATGTGGCTGCCAGTTAAGTTTCCTCAGAGCAAAAATATTCTATGACCAAGCTCTTTTAGTAATTTAAATACTTTTCTTTTAAAGTACCACCTCATAATTCTGACTCAATTCAATTAATGCTTGTTCTCAGAAGCCCTTCTCACATAAATCCAAAGTGATGCATACGACTTTCCTAAATCCAGATAAAACTGTTGACATCACTCTAAAACAGAATGCTGTATTTTTATACGTAATCATGTGCATTTTAGCCTATCAGAAACTGGGCTCATGAAATGCAGGACTCATGCCTTATTCTTCTCTTTATCATCTTCAATTCCTCATATATGGTAAGTGTTTGGTAATTCTTTCATAAATGAATTACAGGGCCCCAAAGATCTAAAACTTACCTCAAAAAGTAGCGTTAAAAGCAAGATTCTAGTAGCCAAATTGGAGGCCTGGGGCAGTGTGGCCATCTGACTTATCCACTCTGACACGGTTTTTGTGTCACTTGTTGTCAGGGGAAGAGCAGCTTTGATCAATACATCAGCAGCTTCCCACACCTAGAAGAACAAAGAAAGGTTTAAGTCACGGAACCTCAGAGCAAGATGAGGTTTCTGAAAATATTCTCAATCTTTTAAAATACTCCCTCCGCCTCCAACACATCCACTGAAGAAAGGTAGGTAAATCTAACATATTTACCATAGGGATTTAGAATCTATATCAAAAGATGTATGCTACCACAGGATCACCACTAAACAATTACTTTATTAGGCTAAACTATAAGAAGCCTAAAATCTAAGTTAAAGGAAATGATATTTTAAAACTTCCTGGTGCATACAGTCAACCCCAAAAAGGTTCTATCAACTTACACTTCCATCAGTAATCTTTCATTATCTCTCAGAATTACTGTTAAAAAATAGACACTAAAACTTTCTGTGAAAGAAAGTTTTATCCAGTTTTCCTTTACTTACGTTCTCATGCATTAAAGTTCTATTTTACAAAGCTCAGAAAAAAGTTTTCCTTTATTTCTTTCCCTGTTTCTAGAATGAACCATTATATAAAACAAGGTTCCAACAACTTAAATACAACAGAAATGTTAACTGGCTATCTGGGTGTGGGGATTTAAGGTAATTTCTTTCTTATCCCACTTCTATAATTAGCATATAGTAATTTCATAATGAGAGAAAAGAAAAAGAGGACAAATAACAGGTCACAAGTATTCATCAGGATGGGGACTCAGTTGTTCAAGTCACTGTTACATAGGAAAAAACATTTATTCAGTATTAGTCCAGGGGACGAACTTGACTCAAGGGTGAGGCACATTTTGGACATCTTAAGAGAAAAGTAGAAAAGGAGAGCTTTGTTTTTCCCTTCTAAAGACATTTTTGTGTGTGTGATGTAGTTAATACACTGTTTCAGGATTACCAGATCGAAATAATCCAAATAGAGAATATACCCCTATCAGGTAGAATGAAAATATGCTGATTTTTCAGAAATCAGGTTTTGACACAGGCAGACAAACCACTTCACATACTCCCCTCTTCTGACCCCTTGAGAGCTCACCTGATTGACTACTTGCTTCAGAATCATGTCACGATAATCTGCTCCATTACGTTTTATTGCTGTCATGATCAGGTCACACACACGGTATACTGTGTCTGGCAGCTCATCAAGAAGGTGGAAGCAGCCTGGCAACATAGTATCTGTGAAAGTGTGGAGCTCATCTTGTTCCAACGGGTCAGCATCCTGGAACTTCTCTAGACATTTAGCCTCTTCCTCTTCCTGCTTTTCCCGAGCTTTCCGTTCCTCTTCCTCCTTCCGGCAAGCAACTTCCTGGAAGCAGGGAAGGAAGTGTGAATAGTACACGGGAGAGAAGGAGGAAAGATAAGAGAGACTCTGAGAATGTATTTGCTCTACCATATGAATACCCTCAACCTTCTCCTCAAGCAGCTGATACTTTCATCCAGGGTGTGGCAGCCACAAAGTTTAAGGCAAGACAGGGAAGGTAGAAGGGAGGGACGCTTCAAACAACTTCCACTGTCAAGTCATTTCTAGCATTCTATACTACCTCCTGCAAAATCATTTCTAGACACTGTTCTATAATCTCTGCCAGCAGGGAAAATTAAAGTAACTGTCACCTAGGAATATACAGCCAAGATCGGCCTAATGGCACTACTGAGTACACTTTGGGTCTCTTATTTGACAATAAAGATTAATGCTTCATCTGTCTCCCTTAAAGTTTCAGGTCAATACAAGGTAGCTCAATGACAGATGGCAAAGCTGGGATTAGCACTCTTCTCAGGTCTTCCCTTAGATTTGAATTCTATCATTACTTTGCAATTACAGCAGAATGTTCACAGAATACTAAGATTCATATGTCATGCCCTTTAGGATGCAGTGTCCTATAGTTACCTCAGGTGACTCTGCCCTTTGATCCATTGGAATATCCTGTCCCAGAGACATAGCAATTGCTCTCATCATCTGGTCCTCTTCAGACATGCTGAGATCCTACAGAGTATTAAGAGAATAGCCAGTGAGGAGACACATTCAAAACAAAGAAACCCAACGAAACCACCGCAACTCATAGGGAATCAGACATCTTGTGCTCAAGCTAAAGAGAGAGGAAGGGGCTCAAAATGCTGCTCTTGTATAAGTCAAAACCAATCAGGCTTATGTGGTTACTACAAACAAGAACAGATGAGGAAAATCACATGTAAAATTAAGTACAGAAAGGGGGCTTCAATGTGACCATCTATTCTACATCTTAGAAAAGTGTGCCTCTTCTATTGTTTTGTGACTGGGGATTCTTCTGAAAACAAAGTATAGTAATTTGTACTGCTAGGGGATAGAAAACTTCTGTTATTATGAAGAGAAAATACTGGCATGGACATGTCTGAAAATGAGAAGCAGTTTATAGAAAGGAAGACCAATGACAGAATAAGGGGAAAAAGGACTTCAGCAGTCAAACCAATATCCTGGAAAATCACTGCTCCTGAGCCAACTTACCCGAACAACTCCTCCCATGATTGGAGGGGGGTGGGTTAGAAGGTACTCTGTGGCCTGCTCCATGGTGCTGGTGTTCAACAGTGCCTCCATGGCATGTTCCCTTGTGAAGCCCATGTCCATGAGCTACATAAAGAATGCAAGGGCTCAGAATCACATAATAAGAGAAATCCAAATACATTTTTAAAAGGAAGGAACCTTTTCAAGATGGAAATAACTTTTTTCTAACTTCACCTGAGCTGAGAGCATTTATGAGCTAGGGCAATTAGCTAAAATGAACAATCCTTTCTGTTTGGTACTTCTATAATATTCTAAGCTACACATTGGGTAAGGAGCCAAGAAGATTCTCAATTTCATCCTCTAAAAAAGTTAGGAGGGGGGGATGCATGGTTATTATGATTAACAGAATTATTATAATTAAAAGAATGAGACTCATACAAAGAAGTATAAATTGGTCCCAATTTTCTGGAAAACAAACTGGTAACAGACCAAGTGCCTGAAAAACTAACCTAGTTATTCTACTACCAGGCAATAATCATGAGATGTATGTAAGGATTGGTACATAAGGAAACTACACAACACAGTGTTAAAACATCAAACTGGGCCGGGCACGGTGGCTCAAGCCTGTAATCCCAGCACTTTGGGAGGCCGAGACGGGCGGATCACGAGGTCAGGAGATCGAGACCATCCTGGCTAACACGGTGAAACCCCGCCTCTACTAAAAATACAAAAAAAACTAGCCGGGCGAGGTGGCGGGCACCTGTAGTCCCAGCTATTCGGGAGGCTGAGGCAGGAGAATGGCGTGAACCCGGGAGGCGGAGCTTGCAGTGAGCTGAGATCCGGCCACTGCACTTCAGTCCGGGCGACAGAGCGAGACTCCGCCTCAAAAAAAAAAAAAAAAAAAAAAATCAAACTGTAAGAAAATTAGCATCCAACAATAAAATAATGACCAATTAGTAAAAAAAAGTTCTTGATAACAGCAATACAAGTATACATATTGCTTGATGTTAATGATGTAAAAATTAGGCACAAAACTGACTGAAAAAGGAGACAATGACTATCTTGCGTGATAAAATTATGAATGTCTTTTAAAAGTCTTGTATTTTCCAAATTTGGTAATGAGAGTACTAAAAAACGGGACAAGTGTATATAGTAGACAGATTTGAACAGGACTCTAGACACAAAGCTAACACACATCCATACAAACTCCAGGAAGAAAACGTTAAAATGCTCTTTGAGATGGAAGTGGCAGGACTTTACGTGCCTTTCCCCTCCCCTCTTTCTAGCCTCCCAACTTTTAAAATGCCCCTTATACATTTTATTTGCAAGTGAAAACAAAAGTTTTGTAGGTGACCAAGGTTTCAGAAAGCTCTTGTTGGAGAATAAATCTGGTTCACAATATTCATTCTCT
The DNA here is from genome assembly GCF_002776525.5 of Piliocolobus tephrosceles. Taxonomy (NCBI): domain Eukaryota; kingdom Metazoa; phylum Chordata; class Mammalia; order Primates; family Cercopithecidae; genus Piliocolobus; species Piliocolobus tephrosceles. The sequence goes on along the minus strand of NC_045445.1, from coordinate 95,733,990 downwards.
TTACAGGTTAACCAGAAAGTTAACTGAGGACAGTTTGCCTCCCCTGAGGCAGTAGGAGGCTACTGAGAATACTCATCAACATGCTTGAGAGGAGTATTACCTGTGCAGAGCATCAGGACTATATTCCAAGTTTTCCCCAGGAGAAAAAAAGTAAATACTAAGAGAAGGAGCAAATTTAAACTGTCTCCTGGTTAATGTGATCAGGGACTTAGTGGTGTGTGAGCTTAGAAAATCCATAAGCATCACACTCCACTGGGTGCAAAGTCTGGACCCTGGAGTATGAGGCCAGCACCCTACCTGTTGCAGTTGTTGCTGGTTGACTTGAGGTTCTCGGCGGGAGCCACCTTCCTCTTGCCCTGTATCCTCTTCTCCTCGAGACCCCTCCTTCTCCTTGCTTAGTCTCTCTCGAATCACAGGTTCTCCTCGGAGGATGTGGCACAGAATGGCCAGCATGGATTCAGCCATTCGTCCACCATATACCTTCAGAGGTTTCCGGTTCCATAGGTTTTTGATGCAAGTAAAGGCTGCCTATAAGTAATTTGAAAAGTGTGTGATAATCATTTTGCCTCAATTCAAAGCTCAGAAAGATTAAGTTAAAGACCTATGGAACAGTCCTTCCACAACTAGTACCAACAACAAAATCCTTGGCCAACATAAGAGGTTCTAAGGAGGCACAGAGAAGAGGCATTTTACTCAACCTGAAGTAGTGATATAGTTTGCAATATTTGCTCTGCCTAAATCCCATGTTGAATTGTAATCCCCAATGCTGGAGGTGTTTGGGTCATGGGGGTGGATCCCTCATTGTTTAGTGTTGTCTTCATGATAGTGAGTTAAAGTGTGTAGCACCCTCTCCACCTCCTGGCTCCACCACGTGACGCGCAAGCTCCCACTGAACTTTCCGCCATGACTGTGAACTTCTTGAGAACTCCCTAGAAGCCCAGCAGATGCTAGCACCATGCTTCTAAAGCTTGCAGAAACTGTAGGCCACTTAAATATCTTTTCTTCATAAATTACCCAGTCTCAGGTATTTCTTTATAGCAATGCAAGAACGGCCTAACGCAAGTACCAATCTGAAATTTACAGTTCAAATGTTTATCACGGAGAATTCTCAAATGGTCTATACTCTGTTATATAAGGCAGCCCTATCTGGGAGCTGGATCCAATGGTTCTTAAATAAGCATGTTATTTCATTAAGCAGGACAAAACAGAATGGGAACTACTTAGCATGAGAAATTTCTTTTGATTTTAGAATACCGAAAACTCACTTTCTGAGTTACCACAAGGAAGCGGAGTGCACTGAATTGGGGAAAGTTCTGGACACCTCCAGGCAATTTGGCAGGCAGTGAATGTGGAGATTCGAGCACCGTGGTGGGATTCACCATCTTCTCCACCAGCATAAGCCAGGCATCTAGGAATTCTCCTGTGCCATCAGGCAAGTCCGAGTGTTCCAATCCCTCAGAAACAGGAACTTTACCTCCCATGGACAGAGCCCAGTTGAAAGTTCTAAATTCAAATAAGGAAAAGTAGACAGATAGAATATTAGTATTTTACCCTGGCAAGGGGGGTTTACATCTAAAAGGTCCCCAATCTCTATATTGCACTACATGTCCCATCTTCTTAGAGCTATTACATCTAATCTGTCCAACAGTTTTCAGCTACACTACTTTTTTTTCTTTTGTTCCACCTCCCCTCCTTTACTTTTCAGTGTCTTAAAAACCTAAACCAGCCAGGCGCGGTGGCTCATGCCTATAATCTCAGCACTCTGGGAGGCTGAGGCAGGTGGATCATGAGGTCAGGAGATTAAGACCATCCTGGCTAACACGGTGAAACCCCATCTCTACTAAATACAGAAAAAATAGCTGGGCGTGGTGCAGGGCGCCTGTAGTCCTTGCTACGAAGGAAGCTGAGAAAGGAGAATGCCATGAACCCGGGAGGCGGAGCTTGCAGTGAACTGAGTTTGCACCACTGCACTCCAGCCTGGGCGACAGAGCAAGACTCTGTCCCCCAAAAAAACCCTAAACCTATGAAATTCAGCTTGGAATCATCTGACCAAGAAAACCAGAAAAATTATATTCAGAGAAACAACAGAAAAAGACAAACCTATTTTAAAAACCCATACTGGGAACCCGAAGCCACACAAGAAAAAGCAGAGACCCTTACAAACACAACTCCAGGGCAGGCTAAATCCTAACCTCCAAGGTAAATGGAGACAAACATGGCTACTTCCCAGAACACTGAAGGATACAACCAATGGCTATTTCTATATATCCCACTGTTACAAGATATGGTACTTAAAAACAGTGGGTTGGGAAGGCACACAGCAAAGACCAAACTCCAAGAAGTGCTCCTCTGTGAAGCAACCTGATCCTTACTCAAAAAGAGCATTGTGGCCTCCGGAGCAGAGAAATTTTTGCAGCATGAGGTGGTAGGGATACTTCCTCTCATCAAACAGCATTGGGGATGTGAAACCAACTGAACAGATGAAGAATGTCAGCCTGAAGGTGGAAAAAAAAGGCAAAACTTTAACCTTCTGTAAAGCAGACACAGAAGCAATAGGAAATTCATGTGAAAGGCAAGAGTAAAATTTACACACTGAAGTGACACCTCCCACCTACTAAAGAATACAGGATGAGTATCCCTATCAGAAAATTCAAAATGTTCCAAAATCTAAAACTTCTTGATTGCTGACGTGACGCTCAATGGACATGTTCACGGGAGCATTTCAGATTAGGGATGCTCAACTGATAAGCATTCCGCAAATATTCCAAAACCCAAACAATTCCAAAATTCAAAACACTTTCTGGCCCCAAGCATTTTGGATAAGGGATACTACCTATGTAAGACTACTGAAATACAGTTTGATGGTAAATACCTAAAATACTACCCATGTTCTATACTGGTGCAACCAACAAAAGTAACTTACACTGCGTTTTCTACGGTAAACAAGGGACCTCCAAGTTCTCAAATTCAGTGGCTCACTCTCCATTTTAAGTAGTATAGGAACAAATTACATGTTTTTTTTTATTGTAACTTTCTAGTCCCTCAATCTCAAGCTGAACTTCACCTGAATCGGGGAGTAGGTGTATATGGTGGGGGCTGCCAAGATAACCCCTTAGTCAAGAGCTTAGTGAGAGCTGAGGCTGTTGATCGAGCGGCAGGTGTCGGTGCTGTAGTGGTGCTGGCAGCATGATGGCTCCTTCTCTGGCGGACAGGAGATCCCACACAAAGTTTAACAAGAAGTCCGAATAGCTCAGCAAGTGCTCGGCCTAATCTGGAGGAAGCTGGAACCAGAAGTCAGAATAAGACTGTACAGTATTCTCAGAATGGTTTAATTACAACAGACATATTACCATTAACATATTTTTATGACTCACCACTTCCTCCTACAACCCCTAGTTAATGCTTGGATTTGTTCTACATTCAATGATCCAAAAAGGAAATCCCACAAGGAACAAATGCCACTTTTGACGGTAGGAGACAGATATGTGCCACTCAATAGATATCAAATGTAAAAGACAAATAAGCACTCATACTGTTACAGGAACATAAATTGAAACCACCTTTGTAGAAGCAACACAGCAACATGCACTATTTAAGTTAAATGATATCTAGTGGATGATGAAGTCACTGAAAATGCCTACAAAGAACTTTAAAAATGCCAAAAACGATTAACCACTTAGATAAGAAAAGATTACTGACAATATACATAGTCTGATCACAACAAAAAATATGTAGTCCCAGAGGGGGGAAAAAAAAAAAACTAGGAAAAGCATGAAAATTGTTACAAGTAGCTTCTTAAAGTATTAGGCAGATTATGGACATCTCAATTTTTCAATTTCATAGGATGCTTTTCAATATATAATTGAACAAAGAAAAGGCAGCACACAAATACAAGCATATGTAAAAGAAAACACATAAAAAACTGAGTGCTTTTCAGCTTCTCTTTAAATATTTTATGTTTTTATATTTCTACAATGAAATATACTTTTAAAATCATAAATGAAAATGTTGCCATAGCATTTTAAAAATAAACGTTATTTCACCATGATCCAGAGACAAGAAAGGCTAGGTCTGAATCAAAGTACAGCTGACACTTGATCAACACAGGTTTTGAACTGCAGATGTCTACTTATGTGTGAACTTTTTTTCAACAAATACATTGAAAATTTTGGAGATTTGTGACGATTTGAAAAAACTCCCAGATGAAACATGTAGCCTCAAAACATTGAAAAATTAATAAAGTTATGTATGTCACAAATGTATAAAATATATGTAGATACTAGTCTATTTTATCATTTACTACCACAAAATATACACAAATTATAAAAATTTAATATTTATCACACACACATACACTTATGATATACGGTGCCATTTGCAGTAAATAAGCAGAATTGAACAACTGGATAAAATTTAGTACATATTATACTCTGTAATAATTTTGTAGCCACGACACCGAAACCATGATACTATGGTGAGCTCAAGTGTTACCACAATATGCTTAAAACACTGTGTGAGGCTAAGCACTTCTACATGAACAGTTCATCTCTCCAATAAATTGTGTAGTGATCTCTCACAGTTCTCACATTATTTTTCATGTTTACCGCAATACCATAAACCTGGAATAAACCTGGGTCACTCTATGACCCATATGAAGTGTCACTAGTGATGTAGGAAGTGCTCCCAAGAAGCAGGGAAAAATCATGACACTTCAAGAAAAAGATGAATTGCTTGATGTGGATTACAGACTGCCCATCACTTCAGGAAAAATGAATTCAGTGTAAAGACCATTGTTAAACAAAGAAAAGGAAATTAGTGAAGCTGCTGCTGCAGCTACATCAGCAGGCTTGAAAAGCTTGCACTTTTGTGAAATCTTGTTATTTCATATTGAAAATGCACGTTTATGTGGGTACAGGATTGCCATAATAAAGACAAACCTATAGATTCTACTGCAATTCAAGAAAATAATGAACTCACTATATGAAAACTTAAAGCAAAAGGAACGTGAAGGATCTAAAGCTGGAGAATGTAAAGCCAGCAAAGGATAATTTGATAATTTTTAGAAAGAGGTTTGGCTTAAAGAATGTCAAGATAACAGAAGCAGCAGCTTCTGACAACCAACAGGCAACAGATTAGTTCCCAGACACCACTAAGAACATCACTGAGAAAGGGTATCTGCCTGAAAGGGCTTTTCATACAGACAAAAGTGCCCTATTTTGAAGAAAAAGAAAAGGCCACAAAGGACATTTATTAGTAAGAAACAGAAGTGAGCAGAGGGATTTAAGGCAGGAAGGGACAGACTCACTCCTCTATTTTGTGCAAATGCTATTGGGTTTATAATCAGGACTGCCCTTACCTATATAGCTCCTAACTTCCGAGCCTTGAAGGAGAAAGATAAACTACCAGCTGCTGGTCTTTTGGTTGTACAAGAAGGCCTGGGCAACAAGATCCCTTTTCTGGATTGGTTCCATTGATGTTTTGTCTCTGAAGTCAGAAGTATCTTGCTAGTAAAGGAATGCCTTTTAAAGTTCTTTTGACATTAGACAATGCCTCTGGTGACCCAGAGCCCTACGAATTCAACACAAAAGGCATTGAAGTGGTGGTCTACTTGTCCCCTAAAACCACATCTCTAATTCAGCCTCTAGATCAGAGAGTCATAAGGGGCTTTAAGGCTATTACACACAGTACTCTAAGGAAAGGATTATTAATGCTGTGGAAGAGAAGCCTGACAGAGGGAACATCACGAAAGTCTGGAAGGATTACACCATTGAAGATGCCATCATTGTTACAGAAAAAGCCATCAAGCCTGAAATAAATTCCTGTTGGAGAAAACTGTCCTGATGTTGTGCAGAACTTAACAGGATTTATGACAGCGCCAATCAAGGAAATCACGAGTTTGTGGATATGGCATAAAAGGTGATGGGTGAAGAATTTCAGGATATGGATCTTAGTGAAATTCAAGAGCTAACAGACACCACACCAGAGCAAGTAACAGAAGACATCTTGATAGAGATGAGTGCTTCTGAATAGATACCAAATGATGAGGAAGAAGACATAGAGAAGCAGTGCCAGGAATCAAAGTGACATAAGACAATCTGGCAGAGGGTTCTGATTACTAAAGAATACTTTTGACTTCTTTTATGATGTGGACCTTACTATGATATGGGCACTGAAACTAAAACAAATGGTGGAAGAAATATTGGTATTGTACACACACATTTTTAGAGAAATGAAAAAGCAACCAAGTCAGAAAGAAAGTACTGTGTATTTCCACAAAGTTACACCAAGCATGCCTGCCTTTCCTTCCACCTCCTTTACCTGTTCTGCCTCTACTACCTCAGAGACAGCAAGACCAACATCCCCCACTTCCTTCTTCCTCCTCAGCCTACTCAATGTGAAGACCACCCAGATGAAGACCTTTATGATGATCCACTTAATGAATAGTAAATATACTTTTCTCTTAAGATTTTCTTAACATTTTCCTTTATCTAGCTTACTTTAAGAATACAGGATATAGGCTGGGCGCGGTGGCTCACCCTTGTAATCCCAGCACTTTGGGAGGCCGAGGCGGGCGGATCACAAGGTCAGGAGATCGAGACCACAGTGAAACCCCGTCTCTACTAAAAATACAAAAAAAAAAATTAGGCGGGCGCGGTGGTGGGCGCCTGTAGTCCCAGCTACTAGGGAGACTGAGGCAGGAGAATGGCGTGAACCCAGGAGGCGGAGCTTGCAGTGAGCTGAGATCGCGCCACTGCACTCCAGCCTGGTGGACAGAGTGAGACTCCGTCTCGACGCACATGAAAAAATGAAAAGAATAAAAACAGGATATAATATATATAACATACAAAATGTGTGTCTATCGACTGTTTGTTATTGGTAAGGTCAATAGATAGCTATTAGTAGTTAAGTTTTTTGGGGAGTCAAATGTTATAATGGATTTCTGACTGCGTGGAGGAGTTTCCTCAACCCTATGTTGTTCAAGGGTTAAATCTATGTCTTCTCAGGATGTACATGCACATATAAACTCATTGTGTAAAAACAGGCTCTACTTGAGCCTACGTTACATATACTGCTCAAATTTAGAAATAAGCTCAAATGTACGCAGTATAGGAACAAGGAAACACTCCTTTCTTCTTCCTATTACATCCAAATTAAGCTTTCTTTATCCTAATTAGGGAATAGGCTATGGATATGGGTATACCCAGACTTGAAAACCTAATGAATCCAATCATTGGGTTTACACTTTCTCACCACTGCTTTCAGGTGAACAGATAGCAAAGTGGCTTAAAGGTAGTCCAAAGACAAGAGGATGGCAAAAGGCCAGTAACCAAAGAGAAACAGTACATGGACTGGGTTCACACAGAAACCCCTGAACGCTCCAAGGTCAAAGAAGTATGACAAAGCAAGGGGAGAGAAATATGTACATGTTCTTGCACGGTCAATTTTCCTTTGAAGATAACATTGGTAGATTTTCAAATTAAAATAAATGGAGAATTAAACTAATTAAGAGTAAAATGTAAAACGCAATGGGAATTTGAGATAACAAACGGAAACACCAAAGGCCATTTTCTGTTTGCTTTTACGAAGGGCCCCAGATTCCTGTAAGTTAGGTCTCCATTTTCCACTAAATTAAGGTGCCAGAAAGTGATGACAATTTAAGAACACACAAATAGGTTCCCAAACACTGGTATTACATTAAAGGGGGAAAAAAAGGGCAAAGACAGACCAGTGCAAATCATTAATGCAGTTTTATATGCTGCCAATATAAGTCTCAATAAAGCTGCCAAAGTGACTAATATAAAACATCTATCAGATTATGTCTCTTGCCAGGTATGTTCAAGGAACACAAAAGGAGAAGACTAGGTGGAATAGCCAGAGAGTTAACAGGGAATCAAGACAGCTTAATAACACAAACACCAAAGGAAGAATATTTCTAGATGGAGATGGTGGGTCAACTACCATGCGGCAGACAAGTGAGAAGGAACTTAGGACAAGGACGTTATAGATGCCTTGCTGAGACATTTCAGTGAAATGGTAGGAGCAGAAGCAATATGCAATAGTCGAAGAGTAAGTAGGAGGAAGAAATTAAACAAGGGTGGGTAGCAGATATGGCTCTCAAGAAGGCATTCGGTCATCTCTGTATCTGTAGCAGCTACCACAAAGCCTGTCACATAGCAGCCACTCAACAAAGGACACTTGAAAATGAGTCTCAAAAGTTTTAAACTTCCTTAAATGAAACAACATAGCCTTTCCAACTCAATCTGTTTCAGGACTAAGGGACTGAAAGCCAGAAAAGGTAGGAGAAAGGAGAATGACTCACCTGATAGCAAAGGCTTGATTTGCTTAATTCTGGCAGCCATTGCTGGTGTGATTTTAGATTTGCCCTTAGAGTCTGAAGCAGTAGGTTCATCTGTCTCCATGGGAGCCAACGTGTCACCATCTAGCCCAATGCCTTCTAATAAGCCCTGGGTAGAAGCATCCATACTTCCAGCTGTTCCATCCTGTTCCCCATCTACAGATGTATAAGAGGGGAGCAACAGGACAATGTAGAGCCAACATTTACCTAGTTCCTTGAGAAGTACCAACAAAGATTACCTATGGTTTTTGTTACTCTTTCAATTCCCATGGCTTCCTAAATTTGAAAAACAAAAACACAACTCAAGTATTGTACTGATATGCTCCTCTGTTTGGAGTTCTAAGTACCTAATGCTGACATCTTCAAATGACAGCATATGAATAGTATTAACCCAGGGCTACCTTGGAAGACTGTTGTAGGCACAGCTCAATCCAGGGGGTACCATTCACATGGACTACAGTGTGCACAGTGCCCAATGCTGTCAATGTGGATGCCCTACTAGAATGTTACAGCTTGTTAAGTTCAAACTGGACATCACAGATTACCACTGGAGAATTTTATTCCCTAGCATTTAAGAATTATGTATATGAACGTGAGACGTGTCTTTTTCTTTGGTATATGTGTGCTCTTAGATCTAAGAATGAGCTTTATGCAAACTTATAAAACAACTCACCAAGTTTTAATCTTAGCATTCCAGAAAAACTTTGGAGAAGTTGAGTCATTTTTGTTAAATGTGTTAAATAAATTGCTAGAAAAAATATATCTGTTAGAGAGGCAATTCTTTGACAGTGAATCTAATTTCATTCTCAGTTCTTAGTAAATTTATTCTTTCCCTGAGTTAAATTTGGTATATTTTCATTAAATTTGAGATTCTCATTTTGTCAGGTTTCTTTATACTTTATTAATGTTATCCCATCCCTCACAATAACCAGCTGTCATATGTTTGTTGGTTCTAAGCCTATGTCAGCTTTATTAGTTCCTTAGAAATTTCCCTAATAATTTCTATACAAGTTTTAAGCATATCTGAGACTTTTGTTTTTTTAGACAGGGTCTCGCTCTGTCATCTAGGCTTGAGTTGAGTCATGGCTCACCGTAGCTTCAACTTCCTGGGCTCAAGCAATCCTCCCACCTTAGCCTCCCTAGAAGCTGGGACTACAGGCATGTACCACCATGGCCAGCTAATTTTTGTAATTATTTTTGCAGAGATGGGGTTTCGTCATGTTGCCCAGGCTGATCTCAAACTCCTGGGCTCAAGTGATTCACCTGCCTCAGCCTCCCGAAGTGCTGGGATTAGAGGTGTGAGCCACTGTGCCTGGTCTGATGCATTTTTATACACAGAATTACCTTCACTGCTTTCTTAATAGTTTATCCTTTTTAAATTTCCTCGTTGATACTGAACACAGGAGAAAAAACATTCTGGAAAAGTTGCTTGTATTCATTTTATGTTTGTAGCATTAGAGTCAGAAAATTGTGTATGATTTCTACTTACTGAAATTTGGAATTTTTATTTTTTATTTTTTTCTGAGATGGTGTTTCGCTCTCGTTGGCCAGGCTGGAGTGCAATGGCGCGATTTTGGCTCACCGCAACCTCCGCCTCCCAGGTTCAAGCGATCATCCTGCCTCAGCCTCCCAAGTAGCTGGAATTACTGGTATGTGCCACCACACCCGGCTAATTTTTTGTATTTTCAGTAGAGACGGAGTTTCTACATGTTGGTCAGGCTGGTCTGAACTCCCGACCTCAGGTGATCTGCCCACCTCGGCCTCCCACAGTGCTGGGATTACAGGCGTGAGCCACTGAGCCTCGTCAAAATTTGGAATTTTTATTGTGATATAACATAAAAGCAATCTTCTTTATAAAGCAGCACTGTCGATAGAAATATAACGTGAAACACATATATAATTTAAATTTTCTAGTAGCCACATTAAAAATTATTTGTTAATACCCTCTGATACAGTAATTTGTAGGAATCAATCTTACGTTTGCAGAAAAGTAAACACAAAAATGTTCATTTTTTAAAAAACAGCATATTAGAAACTTAACAGGGAATAGTTAATTCATGTACCTTTACGAATTATGGTACTTAACAGTAAGTGAAGAAAGAGATCTACGAAATGTTTTTATCTAAGACACTGACAAATACACTCAGAGAAAAAAGGTGGGCAGACACTTTCAAAATATTTTTTTTTGGGTGGCAGAAATATGGGTAATTCTTTCAACTACATTTTCTAACTTTTACCATTATGTATACATCTTTATGCAGGAAATGACTAAAAATTAGTGAGAGGATGAAAACTAGACTATGGATGATAGAACTAAAAATTTTCATAATAAACCTATAAAGACATAAGAACAAAACTCAGAATTAATGACTAACATTTTAGTTTCTTAGAGTTACCTGATCTTTTTCCGCCCTGGGTCGTACCTGCCTTCTCATCCTTTGGAACCAGTTTCTGCATATCTGCCTGGCCAAATTCACATCCAGATGGTAGGCTGCAACAAGAGAAATACTGAGCAAAAAAATTATATATATCTATACTGATAGTTCACCTCTTATATTATAAATGGTCTCTAATTTGCTTGGCTGACACTATCCCTCCTATAGCAGGTAGGTTAAACTGAATGTAATAAAGCATCTATAATTCCTGAGGTAGCACCCCACAAGCTTTCCAACTTTTTTTTTTTTTTTTTTTTTTTGAGACCCAGTCTCACTCTTTCGCCTGGGCTGGAGTGCAGTGGCAGGATCTTGGGTTTACTGCAACCTCCACCTCCCGGGTTCAAGCGATTCTCCTGCCTCAGTCTCCCAACTAGCTGGGATTACAGGTGCCCGCCATTACGCCCAGCTAATTTTTTGTATTTTTAGTACAGACGGGGTTTCACCATGTTGGCCAGGCTGGTCTTGAACACCTGACCTCGTGATTCGCCTACCTTAGCCTCCCAAAGTGCTGGGATTACAGGCGAGAGCCACTGCGTCCGGCCTCAACTCAGTTTTTTATATTTGGCTAATAACGGGAACACATTTTAAACATCTACCACGCCAACAAAGCATACTTGGTATATCAAATCAAAGATGCACAAAATGCTACAATTTGTCAACAAGTTCCTAGGCTGGGAAGAGGGAAGGACAAGGAAGCCTCTGAACTCTCTTCCGTACCCTCCTATCCCCAACCAAAGCAATCCTCCAGGCTCACCAAACTTAAATAACAAAGTAGTGAGAGAGAGAGCCATTCTCTTACCTGTTTGGGGTACACAGAGAGAGGAGGACAGTGCTTTCCCACACCAAGGAACAGTATAACTGGCTCAGCTTGCTCAAAACACTCAGACCCAATTGAGAGCCCCACTGGTTTACAGAGATGGAACGAATTTCACTCTGCAATCATAACAAGAATTTCACCTTTGGGATGTTTTCTAACAATTATACTTAAAAAAAAAAAAAAAACCTTCAATAGTTTTGTAAGAATAAGGGATTTGTCTTCATTGCTATTCTCAGAGTTATCCACCTCATCAAAATGTCCACATTCAAGACGACAGTTCCACAAGGTATCCTGTTACAACATTTACAAATTATTTCCACAACATCCTTTATCATTGTTTTTTATGAAGTGAAAGAAAGGTTATCAGAGGATACTCTTCTTTTCTGAATCAAAGAAACGGTTTTACAGGTTCATTAACTACTTTCTAAATTATTTGTTGGGGGTATTGTTATTTCCATCCAATTTCTTTACTTCAGTAAATACCTAGATTTATTTAAATTTTCCTTTTCATTTTATTTCATTTAATAAAGTCATAAAAATCAATCCCTAAAATTTAAGTAATTTAATTTTCTAAATTGTTTATAATTGTGCTTTTTTTTTTTAACTTCAGATTTGATCGATTCACAAGTAACAGAGAACACACTCCTGCTCAATAGCATAAAACAGGACTGTTGAACCCTGTTTTGTTTAATGTTGATACCATTAATCTTTAGAATAAATTATCTGAGGAATAAATGTAGTAAAACTGTGAGGACATACACAAAATGCCTTCTTTCTGGACCTATGGATTATGGATTGCAGGCAAAACGTTTGGTATGTAGAAAATTTTTAGTAATTTGTTAATTACTATTGATTTAAAAGTTCTTTGGTAAAATGTCCTACCTATGCCATCCAATTATCAGACCTTTTAGGACTCGTGGGAAGATTAGAAAGTACTAAGGCCAGATGAGTACCCAATTGATGTTTGTCTATAATAACCTGTTTTGCTCTCAAGAAAGTCCACTTCACATAATAAATTATACAGTCACTCAACTTTTTGACAGTGAAAAAAAATCTCATCCTAAATTAAACTGTTCTTTTAGCTGCTACCTCAGGCAGACCTCCTTTCAAGCACAGTAACCCTGCTAAGTGTATGCCCTAAATATTTCACTGCCTTTAAACTAATATGTTCACCCCTAAGATTATTTTTACCTGTCCAACTCTGCAAGTATGAACAAACATCATGATGTAGGCATGGGCAGCAGTGAGTGCATGCAGCAGAGGTGTGGCCTGGGCTGAGAGGGTAGCATCAGCAACATTGCCTGCGCAAGCCAGTTCTCGCAACAACACTGAGCCCCCAGGGGATTCAATGGGGCGGTGTAAGGGCTCCAGGGAGGAAAGGATGGAGTCCAACTGAAGGAGACCTTCTTGAAGGACTTTGGGTTCATGTGACAGTGTCTGAAACAGGAAGAATAATTAAAGTGTTAATATACAATGAACTTCAAATTCTTCATGTCTTTTAATAGTCACAATGGAAGTGGACAATTAAATGGAAGTCTCCCAGATTTTAGATATGGCCATGGTCTCTCACCTGGTAAATGGTGGAACCCAAATATGAAGTCAGGTACAACATACTTAACATCTCTTTCTTGAGCAACATACTACTTTCAAACTTGGTGAGCCAATAACACTTAAAAGCTTATGATGAATAAGCTTTTAACTGAATACTGTTACAGCAAGGACTCTACACTACAGGATTAATTCCAAATTTTGCTCGATAGGAAACGATGTTAGGCAAAGTTCCAAAGCATGGAAGAGAATCACTATTACACTGTTCTTTTCTTCTTAAAACAAGAGAGATTATTCTGAGATAGGAATCAGGTAGGCGATTTGTTTTTATCAGACAACCCAAGGATTATACATCCCTTGTGATTTCCTCTCAAGTCTGGAGGAAAAATCTGACAGCAAAACACCATCACTTGCCATGCAAAGATAGGAGAAATCATGTGCCTTCCTATGGTTTTAAATAAATCTATCTATCTTTCCACAGTATCTTATAGGTAGGATAAAGATATTTTCCTCTCTCTCTGCTGAACAGCATTTAATTCAGTATTTCAAAGAGTAAAACAAAATAAGCTAAATGAAGTCACGTCACAATTATGGATCTTTCCAAGTCTGTAAGCAAATGGATTTCTCATTCAGCAGGAATTACTTACACTCTGCAGCCCAGCTAATAAAGGAGTTTCATAGATTTAATGCAATCACTATCAAAATTCCAATGCTGTTTTTTGTTTTGGTTTTGCAGAAATAGAAAAATCCCTTCTAAAATTTATATGAAATCTTAAGGGACTCCAAATAGCCAAAACAAGTTGGGGGAAAATTTTTGGAGGTCTCACTCTTTTTGATTTCTATTACAAAGTTACAGTAATCAAAACTGTGATACTGGCATAAAGACAGACATAAAGACCAATGGAATAGAATAGAGAGCCCAGAATTAAATCTTCACATATATATGGTCAAATGATTTTTGACGAAGGTACCAAGACCACGCAATAGGAAAGGACAGACTTTTACCATATAAAAAATCTAATCAAAATGGATCAAAGACCTGAATAACAGAGCTAAGTTATAAAATTCTTAGAAGAAGCCATAGTGGGAAAGCTGCAAAACACTGGATTTGGCAATGCTTTCAGTGGATGTGACACTAAAAACACAGGTGTTTACACAGGCAACAAAAACAAAAAAAGAGAAGCTGGACTTTATCAAGATTAAAAATGTGCATCAAAAGACAACCACGAAAAGGCAACTCACAGAACAGGAAAAATATATGCAAATCATATACTTGAGAAGAGATTAATATCAGGTATTAATATGTGTATAAGAATACACAACTCTTACAACTCAACAATAAAACAAATAACACGATTAAAAAAGAACAACGAATTTGAATAGACATTTCTCCAAAGAAGATATATACATGGACAACAAGCACATGAAAATATGTTCGTTATCACTAAGCATTAGGGAAATGCCAGTGAAAAACAAAATGAGATACACTTCCTACCCACCAGAATGGCTATTATCAAAAAACAGAAAATAAGTATTGGTTAGGATGTGGGAAAATTAGAATTAAAAGTAGAGTCTCAAAGAGTTATATGTACATCCATGTTCACAGCATCATTATTATTCACAACAGCCAAAAGGTGAAAGCAACCCAAGTGTCAATCAACAGATGAATGGATAAACAAAATGTGGTATAAACACACAATGGAATATTATTAGGCCTTACAAGGGAAGAAAATTATGACACATGCTACATAATGGTTGAACCTTGAGGGCATTATGCTAAGTGAAAAAAAGTCAGTCACACACAGAAAATATTTTCTGATTCCACTGATATAAGGTACCTAGAGTAGTCAAATTTAGAGACAAAAAGTAGAATGGTAGTTGCCAGGGGCTGGGGAGAAGGGAGGATGAGAAGTTCAAGGGCAAAATTTCATTTTTGCAAGATGAAAAGAGTTCTGGAGATTGGCTGCACATCAATATGAATACACATAACACTACTGAACTCTACACTGCAAAGTGGTTAAGATGGTACATTTCATGTTATGTGTAGTTTACCACTATGAAAAAATAAAGAAGCTTCATTTTTGGCAAAACATGAGCAATGAACTACCATGTTAACTATGCTTACAATACATGACTATCGGGCTTGAAAAGGGGGGAATTAAATATCGGCAATGAACTACATGTCAATTATGCTTAATACACGACTATCAAGCTTGAAAGGGGAGGAAAACATATGGTTAAACATAACCATAAACATAAAATGTGTTAAAAAAGCACCTATAACAAAGAAGGGTGGCATACTAATAAAACCCAACTAGAAAAGCTTTCTTGGAGATACACTTTTCCCTCCAATAAACTCTAAGGATGTAGAACTACATACCAAACTGATGAACAAAGAAAAAATACTTTGACTTTTCAATGAGAAATAACATGGCACACTATATATTAGTCACAAAATTCACTTATACAACATAACACAAATTTATTCATTATTTTTTAGTTGAAGGGAGACCACAGTAAAAACATATATACAGAAGTATCGCAAAATTGATTTCCAAAAAGAAATGAAAACATTTGGCCAGATGCTTCTTACCAATATGGATTTGCAGACACCTGCAACAGCCTGACAGGCAGCAGATGTGGGAAAGTCAATGGGCAGATTGGGAAGACCCAAAATGGTAACCAAAGGCAAGAGTCCTTTCTGATTCACAAATTCCTGGCAGTGGTCATCTGTTGTATTGTTGCTCAGAATAGATTCCACAAATTTCATCTAGGTAATAAAAATTTTTTAAAGAAGTTAGAGCCTGACAGGTGGAACTAAAAGGCCAGCCTGGAATAAGGATGGGGTAGCCTTCTAGTCATGATATCAGTGTTTTCTAAAGTATCAAAACCTCAAATAAACCAGATTTATGATACGGACTCTAAAACATCCAGGAAGTAAGGAATATCTACGATTTCTGCCCAATCTACATTTTCAAGCACACCAAGAGTCAGATAATTTGAGATAACAGAGAAGTTAAGTGACTTGCTCAGGGCCACATTATGAATTAGTGGTACAATCATGTCAAATCTCTTAATTTGCTATTTAGTGCTCCTTGCCTGCCTTTCTCCTGCAGGCAAACATCATGGAAAATTTCCCCCAAATGTGCTTATAATGCAAATAAAACGCTGAACTCTGGAAGAGTCTGTTTCAAACAGAATTTTTTTAAGAGTAAAAAAGTAAAATGTGGGCAATAAACACACAGGCACAAGAGAAACTATCTCTGGAAGTCTTGGAAGTGATTAATAGGCTAAAACAAACGCTAAGAGGTTTCCCCCTTATTGGTAAACAATTCTGGGAAAATTCAAACTCTTCACTTTTTTGGTGAGATACTCCGGAAGTAATGGGGAAAAAAAGGGGAAAATATATGTTGGACACGTTTGGAAAACATGTTACAGGTTGTATATCTCATATCCGAAATGCTTGGGCACCATGAATGTTTCAGATTTTTAATTTTTGAATATTTGCATTATACGGTTCAGGCTGAAAATGCTCCAGTGGGCATTTCCTTTCAGTGTTATGCTGGTACTCAAAAAGGTTCAAATTTTGGAGCATTTTGGATTTGGGATGATCAGCCCGTACCAGACTGGCAAAACAAAACCTGTTACAGAATCCTGTCTGGATTCTAATGAAGAATGGTAACAGTGAACAAAAAAATCCGGAATAAAAAATAATGGGGGTCATGTTGGCTAATTTCTGGCAAACCAGTCTAGAACAAAAACAAAAGGGTGGCACATCTTTCTCCTCTTAATTGGATTCCAATTAAAATGAATACGGTAATTACTGGACTCTGATAACGCCACACATTTTCCAGAAAAGCATACATACACCTTTACCCAGTTTGCCCTGTGTTGAATCTTACCACATTAAGGATGTAATCCATGAGGGGAATAGGAATACGTTCCTCTGTACCAACAACCCTGTTAGGGGAGAAAAGAGTGAGTTACACAGAAATTCACAATACCAATATTAAGAGAACAGAGGAAGAGGTACTGTATAAAATTCTAGGTCTTTGTCTATTTATTTATTTGCTCATTTTTTTTGAGACAGGGTCTTGCTGCCACCCAGGTTGGAGTGCAGTGGCACAAACACGGCTCATTGCAGCCTTTACTTTCCAGGCTTATGGGGTAGAGATGAGCCTTTAGACTCATATACCACAGGAAAAGAACAGCTGAAATCAATCCTGAATCTACCTTTCCTAGCCTGACTAAGGTTGAAAGCATAAAGGGGAAAACAAGCCTTTAAAAACTCAACACTTGTATACATCACAAGAGAAAGTATCCTATCTTTGGCAAACTACTGTTGGAGAAATTTATCCATATGAAAACATTAAAAATAAGTTCAATTAAAAGACAACATCTGCTTGAAGAAAGAGGCTAGACAAAGAAACACTTAAACATCATATGATGTTTTTGCATCACGTTTAACGTTATGGAGAGTAGGAAATAGAATTTAATTTTGTTCAAAGATTCACACACCTGAGGCCTCCTTAGCCTAACAATTGGTATTTGCATATGACAGTTCCTGAACTATCAAAACACTGATCAGGTCTTTTGTCTTTTCAGTTGCTTCAATATTGCACAGCAGATGAGAAGGCTATAACATACCATAGCTGCAGAAAATGCAGCTCAATGCAAAAAACTACACATATAGTATATTGCAATGAAACAAAATATTACCTCTAAGATAAACCCCAGGAAGGAACAAATACTTTAGAAAATGGAGCATTTTGGACACAGGCCCTTGAAACAGATTTAGGCAGGGTGCAGGAGAGTGGGATGGGGCAGAGACACAGGGAGAGGTAGAGGAAGAAGACAAGAAAGTTGGCAAGAAGTTAGTAGTTCTCATCTCTAAGCAAGACAAAATGTAAACAAAGATTTGCCAGGGACAAGAACATTTGGCAGCAGAATATAGAACAGGAGAGAGTGGAGAGGCATTATGAATGACTTCAGTGACAAAAATACCCAGAACCAGGGTTTGGGTAGGATGTTGTGAACCTCCTCAATGAAAAATGTGGGGAAGAACTTTGTAGAAAGGGAGTATACCTATAAGGCAAGATTGAAATGATTCCATGAGAAGACCACAAAACTTTAATTTCCTCCTCAGAACCACTGCAGCATTCCACGTTCCTTATATCAATTACCTATAGATCCACCTCTATCAATAAGGAGTGCAGGTGTGGATCCAGCCCAGAGACACCCAACCCTTTGAAGAAGCCAGATATGATGGCAAAGAGCCTAAGTAGTAAAATCAAATGAAACCTATATGCCCCCTTTATTTGCTACATGGAAACTGGGGAGAAGAACAGAGAGAAAGCAAACCAATAGTGGTTCTTAATATAATTCCAGGAATAAATTTGTTCAGTATCACTTTTCTCCTTACCCTCATCTTTTGGCTCTCAAGCCCAAGAAGCCGTACAGGAATAATCAAAATGATCAACTCTTTCCAACAGGACTCAACTTACCAACTGATTTCAAGAAAAGTCCTAAACTTCCTGTTTCTCTCCCTTTCCCCAAACAAATACACATTGCCAAACTCTGGTCAATTTTCTGTATTTATGGTGGTGGAGCCCCAGCCCATGCCCCCATCAAAAGTAAAGGAGGATTTCAATTTAGTGTCATAGTATGATGTACATGGGGTTTTTCGGGGTGGGGGCGTGGTCAGGTGCTTCCTCTAGCTTTTGAGGAGACAGCTCACTCTGATGAAGGAGCCCTCCCAGTGGGCCACATTTCAGGGAACTGTGTCTCTGCATACTCACTGCCTTTAAAGTCCAAACAATTGCTATTCAAGTTCTAACGATCACAAAGACTTTATATAGGCCATTTCTCTGAAGTTGCTCATGAGTGGTGGGTGGTAACCTAGGAACACTAATGGAATCAACCACAAAGTGAACCGTGATGCACCAACTACAAACCCTGGTTACTTACTGGCAAGTATATTCATCCCTAGCAATATCAGACTTTCTGAGATCAAACAATTTAGAAGGCAGAAGAAAGGGAGCAAAAGACAGGTATTTAGAACTACTTGTGGTAAATGAGTCTGAATGTAGAAAGGCACCCCATGTATTTGGGGTAGACTACAGTGCCTAAGTTTCCGTACTCCAGATCTCCAGCACAAAACCATGTATTTCAAGAGTAAATACAAATGCCATTTGCAAATACTAGCTGCTGATTTTGTGCTAAAAAAAAAAAAAAAAAAAAGGAAAGGGTACCGTCTAAGCCTGGAAAAAACCCAGAAACCTAAGTCCATCAACTGGAAAATGGATAATCACTACACAATTATCACACAACAGAATACTACTCAGCAATGAAAAGTAACAAGTTGCTGACAGATGCAGTAACATGGATGAACCTCCAAAACACATTGAACAAAGAAGCTAGATATAAGAAGGTATATACGTCAGATATAATATACACATAAGACTTTATATGATCATTTTATTTAAACATATTCTGGAATAGACATAATAATATGACAGAAGTAAGATTTAGGGACAGGGAAATTGCCTCAATTTTGGGCAGGGAAACTGGAAATGCAGAATCTGTATGGAAATCATACCTGAATTTAAACTGCTGTTAAATTGGCCAGGTGCGGTGGTGCACACCTGTAATCCCAGCACTTTGGGAGGCCGAAGTGGGTGGATCACATGAGGCCAGGAGTTTGAGGCCAACATGGCAAAACCCCAGCTCTACTAAAGATACGAAAATTAGCCAGGCATGGTGGCACGTGTCTGTAATCCCAGCTACTCAGGAGGCTAAGGCACAAGAACTGCTTGAAGTCAGGAGGCGGAGGTTGCAGTGAGCTGAGCTCGTGCCACTGCACTACAGCCTGGGTGATGTAGTGAGACTCTATCTCAAAATAAATAAATAAATAAAATAAAATAAAGATAAGAGTTAATCATTTTACGTGTGGGTAAGGCATTGGAAAACATGAGAGCATGGGAAACAGAAACTCGGAAGTTCCACTGAAGAACTTTGAATTTAGAGGAAGGGATGGACAAGACTTATGGGGAGAAGCGTGACACATATTCCCAATTTTTCTAAGCCCTTTCACCATATTGTGAGAAAGTACAAAATTCCCCCATAACAACTGCCTGGGATAGAAGATAAAAAGAACTTTTGCTATTAATATATTGTGGTTTTCAAAATGAAGCTGAGTTTAGACAGTCTCTTGCTTTTTCTTCCTGCCCTAATAATTTACTTAGTGACCCAATCTAGGCTTCTGAAGATGGCAGAAGTGAAAAAATACATGTGTCAACATCTGTGAGACTCTTGGATTACACAAATGAGGTAGTGATGAGCATCCAGAATGTAAAAAACTACTGATACTAGTAACTACTAGAGCCCTCTGCATCTTAGAAGTTACATATAAATATCACTATGGTAGAATATTAATGCTACTGGGTTTATATTTCTAATTTCTCTTCATTTTCATTCACGTCTCATTAGGCCTAGCTCTCCAAGCATTTAAGACTTCGGGAATCCTTAATTTAAGGCTCTTTATTCATTTCAAACTTACTGACTACCTACTATTATACAAAGTAATAGGGATATACTGGTGAATGAGGCAATGTCTTGCTCTTGAGGAGCTTACAGGTGAGAGAGGAAAACCATTAACATGTATGAATAATTTTAACAAAACTGTTGGGAGAACACAAGATTGACTTCTCATTTGGAAGTTTAAAAAAAAAAAAAAAACTCCTTCAAGAATAAGACATTTGAACTGGCCTTACAGAAATCTGGTGGATGGAAAAGGAGGTGATATGGGAATGGGGATGGCCGTGGATAGAACACAGTGATACATGATATCCCGAGAAAGGAAAGGAGGGTAAACAAATGAGGGTAGTGAAGAAAATGCTGATTAACTGTGACAGCTTGAAATCCGGAAAATGTCCAGGTAGGGAAGTCACATGCAGATGAATATATATATAAGCTTGACTTAAAATCACTACCACCTACGTCTTAAAATTTTCCCTTATTTGTAGCCAGGAAAAGGAACCCCACTCCAGTAGGGTCACTGACATTCAAGGGTGTGACAAAAGAAGCACCAAGACTCGTCTACAAAAAAATGTCATGCTTTCTTCCAGGGTGTCCTCCTCTTCTAGGAAAAGAACACTTAAAAGAGAACAAAAGGTACTGCTAGAATGAAGGTAGGTTTGCCTTCTCAGACAGGCTAAGGTATGTGTTCAACAAAGTAATATACTTAGTAGTTAATGCCTCTCCTTAAAACACTTGACACCCACAGGCTCATTACTATTTAGAGTTCCAAGAGGACATACCAGTTTTGGATTCTAGGCCTTTGCTCCTGTTGTCTACTCCACCTTAAATTTTAAGTTCCAAGGTACCATTCAGGACCAGCTCAAATGCATTCATATCTGTGCCTAAAATGCTCAAGCTTTTCTCAGAATGACTTACCTACACAATAAAAGAGTACTTATTAAATGAGTGAGTACATGACTGTCTAGAAGGATCAATCCCATTTTCAGCATGCAGGTGATTAAAAGTTACAGGTATAGAGTTACAGTTCATCCCCGGTATGTGAATACTGCTCAAAGAGCCTGGTGGACTACCTCCTAACAGTCAGCAGCCTTTAAGCAAACTCCCTGCTTCCATCTAAGAACTCAATTCTTGACTGTTTACAGTCATACAGTAAATTCCAAAGCCTTCCAATTAATCTGGAACGAACAAATAGTAACAAAATGAACAAAAATAAAAAAACAACAAGCAACAACAAATCCTCACACACCCCTTAAGGACTTCTTAGGAGACAGGCTTCAAAAGTACAATGTGTTTCACACGTGCCTGAAAAAAATCAAGCAGTCAATGATGTGGAATATTAAATCAACAAAGGGAAAATAAGGTCTCTGTGCAAAGTCCATTAACTTGACAGACCAAATTCTGATTCAATTTCATCAACAGCTTTTAAGAATGAGCACTTCCTGGCCGGGTGCAGTGGCTCACGCCTGTAATCCCAACACTCTGGGAAGCCAAGGTGGGTAGATCACCTGAGATGGGGAGTTCGAGATCAGCCTGGTCAACATGGTGAAGCCCCATCTCTACTAAAAATACACAAATTGGCCGAGTGTGGTGGTGGGTGTCTATAATCCCAGCTACTCGGGAGGCTGAGGCAGGAGAATTGCTTGAGCCCGGGAGGTGGAAGCTGCAATGAGCCGAGACCACATCATTGCACTCCAGCTTGGGCAACAAAAGCAAAACTCTGTCTCAAAAAAAGAAATAAATAAAAATTAAAAATAAATAAATACATTTTTTTTTAAAAAAGATCACTTCCTAATGCAACTAATACAATTAAATACCAAAGCAAAAATAACACACAAGGGTTAAAAAAGGAAAAACTAATACACTCTTAGAACCAGCAAGAACTTTAAAATGATCTAATACAACTCTCTTGTGTTTTATAGATGAAAGTGTTCACTAAGACTTAGAGAGGTGATAACATGCCCAAGATTACACGGCTAGAGGATCTGCTTTGTAAACACTTACTGCTGATTAGGTTCACTTTCATTTTGCTGGGTAGAATTAAAGCTCTGCATGGCCTGTACTTCCTCTTCCTCCTCATCCTCACTAGAGGCTTCTTCTGCAGCATGATTAGACCTTGGGGGAGGAGCAGTGGCAGTGCCATCTGCCTTCTGGATTGATGGCTTCTGACAGATGTATTTGGGGTCCCTTCCAAGATTACAGATTTCTTCAAGTAACTGAAAGGCACGGGAAATAAGATTACTTATTAGTAATCATGGAATGGGGATGAGGAGACAGATAACATATTTAGAGCATTTTCTATGTGTTGTATATTTGCCCAAACACTTCATATACATGTTATATACATCATTCCCAGAATATGGTCATTAATTCCATTTTATAAACAAGGGAAGAGAAGTGCTGCAAACTTAAGTAATTTGTTGAGGGTCACAGGGCTGTATAAGCGACTGACGAATCTGACTCCCTGTCCCAATTCACCAAGCACCAGGAAATTATATACTAGTTTCAATAAAAATTCTAAAAGGAAACTGGCAGAGCTAATAAGGCGGGGTGGGGGGCAGCCACAGGGATCAACAGATACTAGAAAGGGCAATACACTTTACAAACTTAATCTAAGCCATGTCTGCTTGTCCACATAATACATAAAAGAAATCATTATATAGAGGTTTACATTAAATGGAAAAAAATTTTTAAGGAAAACAATTCTCAACCTAAAAAAAAATTTTTTTTTTTGAGACAGAGTCTTGCAGTGGCATGATCTCAGCTCGCTACAACTTCCTCCTCCTGAGTTTAAGTGATTCTCCTGCCTCAGCCTCCAGAGTAGCTGGGACTACAGGCACACGCCACCACACCCGGCTAAATTTTATATTTTTTGTAGAAATGGGACTTCACCATGTTGTCCAGGCTGATCTCAAACTCCTGGCCTCAAGCGATCCACCAGCCTCAGCCTCCCAAAGTGTCAGGATTACAGGCGTGAGCCACTGCACCCAGGCTAAAAAACTTTTAACAGAGACTTCTTTCTAAGATGAACTAAAATGACAACCTTTTTTTTTTTTTTTATAAAGGACCAACCTAAGGACATGGAAACAATGAGGCAGACATAATGCTCTTATAGCTATAGCCCAAGAATCCTAATGACCTCCAGTAGGCCAAATCTTCTAAAACCTTCCCCTTCTCTGCTCTCTCATGCTCATGATCACATCCTTATCACTTTCTACCTTGATGATGGCAGTCGTTGCATCTGTTTTAAGGGTGGGCTGATGTCTCATGAGCTCATCGACAGCACTCCCCAGGTTGGATGCAGTATCCCCTTAAGGCAAAAAATGAACTGTTAGAATTAGAAAGACTGAAGAAAATAGAGCTTGGGCTCTTTTCTGTACCAACATAAGGTGGAAAGAAAAAACTGAGCCTGGTTATGATTTTCTTAAAAGACTTTATGTCACCCAGGCTGGAGTGCAGTGTCACGATCTCCTGGACTCAAGCAATCCTCCCACCTGTCCTCCAAGTAGCTGGGACTACAGGTGCGCGCTACCACGCCTGGAGAAATTTTTGTATTTTTTGTAGAGATGGGATTTGTCCATGTTGCCCAGGCTGGTCTCAAACTCCTGTGCTCAAGTAATTTGCCCACCTTGGCCTCCCAAAGTGCTAGGTGTGTGCCACCGTGCCAGGCCAGGCTGCTGTGATTTCTTTTTTCTATTTTTTTTTTTTTTGGTTGTGATTTTTCTAATGCCACAGCTTCTTTAATGAATTTACACCCAGCCCGTATCCCCCAAATTACTGGGGAAAAGGAAGGAATCAGTTTAGTAAACTATTTTAAAGTAACTATGTGTGCTGCACTCTACTCTGGCAATCTCTGCTGTCAAGATCTAACCTAGTATTACAGAGTGAGAGAGAAGAAAGATGTACAAACCATTAACCCTCTGGCTGCTCCAGTTAAGAATGATGGTGTCTAAATGCTACAGCAGTGGCTGAAAAGTACAAAGTACATTTTTGAAAACTGTAATCTTTCTGGAGCCCTACCTTCTTGCTAATAATCTCTCAATGATCTGGTCTCAAGTATACTGAGTAAAAAAAAAAAACTATCCATGTGTTGTTATCTTAGAGAGTTGGACATCAGAACACCAGATTACCAGATGAACACCTCAGGACTCCATATTTCTCATTGCTGCAGACTAGATGGTGAACCTGGAAATCTACCACTGCTTAATACCTGTTTTCTACCAGTACCATGACAATGCAATGGTGAACTGTTGAGAAGCATGGAAATATTATGAGCAGAGAAGCTAAAGATGAAGCATTCCTTCCAACTTACAATACAATGTACGATGATAATCCCCATTAAACTCAGCAAACCTAATCAGTAAAATGATGAGAGAGATCAAGGAAGAGTTTCCTTGCAAATTAAATCAATTTTCTACTATAAAATAAATCTTAACAACTTACCAAGGGGATCAGAACTTCTCCTCCTCCGCATGGCTGGGAGATAATCTGGAGACAGAAGAACTTTGAAGAGGCGTTCAAAAGGCTGACACTGAACAAAAGACTGAAGACCTCGGGCATTCAAGCAGAGTGCACTGAATACATTTGGGAGGGAGCCAAGGACTTCACGGGTAGCAGGAACCTAGAGAGAAAACAAAGTGAGCTTGAATACATCTAAAAGAGTGTAGATGCTAGGAATATCCGGCCATGCGTATCAAGCTGAGACGGAAGGAATTTTGACAACCAGGTCCCAATTAGATTCAACACTACACACAGAAGAGAGAGAATTTTCACTCCCTAAGACATTCTTTACAGAGTAGCAGAAAAGACTTACATCTTTGATAAGCAGTGCATGCAGCATGACATCTGTCAATCCATTGTCCTGGAGTGAGGAGAGCAGTGATGGTTCTTGAAATACAAACACAGTCACCACTTCAGTAGCTAAAAAAAGATGAGAAAATATGGAAAACTGAGAGATTCCTCACAGGAATTGAAAACAAAACACCAAAAGCTTAAAAAAAAAAATACACGCTCGATGTATAGCAATTTAAACCCTTGTGCTTACTATGAAATTAAAGATCGTAACACTGTTCCATCAGAGATTCATCACTATAAAGAATCTAGTGACTACACTTCCAGGATTTTTATGGGCATATTTTTACATAAATGAGGTTACACTGTTTTATGTATCTTGCTTTTCCCCACAATTGTTATACTGTATAATGTACTCTCCCGATACAATGACCCATTCATTTTGAATGGCTGCCTACTATTCCACTAAACGCATGTACCACATGTACAGAAATCAGTCCTCAATTGTGAAAATGATAAACCTAAACATATATCCGTTTTTGTCTGCTTTTAACAGGAAAAAAATCTATGATGTAGGTTTGCCGGGTTAAAGCAAATGCAAGCTTAACTGATGAAAATAGATAAACTGCCTCGTACAACAATTTTAAACTATCGTCAGCAATGTGAGAGTCCTTGAGTATTAATCTGACCAGTTTTTGACATTATAATATTTAGAAATTGCAGTAACAACTACCAAAGCTTCTGAAACATGGGAAAAACTCTACTCAAGAGGAAATAGTACAGCATTAAGGCATTTATTAAAAAGTAACCAAATAAGCTATGAAGAATTAACAGAAAAAAGAATTCAAAAGCAAAACCAAAAGCAAAAAGGATAAACAAAACCAATATCTAGCTTTGCGAAGACACTGGAAAAGCTTATAAACCTATGGAAAATAAGAGCAACAATATAAATTAGAAAAAAGAGCAGTAATATAGATTTGGAATGAGAAAGGAGATTTAATGAGATACAGGAAAAAAAAGTTTATTCTACAAAGTGTATGCCAACAGGTGAAATAATATAAATTAGAAAAAAGAGCAGTAATATACGTGAGGAATGAGAAAGGAGATTCAACTAGATACAGAAAAATATATTCTACAAAGTGTATGCCAAGTGAAATGTATAGTTTCATAAGAAAATGTCATAAAAATCAAATCTCAGGAAGTGACAGCAGAGCAGATTAGACCAATAACAAGAATTTTTTCTTTTTTATTGAGACACAGTCTCACTCTGTCACCCAGGCTTGAGTGCAGTGGCACAATCTCAGCTCAATGCAGCCTCCACCTCCTGGGTTCAAGTGATTCTCCTGCCTTAGCCACCTGAATAGTTGGGATTACAGGCGCCCATCACGCCTGGCTAATTTTTTCATTTTTAGTAGAGACAGGGTTTTTACCAGATTGGCCAGCTGGTTTTGAACTCCTAACCTCAGGCAATCTGCCCGCCTCAGTCTCCCAAAGTACTAGGATTACAGGCGTGAGCCACCGCGCCTGTTCTAGAATTTTTAAAAGCTAAAAAAAAGAAAAAAAAATCCAGGTAATAGAGAGGCACCAAGCCAAAAGTTTTATTAAACCTTCCAGGAATAATTAAGACAAGGCTTCCAAACTCATAAGACTACAATAACTACAATAACTTTGATTTAAAAACCTGACAAAGAGGAATACACATACAACACCCATAAACCATGTATATAGAACAAACTTGTTTATGGTGATGCCTAAGATCTAAAAGAAACCAGAGGATTTTCTATTCAAGTTGGTGAATACAGCATCTCTCCTTTATCCCAAATGCTAGGGGAATGGCAGATATATAGCAATTACCGGGGACCAACAGTTTCCAATGGCCTTTGGGATTCTCTCATGGGCTATACAATTCTGGAAAATTTAAGTCCTTTTTGGGGTTCCTATTGGTATATGACACTCCCCTCGATTGACTTACATTTGTAGAAATGTATGAATTCTATAGAGCCACTAAAATTGAGTATTTAAAAACTAAAATTAGTGTTCTACAAGCAATTACTAAGACAACAAACCTGTTATTTTATTAAGAGGTCGCCTGTAATCCCAGCACTTTGGGAGGCCGAGACGGGCAGATCACAAGGTCAGGAGATCGAGACCATCTGGCTAACACGGTGAAACCCCGTCTCTACTAAAAAATACAAAAAGACTAGCTGGGCGAGGTGGCGGGCGCCTATAGTCCCAGCTACTCGGGAGGCTGAGGCAGAAGAATGGCGTGAATCCAGGAGGTGGAGCTTGCAGTGATCCGAGATCCGGCCACTGCACTCCAGCAGAGCGAGACTCCGTCTCAAAAAAAAAAAAAAAAAAAGAGGTTGCAATGACACTGTGCACTGGGACCCCTACATACAAACACTGATAACCAAGAATTAGAGTTAAAGGGTATATACACGCACAGAGCAATCAGCTGTGTGTGGAACCAAGCAACTAAAAAAGGGAAAAAAGGTAATTAGGGTTTCCAGGAGAAAAGTGAAAAGGAATCAGAGAAATAAAAAAAAAAAAAAAAAGAAGAAGTAGGAAATACACACAGATAAGAACAAGAACCAGTCTGACACCACGGTTATCTACAATAACGTAGCATTAGAATACAATGAAGAAAACAGCCACTAACTTCTGAAAGAGAAGTCTAACACCTTAAAAATTACCCACAGATGGACTTCAATAGAACTGAAAATGAACCCAAGAGAGTTTGGAAAGCCAAGGTTACAGAGGAGAGGAGAGGAGGGGAGGGAAGGGAGGGAAGGAGGGGAGGGGAGGGGAGAGGAGTAAAGGCAGGCAGGTCATCACAATCCCTGGGCCCAAATGCCATTGCATCCCCATGCCACTAGCCCTACTCAAACCCTAGCCTCCCAATATGTTCCTTGTGCCCTGTCTTGCCATTGGCATCAACACCAATGGGGGCTCACCATACCAGACGTGAACATTCCTTTTCTCACTGGCAAATCAATTTTATTTGGCCACTGCCCCCAATCTGCTGGCACAAATCATTATGCCCTCACAACTGATTGTTATACAGACCTATTCTTGGCTTATCCTTCCTGCCAAACCACTGCCAACACCACCATTATAGGCCTCAGTTAGTTCCCTTTGGGCTTCTGGTAACACTGACTCTGACCAGGGTACGCATGTTACCGCTCATTCAGTCTGGGCATGGACCTTTTAAAACAAGGCATCACCTTGGAGCTTCCATTTGTCTTTTTTCTTTTTTTTTGAGACAAGGTCTTACTCTGTTCCCCAGGCTAGAGTGCAGTGGCGCAATTATAGCTCACTGCAGCCTCAACCTCCAGTACCTAAGTGATCCTCCCACCTCAGCTTCCTGAGTAGCGCACTAGCATTTATTTGTTTTAGAGACAGGATTTCACCATGTTGCCCAGGCTGGTCTCAAACTCCTGGGCTCAAGCAATCTGCCTGTCTCAGCATCCTAAAGTGCTGGGATTACAGGTGTGAGCCAGTGCCTGGCCCATTTGTTTTACTGTTCACAGAAAGCACGCCTAATAGAGGCATAATGGCTTGTTCAGTGCTCTCTTAAACTTACAAAGTGGACAATGGTCTCTTAAATGGATCTCTCTTTTGCCGATTGCCTTAGTTATATGACATCCTGAAAAAACACGACTAGTGCTTCCTTTGTCCCCTTTCTAGCCTCAAAATGAGATCCTTTCCATCTATGAGTCTATAATACCCAAACAGAATCCCTCTCACTTAACGACACCTCCTCATTTGATGTTGGTGCAATCCATGGTGGACAGGCGCCTAGACTGAAAGTAGATAACAGGATGGGACCCACAGAAAATTGAGGGCCCTCACCCTCTAAGACTATGCAGAAGGTCTCTGCCAAAGTCCTTTCCTAATACGATGGTTTTAAAGGATTGCTAACTGGAGATCTCTCTTCATAGGAAATGAAGGTCTTGGTCTCTCTGCCTGGGTCCACATACACAACTGTATGGTTCTTCCAAAGAGGAAAGAAAAATCTTTAGTTAGTTCCTAATACCAACATTCTTAGACAGGAAACTAGTTCTGGATCTACCTTATTACAGAGGTACTGAATGGGAGACTATTGCAGGATATGGGATGGCAATGCCTGTAATTTTCATAATAAACTGGCATTTCGACATGCCAAAAGTCTATGCACCACAGACCTGAAAATATCTTTGTGGAATATTCTGGCTCTAGTTGGCCTGTCTATACCTCATTTGGCTCATGGCCTGGGTCTGGGATACTACTACTCCAGCTCAATGCTAAACTTCTTGGGCTCCTTTTTGCCCATACTGTGATCCCACTTGTTTGGGGGTAATCAGTCCACAACTTCCCTATCTGAAATTATTCTACAACTCTTTTATAATAATTTCTCAAGTGTGAGCCTAGGGCTTCTATCTATACAGCATACCAAAGCATCCTAGATGATGATTTCAGCACAACTGACAGTCCCAACCTTGATGCTGACACCCTCAAGATAGTAAATGCCCTTGTAACTGCCCCCATATGACTCTTCATAACTCCACTGCCCCATCAACTCTTTGACAGCCAGCCCACACTCCACTTTCACTATTTACACTCTAATTTCACTATTCCAGTCACTACCTATATTTCCTGCTTCCCCTCACTCAACCTGATAGATCGTATCTATGTATTAGTAACAGAAAATGCCACCTACATACTAAACCTCCAGTAATATTAACAGACACCCTAGCCCAGGCAACCACTTATACAACTGTATCTTGCTCCCTTGGAAGATTTCAATACTCATATTGACTACTTGCTACACTCTCTGGTTAAGTAGTCAATCATAAGCACGATGACGTTAGCATAGGCTACAAACAGACCTGAACAGATAACATGAGGGGTAAGGCAGGAGGGAGAAAGAAGAGAGGGGAGTTGGGGAAGTCAAATGGGATACTACAAATGAAATACAAGTGGCCAAAAGTGGCACAGAAGAAAGAGCCAGAGTTCGGACACGTGAGGGAGAAGGAGTCAGAATATTTAGTGGGTTTGAGTGTGAAATTATAAGCAGGACATCGTGACCTCATTAGCTTCCCCCTTAAGGATTTCATATTTTTCCCAGCCTCTGCCACCAACTGATAGTACATACGATGATGCCCCACTGTTGAGAATGTCCACCCTGATATAAATTTACTCCCTAGAAACTTCATCTTCCAACCTCCTGGTCTACTGATTCTTCTGTGTTACAACTCCTGCTCAGCAGGGTTATACATTCTATTCAGTGATCCTGTTCCCTTCTACCCATACAAGCTGACCTATGTACTATGGACATTTAGTGCCCAGGGCACCTCAAATCCAACTAGAAAGTCTAGCTGTTTTATCAGGTCTTGCCACAAAAGGGAGCACTTTTTACCTCTTCTGGGCCTCATCAGAATCTTTGGTGTAATGGGCACAAGTTTAGGTATTTCCAATTCTGTAACACAGATTCAACTCATAGAGGTTACCCAGACATGTTGTAACTCCTGGAAGACCACATTAACCAAACAGTTCAGGCCTTAGAAGCCCTCAATGAGGGACAAAGCAGTTTAGTTACTATGACAGTCGATAACAGATTGGCATGAAACTACCTACTGGGATTTCAAGGTAGTGCTTGTGTCTTAAAGGGACCTCCCGCTGCATGATCATTAATAAAGAAAAGGTATCCAGAATAGTTCAACAAAAATAAAAGAAACTCGAACAGCCAACTATATTATTAAAATACTCCAAGAGGTTCTCAGACCTCCCTTATGTCTTTCCTGAGCCATCTCCTTCCACCTGGAGTGAAAGGTTCTGTACTATCCTTTAGAGAGCTAAAATAATAATGGCTAGTCTATTTAGGTTTGGCTTTGCAAATTTGGTCTCTCTCAAGTACAAGTGTATTTTTATAGGAAAACTGGGAGGTTGCTATGCTGACTGAAATGTCAGGGATGAATTAAGAAAACCATAGGGAAGGAAGTTGGACCTTCACTGACCTTTGATTTAGTGCTCTAAGTCTCATTTCCTGCCTGTGTCCTTCACTTCTGGCATCATCCTCATAGGGCTCACCTGCTCCTCACCACTACCCCAGCACCTAAGCACTATATCCTCTTGCTGCCTCCCTCTTTTAAACAATATCCCTGTCAATGGCAATTGTTGCCTCTTCTAAGCTTCCCATTTATTGAAAATTGCCTGTGTACTTCCTTTTCTCTTTCTCTCTGTTCTGGACTTTCTCCCAGAAGAGAGGCATTCTCCCTGACCCTGGCCTTGAGACCTCCCCACCTGTAGAACAAATCTTAAAAACAAAACAAAACAAAAAACCAAAGAACTATTGTCTGAATTTTGCCATCTGAACCTAACCTTGGCAGAGAGCTTTTCCATAGCATGGTGGAGTTGCTACACCACAAGAAAACTTCCTCAACCTGGTAAAATTGACAAAACCTTCAACACAAAACCTCTGCTAACCTCATTCTTAATGGTAAAATATTAAATGCTTTCCCTCTAAATTCAGGAACAAAGCAAAGAGACCCATTCTCATTTCTATCCAGCATTGTATCAGAAATCTTTCCTAACATAGTAAGACACAAAAAGGCACAAAGACCATAAAGAAAGTAAAAATGTATTTGCAGATGGCAACACTATGTAGAATATCCTAAGAAAACAAAACAAGGCCGGGGGCAGTGGCTCACGCCTGTAATCCCAGCACTTTGGGAGGCCGAGGCAGGTGGATCACGAGGTCAGGAGGTTGAGACCATCCAGGCTAACACAGTGAAACCCCGCCTGTACTAAAAATACAAAAAATTCTCCGGGCGTGGTGGTGGGCGCCTGTAGTCCCAGCTACTCTGGAGGCTGAGGCAGGAGAATGGCGTGGGCCCGGGAGACGGAGCTTGCAGTGAGCCGAGATCGCGCCACTGCACTCCAGCCTAGGTGACAGAGTGAGGCTCCGTCTCAAAAAAAAAACAAAAAACAAAAAACAAAAAACAAAAAAAAACCACAAAACGAATATGTACTAATAATTGTGCAAGATTAAAGGCTACAAGGTTAATATACAAAAATCCCAAATTTCTTCAGCAAGGGGGGAAGGAAGTATCTAAGTTGTAGTAGCCAAAAATAGTCTCCCCAACACCCCAAAATGTAAAACACAGTGCTCACCACTACAAGGAGCTTTTCCCTATTTCCACGTCTCCAACTTAAATTCCTTTAGCGTTTTAAGAATTCTAGCACAGATAAGCCAAATGTATGATAATGCTACTTATTACAAATGTACTACTTATAGAAGGTGTATTTGGCACCTAGAAAATAGATATTTACTTAAAACTGAATTCTGACCTTTCTTTATTGCATCACCAATAAGACAGATATCTACCCGACCTCTCTGTGTTTTATATCC
This sequence comes from Piliocolobus tephrosceles, assembly GCF_002776525.5. Lineage (NCBI taxonomy): Eukaryota > Metazoa > Chordata > Mammalia > Primates > Cercopithecidae > Piliocolobus > Piliocolobus tephrosceles. Next base: position 95,701,117 of record NC_045445.1, on the reverse strand, counting down.
TTGCAAGATTTTACTATTGACATTTGTCTACTGTCCAGGTAGACAGTGGAGACGGGGTTTTGCCATTTTGGCCAGACTGGTCTCAAACTCCTTACCCTCAGGTGATCCACCCACCTCGGCCTCCCAAAGTGCTGGGATTACAGGCATGAGCTTCCATGCCCGGCCTCTCTGTGTTTTACATCCTTGCGGGATTTTACTATTCACATTTGTCTACTAAAAACACAAAAATTAGCCAGGCATGGTGGCAGGCACCTCTTATCCCAGCTACTTGGGAGGCTGAGGCAGGAGACTTGCTTGAATCCGGGAGGCGGAGGTTGCAGTGAGCAGAGATTATGCCACTACACTCTAGTCTGGGCAACAGAGTAAGACTCTGTCTCAAAAATAAATAAATAAGTAAACAGTAAGTAAATAAATACACAGAGAGAAAGCTCTGCCAGGTTATCCCAAATTGTTATAACCAACTATCAACTCCACTTACCTAGGAGGAAGAGTGATGGGCCATAGTATTCTGCATTGCTGATGATGTGTTTCAGGGAGGTAGGCAGAGAACCATCCATCACTAAGAGAAAAGTGAACATTACGGAGAATATGATTAGTTTGGAAAGGTGTGAGGAGTGGGGATAACTGAGTGATATGTATTATCACACTGTGGTCCTCAAAGCCTGTGTTAATTCTAATCTAATGTCCCCTAGTTGTCTCCTACTATTTTATTATTTGTTCTTTGGCCATGCAATAGGCTTTCTAACATGGGTTAAAAAAAAAAGAACACAAACACTTAAGAATCAGAGAGGGGTAATAAGATGGAATTAAGCACAGTCAAAAGCTGGAAAAGGGGGAAAACAGGGTAAATCATTATGAAAATAGCTAAGCAACCCTTACATCTAGGAAAAGTGACAAAAAAACAACTAAAAACTAGTGAAAACGGCATGGCCTTTATCAAAGACTGCCTTGTAAAACAACAGGTGCCAGAACAGTATGAAAAGAACCAATCTTTGAGAGAGTAAAATATCCTCCAAAAAAAGTTATCTGGAATCAAATACCATGTCGTATGCCATCTGAGAAAGCAGGGTCTTGGATGGCCTTCTTGAGGAAATTCAACATGGATTTCAGAAGTGCTGCTCGTTGTGGAATACACTGGGCTCCTGGCAATGAAGAAAGACGAAAGAATTATGCAGAGTTGGCCATTAAACCACAATGATCAAGCATATAAAACAAAATTTTAAGAGACCCAAATACACTATAATAAAATTAGAAGACATTCGAAGTGAGGTCTCTGAATCTTGGGAAGAATACTTAATTAAGCTTTGAAATTGAAAAAATTACTAATACTTTTAATTTTACCAATACTAAAATTAAAAGTCTAAAGTAAAAAAGAAAAATTACAAAGTAAAAAGGTTCAACTTTTTTTTTTACCTCACTCAGTTCCCATTTTGGATATTATCTGCCCTCCAACATGGCTGTTTTGATAATCAATGTACGAATTGTTGGAAAAGTATAAAATGCTATGAAAGACATGTTAATATAAGAAAATGGAATACCAGAATGGTGAAGGAGCATGAGTAGTCATGGGATGCTAACCTCCAAATGTACCATTTAAGTTCTGACTAAAGCCGCCTTCTTCAATAGTTTAATAACTCTACCACTGTGAAAGACTGCACATCTATGTGTGTACGCACCAGGACGGGGGCCAGGGCCCGGGCCGGGGCCAGGGCCGGGACCAGGACCGGGGCCGGGGCCGGGGCCGGGGCCAGGGCCGGGGCCGGGGCCGGGGCCGGGGCCGGGACTGGGACCGGGGCTGGGGCCAGAAGAGATGTTAGTGCTGCTGCTGGAACCTGATGCCCTTAATTCAACATCCAGCCTGTGCTCCATAGAGATGGATGAGCCTGGACTGCTTTCCATAGCCACATCTGCAACTAAAGTACAAATTATGATAAAGAAACTTACTAGAATAAAAGGTACCATGAAAAGAAAAATTTTGTTTGAGAAAATTTCTTCCATTAATGTGAAATGAATATAAAAATGAAGATCAGGAATACTGAACCCCAAAATGAAAATATATCACTAGTTGCATGTATTAATACATATATATATGTGTGTGTGTAAATTAACAATCCTACAGAAGTCCTTCAATATTTCTCACCTACCAAATTGGGGAAGAAGGGGAGAGTGGTAAGTAAAATGTGTAATTTCATATACTACTAGTTGGTAGTATACAAACAGGTACAGCTTTTCAAGAGAGTAATTAATAATAAATATAAAAAGCATGAAAAGATTAATACTCAATATTCCAATCTGGAAGAATGTCTATGAAACACTGAATGAGCAATGCAAGATGAATAGTATGTTTATGATCTCATCTTCCCATTGTAAAACACTACATACTTAACATCAACATGTATTTGAATATGCATAAAAAAGCCTGGAAAGAACCACACCGAAACTAGTAGCTATGGTAGGTTAAGTATTCATTTTTACTTTACACACTTGAATAACTAAGATACACAATCATTTACTACAGTTTATAAAATCTTTTAAGGCTCTATTAGTGATAAACTACTATTTACATTTTGAAATCATTGCAGCCTCAAACTCCCAGGCTCAGATAATCCTCCCACTTTAGCCTCCCAAGTAGCTGGGACCACAGGTGCATGCCACCCCACTGGGCTAACTTTTGCATTTTTCGTAAAGACAGGGTTTTTGCCATGTTGCCCAGGCTGGCCTCGAACCCCTGGGCTCAAGTGATGTGCCAGCCTCAGGGATGTTTTTGCCTACCCAAAAACCTTTTTACCTCTCCTTTCTCTTCTCAAAATAGGTAAAGTTTTAAAAGGTCCCATTTTAGAGTCTCTCTCTCTACCAAGCATATTTCTAACACCTAGGATGTTATCAGGCACTGCAGCAGTGAAAAAGACAATATCCTGATCCCATGGAGCTTGAATTTTAGTGGAAATAAGACAGTAAGAAATACATAAGAAAATAATGTGATGAAATAAAACAGATTAACACCACAGCTATAGCATCTGCCTTACCTCCCATCTCTACTCCAAACAACTCGTACCTTTCTTTTCTGATTATCCTTGTGAAAAACAAATTTGCAAATCACTTACATAGAAAAAAATTTTTTGTTGCTTAAAGTATACACTCAAGTGAATTGTGTACTTTGGAATTTATGAGGAAGAATGAAAACTGGGGTGAGATGACAAAAAATCTCAAGCACAAAAATACTGACTTAATAACTGTTAATTACCATCCATATCAGTTTCCATTTCCTCTCCTTCCTGTGTAGTACTGGGTCTCTGGATCTTTGGCTTGATCACAAATGGACATTCTTTTCGGCACAAATCTACTTCATGCTACAATCAAGAGAAAAGTTGTAAGAAAGTCAAGCATATATATTTATATTTCAGGGATTAAAGACTATTATAATGGAAAAATCCTGCAAGCAGATACACAGTTGATTTCTAGAAACAGAAGAGAGGTAAGACAGCTCTTTAGGGTTATCAGGACAATCCCTAGGTTCAGCTCTGAGTATTAAATTCTATGCAAAGTATTCCTTGTATAATAATACCTCAAGTCTATAAATGAAGATAGAAAGTCCACTATGGGATTGAAAAGCTGCCATATCCAGGTTGGTGATAAGGTCAACCACTCTGACGGCTCTGGTGACAAATGTTATCTGGTCCTGTTCATCTCCAAGAAACTTTATGACCTATCAGGGAGAAAAAGAGGCAAAAACAATGAACTATAAAGACACAAAGTTGTAAAAATTGCATTCTTTTGTATACATGTAGTCTGGGGCCTCGGTAAGGCAGCACAGTATAGGGGGAAAGCACGTGTTTTATTTTTGGTGCCTGCCAAATGACAGTTCTATGACTTCTGCGACTCAACCTCTGAGGTAATGGGGACATCAATTACTTCGCAGGATTAAATAAGATATTTAGGGGGAAAAAAGCTGGTTCTCAGTGCCCTGCACATAGTAAAGGCTATTACTACTACAACACAACTTACAAAGTACCTTGACATATATTTTCCCTAGGTTGTGTAAAGGCATGATAACATGTGGCAATGTTTTAACCAGAACCCATGACCTCCTGACCATTCTACACTATGATAAAGTCTCAATAATGGAAGTAGCTGCTCTTAAACGTTGTTAATGAGATAACTAGAAAGTCAAATTGGCCTTCTAGTTAAGTATAACTTTTTCCGGATAAGCTTTCTTATATTATTTGCCCTCACTGTGCAACACCCCAAACTTGCATCTCTATGCCCTTGATTGATTTCCCCATGTAGTTAAAAAAAAAAAAACAAAAACAGTACGGTACCTTCAATAAGGCTTCCATCATTCCACAGGAGACCAAGGCTTCACCACCAGCATCATAGCTGGCCAGATGGTATAAAAAAGAGAAGAGAGCAGTGGCAAACTGGTGAGGGTATGGATCCATGGAAGGATCTACAAGGGAGGCAGGGAGAGGGAGAACAAAAACAAGCTCAAAATTGCTGTTAAGTGGGCAGGATGTTAAAAAAGACAAAGGCAGAGGGCAAAGGTTTCTTCTTGCCTAAGATAATCACCATCAAAACTTACCAATCATGGCCTGGATACAGTTCCTTACAAGCACTGGCAAAAATCCATGGTAGGAGGCAGTTCCAGTACAGTCAATAATACTGCTGAGTTTGGGAGTTCTCTCCAAGTGGACAATTGATGTTAATGTTCGTAAAGAAGCTGCTTTAATCTCCTATTAAATTAGAAGGTAAACACATAATGTGTCAAATATAATAAGACGACTGAACCAAGTTCCAGTCGCTAATATCCAAACTTTAAAATATAAGTCATTCCACTGGCAACTGCTTGAGGGGATGGAGGTCTGCTGACAGCAACAATGAAAACCTAGTATTTGTTAGTTTTGCAGTTTAATACCCAAAGAGGGAAGTACTGGGAGTTCTTTCTAACCCCCTGGGAAAAACCAAAGGCAAACAAGCATAAGCCTGGTATACAGACAATATTAATGCAGGATCCCTGATTCAAAAATCTGAAATATTCCCAAATCCAAAACTTTGGGAATACCTGCATGCCAGAAGTGGAAAATTCCACACCTGACCTCATGGACAAAACTATTTGAAATATTGTATATAACTGCCTTCAGACTATGTATATAATATGTATATGAAACATCAGTGAATTTCGTGTTTAAACTTGAGTCCCATGCCCAAGATATCTCATTATGTATATGCAAATCCCCCCCCCACCCCAAAAAACCTCAAATCCAAAACACTTCTGGCCCCAAGTGTTACAGATAAGGGTTACTCAACCTGTAAATACTTACCATAAGCTGCTTATCCGTTATCTGAAGGACATCTACCAACTCCTCTATCAAGCCATTATACAAGATACTGTTTGCTGATTCCTGCAAGGCATTGGAATACACTGCAAAAGGAGAAGCAAACACTTTAGGCAAGAAGGCAGTGGTCAAGCCACTGCCCAATGACAAACTTTTTGGTATCTATAGGTTCTGGGGAAGAATTCCATTCCCAACCAGCAATGGAGGGCAGAATCATCACCACATTAAATTCTGAAGGACTGGATCCAATACAAGTGATAAGCTCTAAATAGACACTGAACTGACAGATTCCGCTACTAAAGGTATTATTAGTCTCGAGAAAGAATTTTGGGGGATGGAAATAGGAAAAGTTCTGAGTTAATTTTTCATAACATTACTATTCAATATAACTTCATTATGCCTTGGATATAAGATTTCCATTTTAGCCTCTTCCTATGCTTCTGCTTTTACTGTAAACACTTGTAAAGAAGAGAATTTATGGACCATTGCAGAGTAAGTGAGAAATTCGTATGACACTGTAGTAAAATTTGAGAATGTGTGTAATTCACATTCAATGAATTCCACAATGAAGTAATACCGGACACAGTACCCTGAAGCATAAACTAATGGGATTTGAGCATATTCATTTAGTTTTCAACAAAGATTTCCTGAGCACCCACTCTCATGCCAGAAATCATGCTAGGTATGAGTACACATAAAAGAGCAAGAATTTCATGCCAAGGAACTCATAGTTTAAAAGAGAAGGCAAGTAATAACATAATGAACATCAATAATAATAGCAATGGTTACCATTTTATACCTTCTATGTGCTTGTTCTGTGCTAGATTGCTTTCTGGGTTTTCATTTAATCTTTAGACCAACCAACCTCTAAGGTCAGTATCTCAATACTAAACAAGTAAGCTGAGGCTGAGAGGATAAAAGTAGCTAATAATCTACAGAATCAGGGCCAGAGTACAGGACTGATTCCAAAACCACGTGTTTTCCATTCTACTGTGCCACAGTAAAAGAAGTTAAATACACAGTATTGACTACTGAATATTTTCTGACTTACTTCAAAATGATATCCCTGAAAGGATGAGAGAGGAGGAAGACACAATGGCAAGAGAAAGAGTAGGGGGACAGTGAGCGATAGCTACAAGCATACCCATTAGAAAAAAAAAAGAGACGAATACCAAGAATAAACCCCAGGTGACATGTCAATGAACATCATTATACCCTCTTTCTGGTCCAACATTAAGAAGCTCAAGGATAATGAATAAATACAGTGAATACTGGGAGGGGTGGAAGTATTTAAGTTGCTACCTAGGTAACTATAATAGGACTCATAGCAACAAAGATGAATGTTCAAAGGAAATCAGGCCCAAACTGTCTAATAGGGCCTGGTAATTAAAGTATTCTTCTCTTACCTAATATAGATATTGCATGCAGCCTGGCCTGAACTGCCTGCAATCGCTTCCTGTGATTAGAAAAGCCATGGGCCAATCGTATGTGTGTAAATAACAGCATCTGTAGAGAGATAAGACCTACATTTTAAAAACATCAATGAAGAAGGTGAATACTCTTTATGAGAGCTAACTCAAAACACAACACAACTAAACGTTTTCTCCTTTGGTATCCAAAGTGTTGAGAAAGCTACCACCACTTATTAGCTGCTCACAGTGAGGTAGTTCATGTTTTCCTCAAACCCTCATAAGGACCTAGGAAGTTATTAAGTGTTACCTCATAAAAGACAAGGAAACTAAGGCTCAGAGAAGCTAACAATTTGCCCATGGTATGACTCCAAAGCTGACATTCTTTCTGCTATGCAATCTCCCACCCCAGTACACATCAATCTATTTAGATAACAACCACATCCTGTGGATATTTTAAAGCCAAATCATACCTGCTTATCTTTAGGAATGCTGTACATTTTGGTAAGAGATTCCATGATTTCAGAAGGGCTTTCTGAAATCTACATTAGAAAGAAAGATACAGTTAGGAACAAAAAGTGAACCAAACATTAAGGAACCAGCCAAGAGTCAAAGATTCCTCTTACCTTGTCAAGTTGCTCTATGTGAATATAATGTAGTGTGTTACTAGTTGTCTAAAATTAAAAAAGACAAGAGAGCTGTAAGGAGTCACTGAACACTCTAGCTTCCCCTGCCATAGAGCTCCAAGGGCTGTCTGAAAACCAAGATGTCACCTGACAGGTTGAAGCCTAAGTGAATGCTCTTAAAATCAAGGTAACTTGAGAGTCCTCCAAAACATCCACCTTATATATAGAATATTCTTAGGAAAGCTCCTTTAAAACCAGTAGTATCAAACTATAATGCACATAGCCAGTCACCTTTCATATTCTTCTTTGTCCTTTTCTAACCCTCCACTGACTTAATCTCCATAGCTTCAGTATTCATAGCAAAGACCGAATTCATGAAAATGGTTTCTCTTTGAACATGTATTAGAGTTGCTTTCAAGGCAATTAATCTGGAAATATTATTTATATTTTCACCAAGCTACTTCTAAACCAAACTCTTTAGTACCCCTCAAACAATACAGAATGACCAGATAATTTAGGCAGGACACTATCCACAATATATAAAGACTTTTACAGGCTTCCTAAGTAGAGAAACCTGAGCCATCACCATTCATACTACTGTACTACATGCTGGAATTCTCAGAGAAAGACTGTGGGAAAAGCACATAGGTCATAGCAGTGACTCATAACGGATGGGACTTCCATCTTTTGTCAGCCCCCAACATGAGACCCAATCTTATCAGAGTTGGGGATGCAATTAACACTCCTGAGGAGCTGCTAGGTATATTTATAGTTTACGAGGGCAGCAGTGTAGCTCAAAACCGTTTCTTCATTTAACTGATGAGTTCTAGAAGAGGCAATCCCAGTTACCGTAAACTGTAGACTCTGTCCGAACAAATCTGAATCAGACTCACCCTTTTCTCAATTTTGACCTCGGCCCCAGGATCCGCATAGAATTCAAAGTGTAGTGTAGTTGCACTGGGTGGATATTTCTGCGTATAAAGCACATCAAAGAATCAGACATTGAGTTTCAACTGATTATAAACATTATCCCCCACATCTTCCCTCAAAGTCCTAGCCACTTGTTCAACTTATTGTGGCAGAAGAACAAGCAGTACATTCAGTACTTACAGTGCCTATAACTGTCTTAGAGCAGAGCTCAGATAGGATGAGACTTTTCAAACAGAATCAAAAGGATAGAGCCCAGAGCTCCCAAACTTTCTGCATTTCATACTTACAAATTTCTAGTTTCCCTTTCTTGCAAGAGATCAATTTTGACTGTGGCTATTCCCAAGGGGGAAAAGAAGGGCAAGACTGCCAAGCAGTAATGAATAAGAATCCAAGAAAGGATGGAGAACAAATACCAGGGTTCAGAAACCAGCTAAAGAATGGAAAAGAACATTCTTACAAAAACCTTGTATCTATCATCAGCCTTCTGAAATATTTTATTCAAAGTATGCCTCATAGGCATGTCTTCATAATTCTTCAAACACTTTCCTTCTATACCATTCTACACCACTTCTCATGGTATGTTTTTCTGCACAGGTAGACACCAAGACAATATAAATCAGACCCTGAAAAAACATTCTCTTTAACTCCAGAAAAGCTACATGATGAACAAAATTAAGATAACAGCAGAGTGCCCACTAAAACATCTCACTGAAAGATACCACTAGCAGTGGATGTCTCTGGAAAATTAAAAAGTTACCACTGCATACCTCTTTATACTCTGAATTTTTTAACATGTATATATATATAACTTCCTTTTAAAGTACACGTCAACCTTTATGTTGTCATAATTAGAATTCCAAACTCTGAATATACTTCAAGATTTATGTAGTTTTGATTATTAAACAGACAACACTCGCCGACTATATTACCCGATATCTCTTCATAAAATAATCACTAAAGAAAAGTATGCCAGCTAACGTGGGAAAGTAACTTGATCTAATCTGTGGTTTTCTGAGACCAGAAAAGAGCCATTCTTTTTAGGAAAAGGCTTGCTAAGATAAATAGCCTAAATTTCACTGCAGCCATTTGTGCTAAACATGACAAACTGACAAGACAAATTCCACGTGGAAAATACAGTTGCTTCCAGATGCAAAATAATTATTGAAAACCAAATTGTGTTTTGTAGCTCCACAGCAACATATCAAACCAGAAAGGAGGATGGCCTGAGCTAATAACTTAAGCATGAGTGAAAGGCAGAGAGATAAAAAAGGAAAGCACATAAAACATTACAAGTTCTCAATAAACCTAATGGTAGAATTGCTCTCCAAGCAGCCATTCCTAAATCACACCACACTGTCCAGAGTTCTGATACAGTGTGAGAATGCAAGCAAACATACTTTCTGGGATTTAAAAAAATCACATTAAAATCAATTCAACAAATACAGCTACCTACTCAAGAACTGGGTATGAACACACACTCCATTTCTCAGATTTTTTATCTACCGCCAGCACATCAAGAGCCCAAGCACTGCTAGACTGCTTCCTATAGATGTGGCTCAGCTATGTCTGAACTGATCTTAGGTTCCTCAAAGGTCTTGATGTGAAGGAGCCACTTCATATACCACAATTCGTTGTAAAGTAAGGTTCATAGAGAGGAAAACAGCTCTGTCAAAAGACACCCATATCCCAAAGAGTTACTTACCATCATATGCAAGTCTCTGCAACATTCTGCAAGTCCAAAGCCATTCTCCTTTCCACCCCAGCTCTTGAAAAAGGAAAAAGATAGTGTTAAGACAGTGCTTATGGTGACTTTGCGCCATTGCACTCCAGCCTAGACAACAGAGTGAGACCTTAGCTCTCTTTCTCTCTACGTATATACACACACACACATATATATACATATATATATACACATATATCTATATTTAAGAGTGTATGGCTGCTTGGAACATAATGTTGAGAAGACATCCAATGTGAAAGTCAAACAAGAGGAAAAAAGAACAGAAATAAGAACTTAAGACTCAAGGCAAGATGGTCTGTCTAAAGGTGATTTCTTCAATGAGATCAATTTCACTGTTCAGTGAGGATGCTCCTAGGAAGAACTCAAGCAGCAACTGCCAGTCATTGTATTCCACACCCCTGTAGTCACGTATGCTGACAGGTCGGTCATGTTCCATCAGGCCTTGCCTGAGGCTCTGCCTACTCACCTTCCGCACTAGGGAGGATTCACGCTTTCCAGTTCCTCTCTTTTTGACATTAGCTGAGTTACAAGGCAGAAAATTCTGCCTTATTTATTACTACTGTACTTTGCCACTCAAATCTAAAAACTCATCAACAAGCCCCTGAGATAATGGGGGAATGGCTCAACTGGCTTCTAACTACAAAACTACTGTCATATAGTCTCACTACCTAGCCTGCATCTTCAACAGCCTTTAAAATATCATTTTAACATTAAGAGCATTATCGTATTTTTATTTTTAAATTATATATATAACCATTTTACATACATTACATAAAATATGTATTTATATATGTAAAACATATATATCTCCCTGCCTCATGGGGCAAGGCATATAGTTCAGGCAAACAATTGACAAAGTGAAAGAAATGAGGTATCATCTGAAACAAATTAATTTATCATGTCAAACTGAAAAGAGATGTTTATATTACAAATATAAAACATATTTCATATAAAGATATATTTTGTATAATTTTTAAAATTATAAATATGTAAATTTTATATAAATATATAAAAATAAAAATTACATATATGTAGCTATATATGAAGAGAGTGTGAGAGAGAGATAGACAAGTCTCCCTCTGTTGCCTAGGCTGGAGAGGAGTGCAGTGGCACAATCACAACTCACCACAGCCTCAAATTCCTGGGCTCAAAGGATCCTCTGCCTTAGCCTGTCACATGGCTAGGACTATAGGCATATGCTACCACCACACCAGGCTACATTTTAAAAATGTTTGTAGGGGTCTTGCTATGTTGCCCAGGTTGGTCTCAACCTCCTGGCCTCAAGTGATCCTCCTGCCTTGGCCTCCCAAACTGCTGGGATTACAGCTGTGAGCCACCTTTTCCAGCCAAGCATTATCATGTTTTTAAGTCTGGCATGATTGAAGCACAAAATGCTACTTATATTCTGTCTTCATTTTATTCCCGTCTAGTGTGGGTCCCAATCACCTCAGATCTGGGTTGCCACCATGAACTAACATGGTTCTCTCTCTACATCTAAGTTGTGTCCTCTTTGTTAAATGCTATTATATCACTACTTGCCAAAGTCTCAAAAACAATATAAATCACCGAAGGTGCCATTCACAAAGGTACGTACTATAGAATGCAATTTCTAAACCTGTAAATAAATAAATAAATAAATAAATAAATAAATAAATAAATAAATAAAACATCATCTGACTATCCCATGAGAAATAAGCTTTCTCAAACTACACTTGACCTACTGGCAGCGTTTCTCAACCCAGGTATCATGTATGAAACACAGAATATGGTGAGTAATCTTTTATTCTCCAAAGAATAGTACATAACTAGCACCACCTTAGACACACAAGAGAGAAGTCATTTTGCTACATTAATAATGGATACCTTAGGGCATTAGGGCTTACTTCTCTAATGAAAACCTAAGTGAGAAAGTCTGCCTGGACACAGATATGTATATCCCCCACTCCCAGCTGTTTAAAAACAGAATGTTCTACTAGGAATGATGTCAGTGAAAATGGCAGAATGGGGAACTCCATAAGCCCACGCCTTCACAAAAACAGTGAATAAACTTACCGTCAGAATTCAAGTCTATCAGAACTCTAAAAAATAATCAGAAGTTTAAAACAACTAGGCAAGTTTAAGGTAATGAGACAAGAATCTGTAAAGTACAAGGTTCGACATTCATTAAGATGTTAACAGGCTCACGCCTGAGGCGGGCGGATCAACTGAGGTCAGGAGTTCGACACCAGCCTGCCCAACACAGTGAAACCCCGTCTCTACTAAAAATACAAAATTAGCCAGGCATGTGGTCTACGCCTGTAGTCCCAGCTACTAGGGAGGCTGAGGTGGGAGGATGGCTTGAACCCGGGAAGCAGAGGTTGCAGTGAGCCAAGACTGCACCACTGCACTCCAGCCTGGGCAACAGAGTGAGACCCAAAAAAAGGTAACAAACACCTGGTGCTAAATATGGCCAAATATTCATGTATTAAAGATATTCACTGTAGCATAATTTACCACAGAAAAAAACTGGAAATTACCTAAGAAGAAAAATGTGAAGTAAATCGAGATAACCATAGATGGCACAATTGACAGTACCTAAAATATTCACATACAGAAGGTAAAAATCATACTGTAATGGAATCAATTTCTTCTTTCATGGCATTAGTCTCATTCCTGAAAATACCTTGCCACGTCAAGCAGCATACAACCATGCAGTTATACTTTCTTTTAATGCTTGTATAACTTCATGTTTTTAACATTTTAGCTTTTTCTTAATTTTACTGTGATGAGGTAGAATCTAGCTTAATTGCCTCCCAAAGAGTGAGCCAGTTTTTACAACACCATCTTATTTGAATAATCCATTCTTTTTCTGCTAATCTGAAATGCCATCTTAACCATAAATTCGATTCCTACACATTGGATCTGCTTCTGGAACCTATTGATTGGTCAATTCCACCCTTAATTACCACACTATTTAAATTACTACAGCTTTATAAAATGGTTTAATACCTAATAAGTACTTCATTACATTTTCAATATTTTCTTGGCTCTTCCCAGGACAGCTGGTGAAGACTAAGACACATGCAACTTGCTGAAAACCATAAAGTAAGGATGAGGGTATAAAGGCTTGATGCTACACAGAACAGACAGTTAAGTCAAACCGAAAGTCTGAATTTGCAAGGCAGAATAAGCTTGAAAGGCTGTGTATCCACACTATTATATTCCTTTTGTTTCTTCTGTTATTCCAACTAATTGTTTCAGACTACTTTTATTAGTGTCACCACAAAATCTTTCTTGCCAACTTTTGCAACCTGATAAAAAACAAGCACCTTTAATTAGACAGTTTTGGTAAGCTGAGATCCTTAAAATACTCTGCCAACTCAAACGTGACTCATGAAAGTCTGTGGTGTTGTTACATTTATGAGCTAGTACCATTATATGAAATATAAAGAAATGTTTCTTGTAAAGAAATATTCATAAGATAAAGACTAAGAAAATATACCAAAAATCGGCCGGGCGCGGTGGCTCAAGCCTGTAATCCCAGCACTTTGGGAGGCCGAGGCGGGTGGATCACAAGGTCAGGAGATCGAGACCATCCTGGCTAACACAGTGAAACCCCGTCTCTACTAAAAAATACAAAAAAAAAAAAAAAAAAAAAAAAAAAAAAAAAAAAAAAAAAAAACCAAAAAAAAAAAACTAGCCGGGCGAGGTGGTGGGCGCCTGTAGTCCCAGCTACTCGGGAGGCTGAGGCAGGAGAATGGTGTGAACCCGGGAGGCGGAGCTTGCAGTGAGCTGAGATCCGGCCACTGCACTCCAGCTTGGGCGACAGAGCGAGACTCCGTCTCAACAAAAAAGAAAATATACCAAAATGAGTAGATACACAATTATGATAAATTTTGTTGTACACATTTCCAAAGTTAAAACACCAAGCACATATTTTTATCAGGAAGACAAGTTTGTTTTGCTTCCAACAAAATCAATATTAAATGTTAAGATTCTAGGGTACTTATTAGTCAGTACTATTCAGAGTAACACTAGTTCTTTGTCCTTATTATTCTTATCTATTTATCTTGCTTTCTCAAGTACTAAGTAAGCTTGTTTTTATTTAAAAAAACGAACATGACCGTGCTCATAGAATCCCCAAATGCCTAAGACAGGAAGAGCAGATATTATTCTTCACATTTTAGCAGGAGCAAGGAGCCCAGGGACTTTGTCCAAAAATAACATAAGTAACTTCTGAGCCTCATGGTATTCACCTACCTGGTAGTGTTACTGTAACATCCTAGCACTTAAGTAGATATCCCATAAATAACTATATTCATTATGCCACAGGGGCATATACAACACTACCTCACACTAGACAGGATTTGCTAAATATTCAGACATCAGGAAAAAGGCTTGACGCTTTCTAAGATGGAATTATAAGAACTTGGTAAAAGTTTGTAACTTTACTCAACAGAATAGACTAGGCCAGTGGTTCTCCCTGGACCAGCAGGTTAGTATCAGTATTACCTGGGAACTTTTTAGCAATGCAAATTCTGAGGCCCACTGCAGGCCTAATGAATCAGAAACTCAGGAGTTAGGTGGGATGGAGGTGAGGAAGACTAACATATTTTTTAATAAACTGATTCTGATGCATGCTGAAGTTTACTAGACCTAGAGTATACCATACCTTCACGAAAGCCAGCCAACTGGCTTTCAACTGGTTCAACAAGCCTTTCTGGAGAATTTTCCCTAAATCTGTAGTTAACTAATCACTGTTCACATTCACAATTAGCCCACATCACTGGGTCGACTTAGTCATTAAAAGACTACTATGAGGAAAGACACCACATCCAAAGTCACTTTTCATAAAGACCAAAACATGATATTCAATCTTTTATATAAATGCACTGACTGAACCATTTTTGAAAACACCATATACAAAAATACAATAAACGAAGACAATATACATGAAGATTTAGGGGAAAAAATACTTTTAAGATGACAAAGGACTAATATCTCCAATATGGTTTTTTAGAGCAGGAAAAAGTAACCAAATGGAAAAATGGACAAAAGATATAAATAAAACCTTTCACAAGAACAAATCCTAATGGCCAAGCATAAAGATGCTCAAAATCACTACTGATCAGTGAAGTGCCAAAAAATACACATTGAGATTTCTGGGACTCTATCATATGATCTCCATATCATCCCTTATATTAAATGTATCAGTAACTAATTGCATATATAAGATTGCTTAATATATATAAGGTTGCTTATTGCATCATTCATAACAAATATGAGCATGCATCAATAGGGAAGTTGAGTAAAATATGGTACATCCAAAGCGTGGACTACTATGCAGCCATCAAAAGAACCCTATAGCTATACAGGTGACTTTAAAGTGATTTTTTAACAAGGTCCGAAATAAGAAAACAAGGATGCAAGGTATCCTGCATTTGTAACTAAAGGACAAAAACACCCTCAACAGGTCAATATAATATGAAGATAATATATAGAGAAAACGCTTGAGGTTACGGGGAGGTAAACCAAGAAGGAAAAGGCTGTTCTGAAAATAATCATGTGACAATATGCATGCACTTATAAAATAATGTGTGTGTAACATTTTAAAAGAAAGCAAATACAGGCCGGGCGCGGTGGCTCAAGCCTGTAATCCCAGCACTTTGGGAGGCCGAGACGGGTGGATCACGAGGTCAGGAGATCGAGACCATCCTGGCTAACACGGTGAAACCCCGTCTCTACTAAAAAATACAAAAATTAGCCGGGCGAGATGGCGGGCGCCTGTAGTCCCAGCTACTTGGGAGGCTGAGGCAGGAGAATGGTGTGAACCCGGGAGGCGGAGCCTGCAGTGAGCCGAGAGCGCGCCACTGCACTCCAGCCTGGGCGACAGATCGAGACTCCGTCTCAAAAAAAAAAAAAAAAAAAAAAAGAAAGCAAATACAAAAGAATGGCATGTAGTTTCTCTGGTTGACATTCATCTATAAATGACAGCTCCTGTTTATTAAGTACTTCCAACATGATGGCATTAACCCTATAAGGTTTTATTTATGACTTCCTTTACTCTGATCCTAAAAGAACTATGAGGTAGATATTGTAACCCCCAATTCACAGACACAGAAACAGGTTAATGTGATTTGTTGGCAAAAGTAGGTTTCACGTCCAAATCCAGGTTCTTAAACACATGCAAGTGAATGTGTTTGTTGCAAAGGAAGTTGCCTGAAAAGACTGAAGAGACATGAACCAAGACTTCTATGAGCATTGTTAAAGAAGCCCACAAGGCCAGGCACAGTGGCTCACGCCTGTAATCCCAGCACTTTGGGAGGCCAAGGTGAGAGGATCACCTGAGCTCAGGTGTTGGAGACCGGCGTGAGCAACACGGTGAAACCCCATCTCTACAAAAAATATAAAAAATTAGCCGGGCATGGTGGTGCATGCCTGTAGTCTCAGCTACTCAGGAGGCTGATGTGGGAGGACAAATTAAGCCCAGGAGGCTGAGGATGCAGTGAGCTGATATTGTGCCACTGCACTCCAGTCTGGGTAATGGAGTGAGACTGTCTCAAAAAAATAAATACATAAATAAAAGAAGTCCACATGGACAAGTCAAGTTTTTAGAGAAATTTTACAATTTAGAGAAATATGAAATTTTTAAATTTTAATGAGGGGTATTAGTATTGGAGGTACCATTACTAAATACCTAATTATCTCTAAACCTCAAAAACCTGTAAAAATCTTTTATTGCAAAGCACCAAACACACAAATCTATTACCAAAGGCTGCAATGTAAGGCACCTGTCAAGATTACAAATTGTCCAGGACTAGAAATTAACCTTCAATCTACAATCTCTTTAGATCAATTCAGAGCAAAAAGTAGCAAGCCTGTCAAAGGTAAGAAGTGTCAAAAACGCAAAGGGACAAAAAAGCAATCATTTAAGCAGTCCTTTCTGTGGTAACATCATCCAAAGGAAGAAAACAACTGGATCTGAATTACCTAAAAAAAAAAAACACAAAGAAACAAACCCCTCATACTTTACATATGTGAGCCATTTATACCAAAAACAGTTTACATTTTAACTTCTACTTAAATTGTCAGAACATTTAATTAAAGTATGAAATATTAGTGTGTTTCTATCAGCCTAAAAGTAGAGTGGTAAGATGTGAATTCAGATGCTACTGTGGCCCTATACAAATAACCAAATTAACATGATCAAAGCTGTATTTTTAATGACTTCTAGGTCTGTTAACTTTCTTAGCAAACTCTTCTTTACCAAAGATCTTAAAAGTCACCTGTATTTACCTCTAAATGTTTCTAGGATTTATGTCAAGTGTGAAGAAAAGTTCTAAACCCATTTTTCCCTCAGCCTACTGTTCCACTGTTCTGATATAAGCAACATAAGGCATACTCTTTCATTCTGCAGATGTATTGTCTATTCCTGTGCCAATTACAAAACTGGCTTAATGATAAAAAGCCTTATGATAAAAACTTGGCTTTATAATAAAATCACTATAGCTTTATGATATTATCTGATACAGCAACTCACCCTGATTATCAGTGTTTTCTCAGACATTTCTTTGTGTCTCAGTTGATGCTATTAACAGACTTCCACTCAATTTGACTGACTGATTTAAATGAGAAAGGGAATTATTTCACAAAAACTAAGTTGAATATTTTGCAAAATATTCATCTAAAAGACAAGATGCTAAAATAAAAAGTGTCAAATTATGAAAAGATTCAGGGGTAAACTCTAAAAAATTTAGAATCCCGTATGCAGGTTCCTTTTCTTCACATCAGTGCAACTCCATAAAGTAATCACAGATTATAGTTGTAGTTTATGTCAGAAAACAGACTGCTTCTTACTAAGTCTTTGGCCCCACATAAGATGGGAAAGGGAATTATTTTGTTTTTAAAAAATCATATGTATAAATCACTTTTTAAACATTTCCTGCTTTAACAAGATTTTTAAAATAATTAAACTACCAATCATTGGTCCTAATTTCATTAAAGGGCTTCTACCATATTAAGTCTTCCCACTTAAAAAATGTTACTGGTCTCTATTTAGACCATCCTTTAAATCTGTAAGTAAAGGTTTAGTGTTCCCTTATCCATAGGGATACATTCCAAGACCCCTAGGGGATGCCCGAAACTACAAGTAGTGGCAAACCCTATATAATACACCCACACACACACATATTTTTTTCCTATATATACATACTGATGATAAAGTTTAATATATACTATAATACAAGTTATGTGAATGTGGCTTCTCTCTCAATATCTTATTGTACTGTACTGCAAGTAACTGAAACCATGGAAATCAAAACCTCGGATACTGTATTTGTTCATGTATCTGTCCCATTATTGCCCAGATTCCCTTCTATCAAAGGTATAACTTTTGATGTCTGTTAATTTTTCTTTCTTGAAACTATATGTTGCATTGTGTACATCTTTTTAAGTTTCAGAAATGGTACTGTGCAATGAAAATTGTTGCTTTTACTTTTTTATGCACGAACCACTATGTTTAGAAGCCATCGATGTTGCTATATTATTTGGGCCACTGTTTCTAAGTGCTACATACTCCATAGTGTGCATGTGCCACATTTTACTTATTTGAATACCTACTGATGATGGATACCAAGGTTGCTTCCAACTCCTCACTACCACAAATGATGATGCAATATTCGGACAGAGATCACGTTTATGGAAATGATGTGATCTCATCTTTGAAATATACACCCAGGAGAACTAGTCTACACTCCTATCAATAATGCATGAGGGTTCCCATAGCTTCACATACCTGCCAGCACTTACCAGTATATAGTTTTCTAAGAAATTTCTGCAAATCGAATGCTTACAAAGCTGTATCTTATTTTATTTTTATTTCTCTAATTACTGAGTCTGGGCATCTACTCACATGAATTTCCCATTCTATAAACTGCCTATCCATATCCTTTGCTCACCCTTGTTGATCTGAAAGAGTTCCTTGAATATTCTACATTAGCAGTCCCTTTCCAGTTTTAAAACATTGTTAAGCATTTTCAATCTACCATGGGTCTGTTAACTTCTGTTGTACGAAGTGCTGCCTAATTTTGCCTGCAGACCAGCTGCTTGCCATTACACCAATTGTTTGCAAGTGTTATTGGTCCAGGACAAAATGAGGTTGTACCAGAATGTTATTTAACTACATTGGTAACTATACTAGTTAGTACAACTGACATTTTTCTTGATGAAGGAAGCAGTGTGTTGATTTATATTCCAGTGTAAGGGCCTAAGGAGTAGCCTGGAGTTATGTGTTTTCTGTCGGGAAGTATATTTTTAAATATAATATTCAAAATTTTAATTTTAGGTTTATGCCATGGGGATTTTAAGAATTCTTTCCCCACCACTGTTATTACTACACAACCTCCTACATTAACTCCTCTTAAATTTACAGTTTTAGCCAATATGACTTATTTTACAGACAGAATCTTTGCTCATACTGTGAATGGGGTCTTTTCACCAATCATTTTCTTTTTTTTTTGAGATAGAGTCTCACTCTTGTCACACAGCCTGGAATGCAGTGGCATGATCTAGGCTCACTGCAACTTCTGCCTCCCGGGTTCAAGCGATTCTCCTGCCTCACCCTCCTGAGTAGCTAGGATTACAAGTGCCCAACACCACGCCCAGCTAATTTTTCTATTTTTTTAGTAGAGACGGGGTTTCACCATGTTGGCCGGGCTGGTCTCAAACTCCTGACCTCAGGTGATTCGCTCTCCTGCCTCGGCCTCACAAAGTGCTTGGATTACAGGCGTGAGCCACCACACCCGGCCTCACTAATCATTTTCTAATTGGTTACTATTAATACACGGAGGAGCTATCTGTTTCTGTATATTGATCTCTTACTTGGCTATCTCATTGTGCTTTTACTAGTTGTAATAATATTATCTCCCCAAGAAACAAAGAGACTCATCACCTACATGCAAATACTAACAAATATTCTCTTTTCTTTTTTAGAGACAGAGTCTCGGTCTCACTCTGTCGCCCAGGCTAGAATGCAGTAGCATGATCTTGGCTCATTGCAGGCTTCACCTCCCAGGCTCAAGTGATCCTCTTACCTCAGCCTCCCAAGTAACTG
This sequence comes from Piliocolobus tephrosceles, assembly GCF_002776525.5. Taxonomy (NCBI): domain Eukaryota; kingdom Metazoa; phylum Chordata; class Mammalia; order Primates; family Cercopithecidae; genus Piliocolobus; species Piliocolobus tephrosceles. Next base: position 95,680,988 of record NC_045445.1, on the reverse strand, counting down.
GGACCACAGGTGTGTGCCAGCACACCTGGCGGATTTTTGTACTTTTTGCAGAGATGGGATTTCGCCATGTTGCCCAGGCTGGTCTCAAACTCCTGGGCTCAAGCGATTTGCCTGCCTCAGCCTCCCCAAGTGCCAGTAATAACAGGCATGAAGCCATCATGCCCAGCCCAAATTTTCTCTTTTAATATGTATTCTTCACTTCTTTCTTTTCTGTTGGTTAGCATCTGTACTACAAATGTAAATGACAGAAGTTAATGTCTGATATTTTTGTGTGACTTATGAATTCAATGGAAATGCCTCAGCTCCCCCATTATGACTTCTGGTAGGTAACTCTAGTTTCTTAAAGTTTATATGAAGCTTTTGTTAATGTGATAAATTGTATCAAGTGCTTTGGAAGCATCTATTGAGTAATAGTTCCTTTTTCCTTTTAACTGTGACTTGGGAATCCAATGTTAAACCTCCTTGTGGTTTTTAATAGGAGGAGGAAATGTTTACAGTATCTTAAGAAAACAGGTTGCATGCTTGTATACACGTATTTCCAAATGCAAGAAAAAAATGCTCCAACTTTAAGGGAAGTCTCATAGGGACGAATTATAGGTGATTGACATTTTGTCTATATTTTCCTAGAATTTTCAAAATACATGTTATATTTATAATTATACAAAACTAATTTATAAGTAATCATGGCACCTAAATTAGCCTGAAAACTTGAATTACTTTGAGGTAATCATTAAATACGCTTTAAAAAAGCCAGCTGTAACACTTTTCTTCTAAGAAAGCTTTCCAACAGTGGGTTACCTCTCAAACCTAAGTATATATTAAGAAATTGTCTCCGAGAACACAGGACAATAGTTTGGTAGAGCTGAACTTTTATATGAGAGCTTTTGGCTTCAATTACAATCACTACTACTTACTGATCACAGCACTGAGTACCCCATAATTCATTTTATTCTAAATCAACTCTGAAGTAGATATGTTAAATTCCCAGAAGAGGAAACCAGTATGAGAGCTAGTACGCAGGGCCAGGACTCAAATCTAGATCGTATTATTGCATTATACTTCCTTCTCACACAGAATTGAATATAATTTTGAACTTTCCTTTCAGAAGAGAAATTGCCACTTTTGAACAGAGAGATTTTGTTTGGTGAGCAGAGATTAAAGAATTCCTTCAAAATTACTTAATAACTGAGAATACTTAGGTTTTAAAAGAGGGCACCAATAGTTCTAACTCAATTAGGCCAGTGAAGTTAACTTAGGGATTCTAATACATTTTAACACTCTGAGAAACACCTGTTGAAAGGAACCATATGCTCCAATTTTTGCACCCATCCACTCTTCACCCAAGACTCACCTCTGCCAAATGTTGTAGCCGAGTTAGCAGCGGGGTCCTCTTGTCAGATCCCAGACGAGTGATGTAGTTTGATCTTTTGCTAAATACATATAGGAGATTAAGGACTGCCAGCACCACTTGCATATCAGAGGAAGCCAATAAAGTTGTCAAATGCTAAAGGGACAAAAAAGGGCAAAGCTCAAGGTATCAGGCACAACTGGCCTTGAAAACAAAACAAAATGTACCTGTCAACATTTACAAAGCTATCAAAAAGTTTAGTAACGTAATACAAAAAATATATAAGTATTTGTACTCGGGAGGCTGGGGCAGGAGAATGGCATGAACCAGGAGGCAGAGCTTGTAGTGAGCTGAGATCGCGCCACAGCACTCCAGCCTGGGCAACAGACTGAGACAGTGTGTGTGTGTGTGTGTGTGTGTGTGTGTGTATATGTATGTATTTGATAATCTACAACATGCAACCTTATCCCCCAAGGAGCTTAAAATCTGGCAGTTAGTTATAAAATGCAATAAAAGTAAAAAAATGTAAACAGTAGTTCAAAACTGCACAGGTTTTCCCACAGGAAGGAAAAGAGACAAAAGAGGCAAATGTGATATAATACACATGTGGGACTCAAGAAGAACATAAAGTCTCTAACTGGACTAAAAGTATTGTGAAAGAAAGATATTTTATGTTCTCTTCTGTATCCTTTATGACAAACATAAAGGTGAAATTAATTAAAACAGGGTCCTTCATAAAGAAGCTAAAGATATCCACAACAGTTCGTGGCAATTATGTAACATATAACTGTTACAGTACAGTATATGCTCATAAGGAACCTGAGTGACTACTTTTGTTTTTGTTGTTGTTGTTGTTTGGAGACAGGGTCTCTCTGTTGCAACAGAGAGACCCTGTTGCCCAGGATGGAATGCAAAGGCATGATCATAGCTCCCTGCAGCCTTGACCTCCTGGGTTCAAGCGATCCTCTCACCTAAGTCTCCCGAGTAGCTGGGACTACAGGCATGCACCACCACGCCCAGCTAGCTCTTGTATTTTTTGTAGCGATGGAGTCTCACTATGTTGCCCAGGCTGGTCTTGAAACCCTGGGCTCAAGTGATCCTCCTGCCTCAGCCTCCCAAAGTGTTAGGATTACAGACATGAGCCACTGCACCTGGCCTTACTTTGGCTTTTAAATACAGTTAAAACTCACCAATATATTGAAGCACTTGGTCAGAATTAAAATCAATATGTAATATAGCTAGAAATGAACCAAGGCATTTCCAGTTGCCAATTATACCGAAGGCCATGGAATTCCATGGGCAGCATATCTATTTCATCTTCAACAGACTGCCTATTTACCTCCCACTTAAAGCTCTGTATATTAGGCCTTTAGTTCAGTTATCCCACTTCTTTTCCTAAGCCATTTTAAGTTGTTTGTTCTGATTCTGTTTCTCTACTGAAGACGCAGGAAAACACACCTAAAATTAACAGGGCACCTAACTAATGATGACAGAAAGTCTCAAGTTGGGCTTCTATAAAAAGAAAATAATTTCTTATTACAGTGATATTTAACCAACTGAAAAGCTCACTGACTGCTGCATCCACCTTACTCTTCAAGGACATAAAGGATGCTATGAATATGTATCTTGGGATGGGTGTGGCAGAATACAGAGAGACTTTAAAGCAGCACACTAAAACTTAGAGAAGCACATTAATGTGATGAAAAAATCAAACTATTTCTAGCAATTTAAAAGTAATGTGGGGCTGCTCTAACAACCTAGGGCAAAAATCAATTCACGTAAATTTCCTTAAATACTTTAATATATATATAACATTTCTCACTCATTTCTTGAATCTTGAAAAGGTAAAACAAATGTGATAGTACAGAATCTTCCCATCAACTCTATGAAGGATAATATCTATATCCAAGAAACATTCTACTATTATCTTTGACAATGAAAAACCCAGAGCTCCATAATGAAAAGGAAAGAAGCAATAGAGAGAAATGGCAATTTCCTTATTTCTGGATGTACACAATTCTAGTTTAAGAACAGAGTACACAGGCTTTAACCTCCCCTACCTCTATGGAACTGTACAGATGCCGGGAAAAGCTGTACTCAATGAGCAAGGCTGTGAAGTTCAACACAGCCAAGAGAAGCATTTTCAGTTGCTCTCTTTCTGGCCTATCACATACGAGCATCCATGACATATTCTCCACTGTCTGTCCAGCATCTGCCAGTATTCCATCGAAGCGGTCCAACAGGTCCACCCAGTGATACAACTCGCACTGGAGAGGGGAGGAAAAAGAAGATGTAAGAATAAGGTAGAAGCGCCACATGGGTGCTTTCTAACTGAGCTTTGTTACAAGAGATTGCTGAGCATGACACCTAGACAAGCTCATGTCCCACCCTTGCCCATATGAGAAAGATCATACTCTGAGCTAAAAAGGCTGGAGTTCATTTCATACCCATCTAGATATATGTGCTAACACCACTAGACACCATAAAACCACTAGAGCTAGGTCTTTAGATGGAGAACTCTGGTTATATTCTAAGACCTACGAAGACAAGAGAACCATCCTTGCCAGAATCCATTTTATCAGAAAAATTCATTTTTCAGAGTTATCTAATAAAAGTTCTTCTGAACTAAAAATCCAGAAATTATCTCAAACTTATATTGTCAAACTACAGGAATTCTGTGATTGAGATTCTTAAGCATCACCTGTGAAATCAATTCCTCATCCTCAGCCAGCAAAATTTTCCTTGCCACTGGTTTAAAGCTATGTTAGGCATGCGGCACATGCTAGATGCTTATTAAGTAATTGCTGAATGAGGCTATCCCACTATGGTTTCTTATTCCATATCAGAGCATACAAAATGATGTATTAGTATACTGAGTCCTGTCTTTTGGGAGCATGGCTTCACATACCTTTCCAATGTTCCATGTTTTGATCTGCTGCAGTTCCAAGAGAAGTTGCTCATCATTACAAACTTTGAGTTTGTCTATTAAGGCTCTGCAGTCTGCAGGCTGAGAAAAAAAAAGTATTCACAAAGATGTTTTGGAATAAGTGAGTTGCAAACAAGGAGAATCGGAAAACGAACCCTTAAGCTCACACAGTAATTTTCCTTTTGCTAGGATTTACTACTTAAGAAAACAAGACGTGCCAGACAATCTCTTGGGATTAAAATGGAAACCTCATGAGAAAACGTTTTTATTCCCCAACAATCCACCTGGCCTTCAAAAACAAAAAACAAAAAAAAAAACAAAAAAAACACCTTGGATAAAGGTAGATGCAGACAAACTATTTGGAAAAGTGCAGACAAAGTATTTGGAAAGTTACAGACAACAAAAACAGTAATAATAAAAAGTTAAACATCTAAAAAAAAAATTAAGGAATCTATACCATGGTCTGAAAGTTAATCAGAATGCCTGGTAGGTTATATTGAATCAGAGACTGCAAAGTCCTAGTGAATTCACAATTAAAGGTGAAGATTAGCATTAGCTATATTTTTCTGTAACATAAAACCCTTCACTTGTAAGGTGGTAAAGAGTTTCTGAACTTTGTAAAACTAGGACTCCATTCTTTCTTGGGGTTCCCATTTCCATACATTTCTGCTCTCTTCTACTGACGAATGGGCCTATTTGTCAGGTAACAATGAGTGGATTAAGTATTTACAGTCAAGTTTCTGAAACTGCAAGGAGGGAAAGGGATGGGGCTGGGAGAGAGAAGACTTCCGTTAATGAATGGCAGCTGGGAGAAGTGATTATTACACCTGTTCTTTAACTCCATAAGGGCAGTACAGCATCCTGGGAATGGACCAGAGGTCTGGTACCAAACAAGTCTGGATTCATTTTTTAGCTTCATGTTTACTAAGCTATTTGATCATGAGCAAGTCTAACCTCTAAGCCACAGCTCTCTTATCAGAAAAACAGACGTAATAGCTACCTCACAAATATGAAACTCAAATGTCTGCCACATACATAAAATACTTATCTCCCGTAACAGGAGCTTAAATATTCAGAGACAGCATACTATTAAAAAGAGTATGAGTCTTGGAATCAGGTAGTTGGTAAGCTACCTCTTTGAATCTCAGCATCCTCTTCTGCAAAATAAACTAACACGTATCTATATATCCAGCAATGCTGTCATGAGATTCAAACTGGGAGAAATGTATTTTCGGCATCTGAAAAAACACGGGACCTAACAGGTGTTTATTTAAGCTAAGTCCAAACCTTTTCTCCCTCTAAGCATTATTAAGATCTACCTCAAATATTCATGGTAATTAAATGTATGTAAAATCCTTGGCACAAAATCCTTCCAAAACCAGGCCTGCACTTTTTCCTCCTCTCTTCTAAGATGTGTAAGTTGAGGGAGAGGCAGTGAAGCAGCAGAAATAGATAACATGGAAATTTGAACCACCTGCTTATGCAGTTCACTTGTGCCTGCTGGACCTACTTGGGTCCAGCATCAAATGTGTTACTTCTATTTCTAATGGAATGCAGCTATACAAATCCAATTTTATGATGTGTAGGTGAGATAACACCCAGGTCATGATGAACATTTGGATCCTATAATAACTCAGTATGTCTTATAACCAGGCATTCAGTCTTTATCAAGGCCCAGTAGCAAGCCTGAAGCTGCTTTTGTGAATGTAGAATAGCTGGTGGCAGAGGACAGCACAGCCAAAAGTCTAGGGGTCTTACTTGTAATTCTATTGGGGCTTGCCAAAACATGGCATCTTTAGCTGACACCTAAGTCAGTCACCTGGGTCTACTAGGTCATAATGTCCAAGTGATAGGGCAACTTGTATCATAGCCTGGACCTTTTGCAGAGTCTTTTCTAGATCCAAACCTTACTGACACTTTAGTGGTACCCCACTAAATGTGTTAGAGGTTATGCAGTAAATAGGTCAAAATAGTATGCCCAAATGTGACCAACCAATATGTTGGCTCCAAAATCCAAACACATCACACATTGTTCCTCTTTCTTTACAGTGTGTGGTACAAGGTGCAGCAACTTCCCTCTCACTTTAGAAGGGATATCCCAATATTTCCCAGACCCTGTGGCCACTAGAAACTTTCCTAATGTGAAAGGTCCTCAAGCTTCCACAAGGTTTGTTTCTGACTCTCTGGCACAAATATGTCTGAGGCATCTAAGGTGTGCTTGTGTTTTCTGTTCACAAGATCCAGTTAGCATAATGGCATCAACTTAATGTACCAGTATGATGGTCTCTGTTTTATAAGACTATCAAGATTCCTTGCATTTTGCAGGAGAAAGCAGCAAGCACAATGTTAAGATACAAGAAAGCATTTGCCAGTTCGACAGCTGAATACCAACTGCCAGGGTTTACAGTGATTTATTTCAATAGATACCAAATCTGGGGAAAAAATCCTTTGCACAGCTGCTGATACACAAAGTGATCAATAAAAGCCTTTCGTAAAAACAGTACCTAGCATTGACCACAGTATGGGAAATGGGGGCAATTTTGTATGCTGCTCAAGGAAAATAGACAACTCAAGTCTTAAAAATGTCCATAACCAGTGACACAAAAATTCTACTTCTGGGAGTTTATGCTAAGTAACTTGCTAGTAACTAGGAAATAAGAGCCAGAAATCAGTATAAGACTCCAAGAGCAACCCCTTACAATCCACTAGGTTAAAAACTTTCTTTTAATTTGCATTTCTCCAATTACCCACAGAGTTGAATCTTGCTGAACATTTACTGGGTTTGTTCTTTTCTTAAATGCCCTATGCCCATTTTGTCATTGGGATATTCACTTCTCCTGATTTAGATACTGAAAACATTAACTACACTGGGTTACAAATATTTTCCCTAGCTTGTCATGTGTCTTCCCCCTCCCCCGCCCCGCCCGAGCTTATTAAGGTGTAAATGGTATACAAAAAACTGCACGTAATTCATGTATACAACTGGGTGAGTTTGGATGTATGTATACACTCATGCTGCCATCACAATCCAGGTAATAAACATATCCATCACCTCCAAGATTCCTTGTGTCCTTATGTGTATGCATGATCGTGTGTGTGGTAAGAATACTTATATGAGATCTACCCTCATAACAAATTTTTGAGTAGTCCCTCTGTATTCGCTGGGGATTGGTTCTAGGACCCCCATGAATACCAAAATCTATGATGCTCATCCTTTGTATAAAATGGCACACTACTTGTATATAACCTATACACATCCTCCTATATACTTTAAACCATCTCTAGTATTACAATACTGAATTCAATTAAATGTAAATAGTTGTTACACTGCATTGCTTTAAAGTTTCTATTTTTACTTTTGTATTATTCTTTTTTATTGTTTTTTTCCCCCAAATATTTACTATCCAGTTGGTTCAGTCTGCAAATGTGGAACCCACACACATGGAGGGCAGACTATACTCAATACCTGTTAACTATAGGCACTATGTTGTTCTACAGCAGATCTCTGGAACTTACTTACCTTGTATGATTTTATATCCACTGAGCAGCAACTCCCCCTTCTCTCGCCCCACCATTTCCTGGTAACTAACATTCTACTGCCTACTTTTATATCTTTGACTATTTTAGATGCCTCATATAAGAGGATTCACGCACTATTTGCCCCTCTGCGGCTGACTTACTTCACTTTGCCTAATGTCTTCGAGGGATTAATTTCCAAAATATATAAGGAACTCCTGCAACTCAATAGCAAAAAACCCCAAATAACGCAAATTCTAAAAAGGGCCAGGGACTTGAATAGATACTTATCCAGATGTCTATTTACATACAAATAGTTTAAAAGTATATAAAAAGGTGCTCCATATCAAGGAAATCATCAAGGGAATGCAAATCAAAACCACAATGAGATATTACTTCACACCTGTTAGGATGGCTACTGTCATGTCTTTTAAATTTTGGATACAGTACTTAACATTTCCATTATGGTTTTTTCCTTTGTTTTAATGCTTGGAAAGACCATGCCCACTTAAGACAAAGGAAACATTCACCTTCATGTTCTACTTCTCCTACAGCTTATTTCTTTTAAAAACATTTGACTTTTGGTTTATCTAAAATTTATCACAATATAATAGTAACCCATGCTCCACAAGATAAATAATTAGTCTAGCACGGTTTCCTAATACTGTCCCTTCTTTCCAATTTATAATCCCTCTATTATCACATATCTAGTTCTTATATACACTAGGATCATTTTTCTAGGTCTTCTATTCTCGTAGCAGTAGATTCTTACACTGGTTCCACTTTAAATGTTTAAATTACAGTTTCTTAAGTAAGTTTTCTTTTTGTCCTTCAGTAAAAGACATTCAAGTACAGTTGTCAAAACTTCTAGATGCCAAAACACATCAAAAACAAAATCAAAAGCAAATGAAGATATTTCCAACAGATATGAAAATGAGTACGTTCAATATATATGGCATTCAGTAAGAGAAACACTGATATTCCAATGTCGGATACAAAATGAACAGCACAAGAAGATAACTGATATAGAACAGTGAAATACTTTCTTCCCCACCTATGAAATTAACAAAAATTTAAAAGACAATCTGTAATACTGACAAAGGCATGTGAAGAAAGTGCTCCTCATACTCATTAGTACAATGCTAAATGAAAACGGCAGGATAATTGTGTGTGCACATGTAATAATTTTTTAAAAGACTGGAAGAAGCCTGGGCAACAAGGGAAGATCCTGTCTCTACAAAAAATAAAAAATTAGCCAGGCATGGTGGCATGCACCTATAGTTCCAGCTACTCAGGAAGCTGAGGTGGGAGCACTGCTTGAGCTGGGAGGTCAAGGCTGCAGTGAGCTGTGATCTCGCCACTGCACTCCAGCCTGCATGACAGAGCAAAACCCTGCCTCAAAAAAAAAAAAAAAAAAAAAAAAAAAACTGGAAAAAATACAGCAAAATGTTATTGTTCTCTTTTGGTGATACTTGCCAGGTACTTTTACATTCTTTGAAAACCAAGTGGCTTGTATTTACAATATGAACTAACTTACGTGCCAGATACTATGCTAAGCAATTGCCTCACATCAAGAAGGAAAAAATTTTTTGTAGCTGTGGAAACTAGGCAAGTTAATAACCTTTCAGCCACAAAAGTCTAGTAAGATTCAAACCCAGGTCTAATTCCAAAGCTTGTGCTCTTTGAACTAAGCACACAGGGTCAACAGGACTATCACAATGCAATACCACTTCCCTAACCTCAGAAAGCAGTTCAAGCTAGCTGGTGGAATATTACTAGATTGAAGCCGGGATTTCTACTGTCGACAAAGGGTTAATTGATATGACCACCCAATACACAAGTTAAGCTGAATTGTGTGATTAAGAATCACTAATAAAGACAGCTAAAACACTAGCCTTAACAAAAAAAACTAGTAAGAAAGATGTTACCACTTTCATTTTCTAAAAAACAAAATTGCAAGATCCCAGAAGTACATTAAAAATCTGAATCCACATCTGCTCTTTCCATTACACCACACTTCCTTTCTGCATAGGAAGGAATTGCACAGCAGCCTGAGAGCTGACTTCAGGCACACACAGCTACAAAGAACTAACTGATCAGTGTTCACTTTCCACTGGTCTCTTGGCTATCCACTTTTTTTAACCCAGGGAAGTTCAAAAGAAAATCTTACTGTTTCTAGACAAGCTGTTGTTTTATTGCCTTTTGTATGGGTGATGAGATTTGAAGAGGATGGATGAACTGTTCACAAATATTTTTTATTTTTTAATGAAGAAAAAATAAGCAAAGCAAACTTTTGGATACTTACAGCCTCGGTAGGTGTCTTCTTCAGTTTAGTCCTGTCTACTTTCATGATTTCAACTTTCAGCTTTACGATCTGAAAAGAAAATCCCCAAAGAAGTGAGAACTTAAAGCTACAATCTTGAGCTCTACAAGCTTGGACATAGACAATACAGAATGAAGAGCAATGCAAAATGCTTAAAGTAAAAACACTGGAGTTATGATGCTATACCATCTCAGAGGCACGACTATTGAGTAGAGAGAGGTAAAGAATCTCTCCAGATCAAACTGGCCCACATCCCCATGTTATACAAGACTGAAACCGAGTCAAGCCAAAATGAAAAAATTTTTTTTTCTTTTACAAGCATCTCCAACTCTTAATTGAAAATAAGAGTGTACAATGTTTGCAACACATCTCAGGATGGAAAAACTCACCATAGCCCTGCAGTTTCCTGATAGCTTCCATTTCTAGGAATTAATCCAAAGAAAGTCATAAAGATGTACACAAATATTTAACCACAAGAATCCATATTGCATGACCATGTGTAATAGTAAAAGATTGAAGACCTACTGTTCCATCACAAGGTTAAAAAAAGACCAAATGTCCAAAATATATTTGTTTAAAATGGAATAGCGCGCACAACTGTTAAAAATATTACAGACAACTATATAATACACAAAGATGTTCATGATGAAATAAAAAGGTTACCAAACGGAACATACGGTATAAACTTATGTCTACTGAAAACAGCTCAGAAGGGCTAGGCATCAGAATATTAATTCATTGTTAACCGAAAGGATTATGTATGACTGTTTTACCTAAGCACCTTTTACTGTTCCTACCAATAAAAATGTATTAGTTGTATCATAAGAGCAAAGGCAAAACAATACTTTTATTTTTCAATTAAAAAATGAAGAATCCCAACAGAAATATTCCGAGCACAGAAAACAATCATTTTATTAAGCCATGTAATTTGGAAGGCTCTAAAGCAGACAACAGCCTGATCAGATCCCTAGATCTTTGATGGCAGACAAGTCCTCCAAAGCACAAGAAATAAGTTTCTCCTGTTAGCAACTAAGACATATGCAGAGGTAGAAGTGGGTTGCAGGCTCTTTACACACAAAAGATTCTGCTATTAACAATGTATTTAACTCAGTAGCAGTCACTAGAAATCAATGTCCCTCCCCCAAGAAGGCTGCCATAATATAAAGCTGACCAATTACAGTATAAATTTCAGGCAGCTTTTTGCCTAGATTTAGTCCAATATACTCAGTACTACGGAAACAGCGTGTATTTGCCTGTATGACCTGCATCCACTCAATCAGCAGGCATTCAAGGAAGAGTTTGTAAAAAATTCAGAATACGTTCTAAAACATTTCTGTAGAGACCATTCCTTAAGAAGAAAACATGTTTTCTATGGTTGATACTTAGGGTATGTAATTCCAGATTACTTTTTAAAAAGTTATCTCAGTATCAATACAAAATGAACAAAATGCCTGGTGCCAACAACCTCAAAATATCTCAAATGAAGCCAACAGGATTCTGGCAACAATCCTGTCCATGTGGTGAAAACTATAAGCTGAGCTATTTGTACGCTTACTCTCAAGGCTTTTTTTCTCCCCTTTTCTCACAAACATCTTACGCAAGTGGCTGTCACACTATTGTGGCTTCAGTCATTGGCAGGGAGGTTATTAAACTGCCCCTGCTGCAAGACGTAGCAACCAGCCTCAATACCATGCAACTCAAATTACTGATGCTTTCCCTCTAAGATTAGGAACAAGGCAAAGAAGTCCATTATCATGACTTTTATTCAACATACTGCTGAAAGTTCTAGCCAATGTAATATAGTAAGAAAAATAAGTAACAGGCACACAGATCAGAAAGGAAAAAATAAAAATGGCCCCTCTTTGCAGATGTCAAAGGATCATCCACATAGAAAACCCAAGAAATCTATTTTAAAAGCCTCCCAGAGGATGGGCGCAGTGGTTCACTGCACTCCAGCCTGGGCAACAAAGCGAGACTCCATCTTAAAAAAAAAAAAAAAAAAAGGCCAGGCGAGGTGGCTCATGCCTGTAATCCCAGCACTTTGGGAAGCTGAGGCGGGCGGATCATGAGGTCAGAAGATGGAGACCATCCTTGCTAACATGGTGAAACCCCGTTTCTACTAAAAATACAAAAAAAGTAGCCTGGCATGGTAGCACGTGCCTGTAATCCCAGCTACTTAGGAGGCTGAGGCAGAAGAATTGCTTGAACCTGGGAGGCGGAGCTTGCAGTGAGACGAGATTGCACCCTTGCACTCCAGCCTGGCAACAGAGTGAGAGTCTGCCTTCTTAAAAAAAAAAAAAAAAAAAAAAAAGAGCAACCCTCCCAGAGCTAATA
>NC_045445.1:95634996-95668531 GCF_002776525.5 Piliocolobus tephrosceles | reverse complement strand
GGCGCCTGTAGTCCCAGCTACTCGGGAGGCTGAGGCAGGAGAATGGCGTAAACCCGGGAGGCGGAGCTTGCAGTGAGCTGAGATCCGGCCACTGCACTCCAGCCCGAGGGACAGAGCGAGACTCCGTCTCAAAAAAAAAAAAAAAAAGCCAATCATGTTTCTATATACTAGCAATGGATATGTACACTCCAAAGTTAATGCAATACCATTCACAATCACTAAAAAACAATGAAGTATTTCCGTATAAATCTACAGAATATGTACAAGACTTATATGCTGAAAACTACAGAACACTGATTTAAAAAAATCAAAGATCTAGGCTGGGCGCGATGGCCCACGCCTGTAATCCCAACACTTTGGGAGGCCGAGGTGGGCGGATCACGAGGTCAGGAGATAGAGACGATCCTGGCTAACAGGGTGAAACCCCGTCTCTACTAAAAATACAAAAAAACTAGCCGGGCGAGGTGGCGAGAGCCTGTAGTCCCAGCTACTCAGGAGGCTGAGGCAGGAGAATGGCATGAGCCCGGGAGGCGGAGCTTGCAGTGAGCCGAGATCGTGCTACTGCACTCCTGCCTGAAAGACAGGGCGAGACTCCGTCTCAAAGAAAAAAAAAAACAAAAAACAAAACAAAGTCAATCGCTTTCCTATATACTAGCAACGACCAAGTAGAATTTGAAATCAAAAACATATTATTTACATTACAAAAAAGAAACACTTAGATATAAATCTAACAGAATATGTATAAGATCTATACAAGGAAAACTATAAAATTCTGATGAAAGAAATCAAAGAACAATTAAATGGAGAGATATTCCAAATCCATGGATAGCAAGACTCAGTACTGCCAAAATGTTAAGTCATTTCCAACTCTAAAGATTCAATGTAACTCCAATTAAAATTTCAACAAGTTATTATGTGAATATTGACAAACTGATTCTAAAATTTATATGAAGAGGCAAAAGATCCAGGATAGCCAACACAACATCGAAGGACAAGAACAAAATCAGAAGAACTACATTACCCGAAATCAAGTCTTATAAGGCTACAGTAAGCAAGAGTATGGTACCAGTAAAAGAATGAACAGATCAATGGAACAGAATTAGGGAACCCAGAAGTAGACCCACATAAATATAGTCAACTGATGATCTTTGACAAAGCAGCAAAGTCAATATAATGGACAAAAGATAGTCTTTTCAACAAATGGTGCTGGAACAACTAGATATATACATGCAAAAAAAAAAAAAAAAAAAAAATCTAGACCAAAATTACATGTTTCACAAAACTTAAGCCAAAATGGATCACAGACCTAGACGTAAAATATTCTGCTCTGTAAAAGAAACTGTCAAAAGAATAAGTGGACAAGTCAGACTGGGAGAAAATACTTGCAAAGGACATACAAAGGACTGTTAAACAAAATACACAAAACTCTTAAAACTCAACAGTAAGAAAACAAGCTGATTTAAAAATGGGCCAAAGACCTTAACATACACCTCACCAAGACAGACAGATAGCAAATAAGCATATGAAAAGATAATCCACATCATACGGCATCAGGGAAATGCAAATTAAAACCATGATGAGGTATCACTATGGCCAAAACCCAGAACACTGACACCACCAAATGCTTGTGAGGATGTGGAATAAGTAGAACATTGATTCATTGCTGGTGGGAATGCAAAATGGTACAGTCACTTTGGAAGTCAGTTCAGTGGTTTCTTACAAAACTACTCTTACCACATGACCCAGCAATCAATACTCCCTGGTATTTACCCAAAGGAGTTGAAAACATGTCCACACAAAAACCTGCACATGGATGTTTATAGTACCTTTATTCATTATTGTCAAAACTTGGAAGCAACCACAATGTCCTTTAGTAGGTGAATGGATAAACTGTGGTACATCCAGACAATGGAGTATTATTCAGTAGTAAAAAGAAATGAGCTATCAAGCCATGAACAAACATGGAGGAAACCTAAATGCATATTAGTAAGTGAAAGAAATCAGTACAAAAAGGCTACATACTGTATGATTCCAATCACATGACATTCTGGAAAAGAAAAAACTAGAGACAGTAAAAAGATCAGTGGTTGAGGAGGGTTAGTGGGGAGGGAAGAATGAAGAAGTGGAGCACAGAAGATTTTTTGGCCAGTGAAACTATTCTGTGTGATACTATAATGGTGGACACATGTTATTATGTGTCTAAACCCCAGAAGTATACACCAAGGGTAAACCCTAATGTAAACTATGGCCTTTGAGTGATAATGATGTATCATTGTAGATTAATCAATTGTAACAAGTGTTACCACTCTAGTGGGAGATGCTGATAACAAGGGAGGCTATGCATGTGTGGAGGCAGGCAGTATATGGGAAATTTCTGTACCTTCTGCTCAATTTTGCTGCGAATGTAAAACTACTCTAAAAATAAAGTCTATTAAAAAAAAAAAAATCCTCCAAAACAAGAGCGCAGAGTAACTTATGCACTGAAATAAGTAAATCACAACCATTTTACTTTTTTAATGCAGGTGAGTCACTGATGAATCTTCAAACAAATAAGCATCTTGCTCTAACTAATGCTGTTTTGACCTAGGGTACTATACTAGTCAAGTGTCTGTAACTACAGAAAGACTGGATAATTAATGCAGCCAAGTAATTTACTGGAAGAGTATCTGATAGCTCACGGAACTGACAGAAGGCTAGGGCTCTACATGCAGAACACTAAGAGGAACCAAGGAAGCTAGGGAGCCTGGAACTACAGCCAAGGACCCCCCACGGAAACAGCTTAGCTGGGGGTGCTTCTGCTGCCAACACAAGACTCTGGATGCCTAGAAACTATGCTGGTGGCATAATAATTCTAAATCATCTCAGGTTATTTGCATGAGTGGCACTAGACTCTAAGTCCCAAGTGTAAGCATTTGATGCACCCAATAAAATAACACAGCCAATATGAATGAACACACACAAATGTCCCCATAACAAGTGCAATCCTACCTTGGTGTCTATAATTCTACTGCAAGAAACATTTGCAGTTTAAAAAACCAAGACATCACCGTTCATGAGACATCAACTTTAAAAATTTAGAAGTTGTTGTGTTCTCATATTTCTAAAACTGGTTTCAATGGTGGGAGGCGGGAACATTTACTGGGTGTCCGTTACAAGCCAGACAATACTGAGACTGGAGTTTCCCAGAGTGTGTTAGAATGTCTTGCTCTATAAAGGGAGACAAGAATCCTGTAATTTGGGAGATGTTATACACAGAATTTCTCTTCCACTAGGGCAGTCACATAGCTAATTGACATTATTAATGGCTCTAAGACATCTTAGGTAAAGGAGGCTTATTAGGGCACAGAACCATTTTCTCAAGTGGCATCTACTCAAAATCCAATTGAAGTATTCCAAAGAATACAGTTTGAGACATGCTACCTAGAGAATTCACATGATATTCTTTCATACAGTCCTCACCACTCAAGTTTTGCCTCTATTTACAGACAGAAAACTTAAGAGGAGAGAAAAAAAAAGTACCTTTCTTGGTCAGTAAATGTTAGCACCAAGATCTAAATCCAGGTCTGACTACCAAGTCTATGCTTTAATAATATGCTATTCACCGTTTTTCTTTTTGGTGGGGAGGTGGGGGACGGAGTCTTGCTCTGTCGCCCAGGGTGGAGTGCAGTGGCGCCATCTCGGCTCACCGCAAGCTCCGCCTCCCGGGTTCACACCATTCCCCTGCTTCAGCCTCCCATGTAGCTGGGACTACAGGCACCCGCCACCATGCCCGGCTAATTTTTTGTATTTTTAGTAGAGATGGGGTTTCACTGTGTTAGCCAGGATGGTCTCGGCCTCCCAAAGTGCTGGGATTACAGGCGTGAGCCACCGCGCCCGGCCTTGCCTTTTAAACCAGTTTTATTACTACAAAATACTGGCAGATAAGAATATAAATTTGTGACAGATTCTACTAGACTGCTGAATCCCATCTGTTTGAAAAAATTACTCCGAGAGAGGAAACTGGGGCCCAAGATGAGAAGCTGAGATGCTGTAATTTCACTAATGAAAGGAACAGTAACTGGGGAATGAGTTCTACCGCTTAGAAGTTAATCAGGTGAAAACCCTATTACATTTAAAAAAAAATCCTTCAACAAAAATTAGTTAGTTTGAAACAAATTCCTAGAAATGGCCTACTGCCTTTGTTGGGTCAAAATCAGAACTCAGGGCACCAAGCAATCTCTATATATAATAAATATTTCTTCCTAAACTTAGGTTAGAGAAATGGCCAACTTCAAGAAAACAAGTTAATTACTATGAATCACCATCTGTATCTATTACCATTACTTCAATACTTTTATCTAATCTTTCTTTTTCACTTCCTTATTCCCCCAACCTTTCCTTACACCCCTGAGGCTTGAATCTTGGTTTTGTAGAGTTTACCTGCAGAACAAGTGTATACAACTAAAATATCCTGAGGGAAGCCAAAGAGTGACTCATTCTACAGTAATCACCTCCAGTTGACAATATTCAAAAATAATGACTTTCAATACTGAATCAGTTTAAGGGCACAGGACACCTGGAGTTCCCAAATCTGGCTCAAGAGCAGTCGGGTGTAGTGGGAGACTAGCCTTACTAATCAAGTGTGGTCCAAGGATCAGCAGCACTGACATCACCTGGGAGTTATTAAAAGTTGTAGACTTTCAGGCCCCACCCAGATGTGAGGAGTCAGAATCTGCATTTTAACAAGATCCTTAGGTGATCCATATAAGAAAGTTTGAGAAGCACTAGATCAGAATACAGACTCAGAAAACCTGGGCTAGAATCCCTGCTATATCACTTACTGCATAACCGTGGACAAATCTACCTCTCTGTGCTTCTGTTTCCTCGACTGTGTAATTAGTCTTTCCATTTAGTTCCTGGAACACTCTTAAGTTTGCCGCTGGAATGTTCTCGCCACCCCTCCTTTCCCACAACTAGTTCCATTTGAGGAACTGACATTTAAACTAAGACCCAGAGAGGCTTTTCATGACAACCCACCTAAAGTTGGTCCCACTGTAATTTTTCTATTATAGCACCCAGTTTATTTCCTTCATAACACGTATCAATTGTAACTACTGATTTGATTTTCTATGATGTTAAGCTCTCAGCACCTAGCGCAGTATCTTCCACATGACAAGTATGCAAATATTTGTAGAATGGAGTTCAGGAAAGAAGTATGCATTAAGAATAAAATCTGTGACTGTCAGCACACATATATTACTTGAAGCCATGGGTCTGGAGATGATTGCTTACAAAGAAGGAAAGGAGGAGGCCCACAACTGAGTTATTTGCTCTAGCATTTAAAGGTAAGGCAAAGAAGTGGGGCCGGGTACAATGGCTCATGCCTATAATCTCAGCACTTTGGGAAGCTGAGGGCAGATCACTTGAACTCTGGAGTTGGAGACCAGCCTGGGCAACATGACGAAACCCCGTCCCTACCAAAAAAAAAAAAAAAAACCATATAATAAAAATGTAAAGGCAAAGAAAGAAGCAAAACCCAGCAATGTAGAGGCTGGTGAGGAAAGAGCAAAACTAGCCAATTATGCTATCACGAGAAACGAAAGATGGCAAGAGTGATCAACTGCATCAAATGTCAAACTGAGGTATGTCCACTGAAATCGGTAATAGAGACAATCTGACAAGCAATTGTTTCAGTGGGATGGAGGGAATGGAAGCCAGACTAGAGTCAGGGAATCAATGGAAAGCGAGAAAGCACAGATGGCATGTGTAAAAACCTCTTTTGAAAATGTTGGGCCAGGTGCGGTGGCTCACGCCTGTAATCCTAGCACTTTGGGAGGCCAAGGCGGGTGGATCACCCAAGGTCATGAGTTCAAGACCAGCTTGACCAACATGGTGAAACCCCATCTCTACTAATACAAAAAAAATTAGCCAGGTATGATGGTGCATGTCTGTAATCCCTGCTACTTCAGAGGCTGAGGCAGGAGAATCACTTAAACCCAGGAGGCGGAGGTTGCAGTGAGCCGAGATTGCACCATTGCACTCCAGTCTGGGCAACAAGAGCGAAACTACGTCTCGGGGGAAAAAAAATATATGTTGGCTGTAAATGGAAGCAGCGAATTATGGGGTCACTGAAATGTAGAGGAAAAGGTAAATAAAGACACTAGCTTATGTTCTCAAGTGGCTGCAAATTGTCTTGAAAAGAGGGGATAACTGTAAGAATCCCTTTGAAAACTGGGGGTAAGGGACCATTTAGCCACTATTTCACTGTAATCTAATAAGCACTTACATGGGTTTGAACAGAATACTATCCAGAATTAGGACAATCCTCTCCTGAACCCCTCAAATCTTGACTGGATATCCCTCCATATGTGATTACATTGCAGTCTGTACCTATCACTTCCCTACTAATGAGAAAATGTCTGCCACAGGGTGGGAAAGTAAAAAAACCTTGGAAGGGAAGAAATAAACATTACTAGTAGTTGGCCTCTAATGGCTGCCTCTAGGTGGCAGGGTAACACATAGTTTTATCTATGCTTCATGCTTTTCTGAACCTTCCAAATTTCCTGTAAATCATGGATCCATTTATAATCAGACTTCCTTTTGTAATTTGTTTTTTAAAGAAACAGGGTCTCGCTCTGTCACCTAGGCTGGAGTGCAGCGGCACAATCTTGGCTCACTGCAGCCTCAACCTCCCAGGCTCAAGCAATCCTCTCACCTCAGCCTCCAGAGTAGCTAGGACCACAGAAACACTCTACCACGCCTGGCTAATTTTTATGTTTCTTGTAGAGACAGGGTTTTCGCCATGTTGTCCAGGCTGGTCTCGAACTCCTGAGTTCAAACAATCCTCCTGGCCTCAGCCTCCCAAAGTGCTGAGATTACAGGCGTTAGCCACTGTGCCAGGCCTAAAATTTTCCTTAAAGAAGAAAACACTGGCCCCTGAGCCAAAGGACATGCACCAAATTAAGAACACCATCTAAACAAATGCCTTAGATTAGCTGCTCCCTACTCTAGGAGCTTCTTTCCTACATCTTCTTGTGTTTGGAGCTTGGCACACAGGAGGCACTTTGGTTTATTATTAGCAGGTAAGAGATGTTGCACGTAAGTATGGGAGTGGGGATGAATCAAAATGAGCCTAAAATCCCCATAGAAATCATGGAAGCATTATGGCAGTTCTTAAACAATAAATGCTTAGAGAAAACCAAACTCCAAAGTATCACAAAGCAAAATACTTTACTTTTTGCCTTGCAACGATTTCCTTTTGCCTCCTACAGTCTCTGAAAGTAAATTCAGGTGAGAGCCGCCCTGACCATTCATCATGTCAAGCAGTAAGATGCATCTTGAAACCCAGCCTGGTCTTCACTATTTGATTATAGAGGCATAGATGTCACTGATTATGATTTGTTAAATGGAACACCACGTAATTGTCAGGGCTTTCCATCCCGTCCAGTTTCTGATTATCTATTAATACATTAATATCCATGCAACAAATATTATGAAAAACATTTAAGATCATAAAAACAACAGCTAACACTTACTCTATGCCTATTATGCATTATCTTTAATCCTTGGAGATGAAGACTGTGCCCAGTTTACTGAGAGGGGCCACATACCTAGTAAGTGGCAAAACCTGGAATCAAACCCAAATCTGTTTCACAACTCTACATTGCACATAATGTCTATATGCACAGCCCACCTTGCTATGCCCCTCTCCTACAGACACCAGTCTCTCTATCCTTAGCCACATAAAACATGACTCTCAAGTGCCCTGAGAATTGCTGACCTAGGTTTGACAGTAAAGTGTCATAATAAAGCAACTGAAAAATAGCCTTTACTCACCCAAGACAAATATGGAAATCATTTGCAGAAATACCTTGAAGGAGTCTCTTGTTTAAAATCTGAAAACACTATACTTCAGATTAAGAGTTTACGCTGGCTCTGGGTGTTTCTCTGCACTGCAGTTATGCTTAAGCAAAGAAAATATGGGCAGGGAGGGATACTAAGAAAGAGGAATCTGAAACCTCCAACACTGACTTTGGATGTGAGAATGGTATCTGAGAACACATCACCTGCAACATCCTCTATTCACAGTCCAGGGAAGCTGCAAATCTGAGAGTTATCCTTCCCGGATACTCCCAATTACTTAGAGAAACTGGCATCAGAAGAATTAGGTAACCAAACATGGCTCACCAAAGTTGTAGATTATCAATTTTACCAAAAGAGGAAATGGCAGCATGCTAAGGAGCCCTTCTTGGTATTCTCAACAAAAAATAAAAACAGCAATGCCTAAGTGTAAGTTATGCAAACTAAGCAGGAGAGGAACAGACTCCTGGTCTACACATTTTAAATTGGTGCTCTGGAATATTCCTAGTCCACACCTTAAGAATTGTCAGTTTCTGGCTGCATGCCTGTAATCCCAGCACTTTGGAAGCCTGAGGTGGGAGGATCACTTGAGGCCAGGAGTTTTCCGGAGACCAGCCTGGGCCACAGAGTGAGACCTCCATCTCTACAAAAAATAAAAAAAAAAATTTGAAAGAAAAGCCTGCCCTTATCGAATAGGTGAATTTCACCCAGAAGGGCCACAGGCAGCATTCAGTGAGTTCAGGAAAATATTTTCATTTGTCAGAAGTTATTTTACAATTATCTTAAAAATAATTTACTTCACCCAAGACTTATTTTGAAAACTAAAAATGCCTGACCACACAGGCATTTCAGAGCTATCCAATTCAGTAGGTCTGAAGTGGGGATTTTTTTTTCTTCAAGCTGTATAGGTGATTTGGCAGCACAGACCAGCCTTGAGAGCCATGGCATTAGATTATTAAATATATGCTTTGTCATTCTGTGACTTAGGAATTTGCTTTAATAAAAATATAGAGGGGAGGAGTGGGGTATAAATAAAACAACAGCCCTGTGTTGATAACTGTTCAAGCTGGGTGACAGTTACATGGGTGTTCATTATGCTTTTTTCTATTTTTGTATATGTTTTGAAAAGTCTCATAAATTGAAGTTATTTTAAAGTGAGACTTTTTCCTGCTGGATCCCTCCATTCTATCCTCCACATTGTTGCCAGAGCAATCTCCCTAAAACTCAAAACCCACCTACATCAAGTACAAACTCCTTATTCAAACCAGCATCCAAGACCTCTAGGACCTGGTCCCCTGCTTACCTCTCTTAACAGTGCTATGATATTACATAATATTTTCCTCAGCTCCCTACATGCTTTAGCCCCAACTATATCCTGCATATTGATCCTCAATCAGTACACCTCTTTACCTACCTGACAGTCTCCCCACTATACTGAGTTCTGCAAGAGTGGGACCGTATCATATTTATCTTTGCATTCCTGTACCAGCATATTAACTGTCATTTATTAACAGATTAATAAATGAATAACTATCCAGTAAATGCTTAACAAAACTAAAAAAAAAATCCAAGTCACATTAAACTCTTGGTGAATTTTTCAACTGAAAAAAGAAATTTAGATTCATTTAACCTTCATCTTTCCATTCAACAATTATAAACATACTATATGCAGGGCATTGAGATGACTACTCAGATAGCCAGGTGTACAGAAATGTAGAAAATAAGGGAAAAAAAATCAGAAATAAAGTAGATTAGAAGCAATCATAATATAAAGGCAATGAATCAATACACGAAAAAAGAGAATTACAACTTCCTCATGCCCAAAGGCTGAAAACACAACCAATTATAAGATCAACACAGAAGATAAATTATTAAATTTGCATAATACAGAGTATATCTTTAAGCAAAAGTGACAGTTAGCCAAGCTTACCCCTTTGACCACAGTGTAGAAAAATAAGTCTAGAAAAATATACACAGTTGCTCTTCAACATATGATGGGATTATATCCCAATAAACCCACTGTAAAATGGAAGTATCTAAGTCAAAAATCACTTACTTTACCTAACCTACCAAACATCATAGCCTAGCCTACCTTAAACATGCTTGCAACATTTACATTACAGCCTACAAAATCATCTAACACAAAGCCCATTTTATAATAAATGTTCAATGTCTCATGTAACTTACTGAATACCGTACTGATAGTGGAAAACACAATGGTTATGTGGATACTCAAGTATGCTTTCTACTAAATGTGTTTTGCTTTCACACCATCGTGAAGTCAAAAAATCCTAAGTTGAACCATCATTAAGTCGGGGACGCCTGTACTAAGAAATACAAGAACAAACAACACAGCCATTTAGACATCTTAATGACATATAGAGAAAAACAAGTGTAGAGGAATCTTTAGAATTCCTCAACCTATACTGAAGGATGACCATCACAAAAACCCTGAAATTCTATGGAAAATTTTACATATATGGGTCTTTTTCCCAGAAGATGGTCAACAGCTTCCACTGGCTTCTTAAAAGGATCCAAGACCTGAAAAACATTAGGAACCAATGCCCTAAAGAAAGCTAAGACACTGTCTGCTTAGCCATGACAATGTTTTCCCTTTCATTTATGAAACACAGGTATATGGTATTTTTTCCCAAAGCCACGATAGGCTACTGTCAAATACAATAAAGATGGTACCAGATACGAAAGAAACAGAATTCCACCCCTTTTGCATTATTCAGCTCCAATTCTCTCACGTCCTTGGGTTTACAGACAAGCAGCATCTCTGAAGATCAAACCTCGCCTGCCAGGCATGGTGGCTCACCCCTATCATCCTAGCACTTTGGGAGGCTGAGGTGGGTGAATCACGAGATCAGGAGTTCAAGACCAGCCTGGCCAACATGGTGAAACCCCATCTCTACTAAAAATACAAAAATTAGCTGGGCATGGTGGCACACGCCTGTAGTCCCAGCTACTCGGGAGGCTGAGGCAGGAGAATCGCACGAACTTGGGAGGCGGAGGTTGCAGTCAGTCGAGATCACGCCACTGCATTCCAGCCTGGGTGGCAAAGGGAGACTCTATCTCAAAAAAAAAAAAAAAAAAAAAAAAATGAAGTAAAAGACAACAACATAATGGAAAGGCCTGGGAAATAGACAGACCTGGGCCTAAATTCCATTTACTAGGTGTATGATCTTAGACAAGTTGCCATACATCTCTGAGTCCAGTCACCTCTGTAAAATAAACAAGTCTATCTCATAGGATTGTGCCCAGCAAAGAGTAAGCCATATTGTTATTTGTTCCATCTCTTTTGGCTCCAGATTAATCTAAGGGCAGCAACCTTATGCTAGGTATTCTACAGACTGATAAGACAGAAATACAGATATACAGATCTGATCAAATGCAAAAGAGCCGACCTTCTCAATCTTTCTACACGTTACCTGCATATGAAGGAGAACATACAGTATATACTAATCTCCATACTTTTAGCCTAACTGCAGACAACCAACAACTTAAACTCTACTTTGATGACAATGAGATTGGGAGCATCCAGTCTCATTCTCAAATTATACAGTTCTGCAAAAGGTAAACAGTCTACTAAATAATGTGCAGGCCATGCCACTCAATCAAAATTTTTAACTGGGTCTCAACTGTTTTGATCTGGTTCAAGTGAATTTGGAAGGAACAGAGACAAAGATTCTTTTGCATGGTTTAAAAGAGCAAGTTGTTTATAACAATTATCAACCTGGCAGCAAACTCTTTCCAGGATGTTGAAAAGGATTCCAACTTCACAGGTTTGTTATGAAGATCAAATCAGTTCACTGATAAGAAAGTTGTAAAACAAAGCCTTTAAAAACAAAGGTGTCCCAACATATAGAAAAAAAAATGGCTGAGTAAATTTAATAGCACTCCACACAGCCTGGCAAATAGTTATTTCAAACGTTCTTAAATAAACCAGACAATTCTGAACAATCTACTGCTTTACAATATATCTATTTACATGAAAGATGCTTACTGAAAATGAAAGAGAAGTACGCAAAGGTACTCTAGTTCTCAGCCACCAACTGGCTTTAAGACCTTATGACATTCTGGGCTTCCAACATAATGTAAAATGGAAGTACAATAACTAAGATCCCTTAAAGCACTATCTGTAATACTTTGCCTTCAGTCTAAGACAAATGTTAAATATTAAACATGAACAATCTGAACTATTTTCAAAAACTAAACAGCTAAAAGTAACCATGCTAGTTTTCTACTTGCCACAAATTCCTAGGTTTTTAAAAAATAATACACTTCTGCAAATAATTATTTTACCTGAGAATATTTTTAAAGATCAAATAGAGTTTGCCAGGAAGAAAAACAGGAGCTACTGGCTAACTATTCAGATGAAAATAAATGTACACACCTACTTCACACCGTTACTTCAGCATAAAAAGCTTAACACAGTATATAAATACTTAACATACTTTACATAGCATACACTTAACATAGTAATAACTATAATGCTAAAAGGTGTGAACATTTGTTTTAATCTTTTTAAAACTAGCAAGCATGTTATAGTTTAAAACAGTTGAAAAAAGGAAGGGAATAAGATGGACTTAGAAAGCATCCCTTTAATTTGAAAGTTTTACAAACAGGAAATTCAATCTCATCTACTGATTTATAGCATCCATACATGCATGAAAACACATGACCATATCAAACTGTTCCGTGAAAGAGCTCCAAGTTGACCTCATGTCAGAAAGTAAGAACTACGGTCAAAAGGGCAAAGAAACAGCTTTCTTTGGATTTCTGCCTTTCTCACATTAACTTTCTACTCTAAAATTCCCCTATTTGGGGAGTAACTTTCTCATAGGAAGAGGGCCACTTACTTTGTATTTCCACAGATGACACCAGATGGCATATTTAGATATAAAGTTCAGTTTTAAGGAAAGATAAAACATAGTGAAAACAATACTGGACTAGGTAACCTGGGTTTGATGCTCAATTTCATCACTATCCAGCCATGTTACCATGGATATGTCATTACTCCTGCAACTAGGCCTATAAAATAAGGAGTTTGATATGGATAATATGAAATATAGGGTATCATCCAGCTTTTCTGTTGGACATGAAGACTACCCTTTTAAAGCTGCTGGTAATTTGTTTGCTAGAGGGAGAGATTTGAATTCACCCATAAAAACAGCCTATCTTTACTTTTTAAAAGCAAAAATCTAAAATTCTCTAGGTAAAAGGATATCTTCTAGTGACAACTGCATCTCTCCAGACTATACTTCCTTTTAAGGCTGGTCTCACCAAGATATTTAAAGAAATTTAAGGAGCAGGCACCTGGGTTAACAAACTGCAAAGCCCTCCAAGGTAGAGAAGTCAAACTAGCCCCTGGAAAAATATGGCAGCATATATATATATACACATATACATACATACATAAAAAATATGCAGTGAGCCATCTGTAACAATGATACTGGCTATATCCATATTTATACTCTTCTGATTTATCAAGGCTTATCCTGATGTGCTATAATATTGTAAATCATGATGGATCATATACTAAACATATCACAGTGAAAAATCCAAGGTTAGCCTTTCTAAAGGCCAATTTAGCAATGAGTATCAAAAGCCTTACATTTTTGCATTCCGGTTGTAGAAATTTCTTAAGGATATAAATATGGGTGTCACGCAATGGACTTTGGAGACTCAGGGGGAAAGGGTGGGAAAGGGGTGAGGGATAAAATACTATAAATTGGTTTCAGTGTATACTGCTCCAGTGACGGGTGCACCAAAATCTCACAAATCACCACTAAGGAACTTACTCATGTAACCAAATATCACCTGTTCCCCAAAAACCTAGGGAAATAAAAAATTAAAAATATTAAATATGGATCTCATAAATATTTATCTATTAGGATGTATCTATGCTTCCTTCTTTCATTCGACACTTATTTACTGAATGCTGAATTACCTATATGTTAGGAGGCATTACTTAAAATCATGAGAAACTGGGACTGGAAAAGCATGAATACAGCAAACTGGTTAAATAAATTCTGCAAACAATAAAATACAAAGTAGCCATTAAAAATGCTACGGAAGTATACATAATGACAGAGACATGGAACGGGGTCAATATGTGGGAAGAGCAAATTTAACAATACCATTTCTATACTAGTTTGGAGAAAACAGCTTGAAAAAAGTCTGGGGACAACTGAGGGAAAAGTATGAACACAGCAAAAGGTGTGAACACAGTCAACTGGTTAAATAAATTCTGCATATAATAGAATACAATGTAGCCATTAAAAATGCTACAGAAGTATACATAATGACAAAGACAGAGAACAGGGGTCAATATGTGGGAAGAGCAAATATAAAAATACCATTTCTACACTAGTTTGGAGAAAACAGCTTGAAAAAAAAGACAGTTTGGGGACAACTGAGGAAATGTGAATATGAATTGCATATTAGACAATATTAAGAAAAAGTAACAAACTCCCTAGGCATGATAATGGTATCGTGGTTTTGTAGATGTCCTTACTCTTTTTTTTTTTGAGACGGAGTCTTGCTTTGTCGCCCAGGCTGGAAGCTCCGCCTCCCGGATTCACACCATTCTCCTGCCTCAGTCTCCGGAGTAGCTGGGACTATAGGTGCCACCACACCCAGCTAATTTTTCTATTTTTAGTAGAGGCAGAGTTTCACCATGTTGGCCAGGCTAGTCTCGAACTCCTGACCTCAGATGATCCACCCACCTTGGCCTCCCAAAGTGCTCAGGTTACAGGTGTGAGCCACTGCACCAGGCCAAGATGTCCTTATTCTTAAGACATGCAGCTGAAACAGTATCCTTAAAAGTGTCACCCTTACTTCTAATGTTCAGAAAAATTAAACACACATCTGTACATGTAAATCTAATATGGCAAATACTTAATTGTTGGATCCAGCTGATGGTACACAGATGTTCATTGTGCTATGTTTTCAGCATTTTTGTTTGAAATTTTTCATACAAAATTGAAAGCTGTAAGGGAGGTAATGAATTACATTTTAAAAAGAGTATTTCTGAAAAAATATATAATATGGCTACATAGCTGTTAAGAAAAGCCTTGGAAGATACTGCATACCAAAATGTTAAGAGTATTTTATCTGTGAGTTTGGGGTTTGTGGAGATTTGTCTGTTTATCTGTATTTTTCAACAATAAGCCATGTATAATTCTACATTCATGAAGATGATTACTTAAAAACAAATTCAGGAAAGTGTTTTCAAACAAGAGTTAACAAGAAAATGAGCAAACAAAAAAAAGTTCTATTCCCAAAGCATTCTTAATAAATGATTTTAGTAATTATTTATCAATTCATAATTTATACCATTCTCACAGTATAAAAATTCAAGCAATTCATTGTACTGATTGTAGGGGGGGGAAGGGGATGCTGGGTATTAAAAAAGCATCTCCTATTTACCTATACAGGTTAAGTATCTCCTATCCAGTGCTTGGGACCAGCAGGATTTCAGATTTCAGATTCTGGAATATCTGCCTATACATCATGAGACATCTTGAGGATGGGACTCAAGTTTAAACACGAAATCCATTCATGTTCCATACACACAGCCTGAAGGTATTATACACAATTTCTTGTATAAATGTAGGTGACACAAGTGCAGTTTTGTTACACGGATATATTGCGCAGTAGTGAAGTCTGGACATTTAGTGTAACCATCACCCAAATAATGTTCGTTGTACCCTATACAATATTTTTAATAATTCTGCTCATGAAACAAAGTGTTAAGTACTTAGCTGTAGAATTTTCCACTTGTGGCATCCTGTTGGCACTCATTTTGGGGCATTCTGAATTTTGGATTAGGGACGCTCAACTTGTGTTACTTCATACCCCACAAAAAAATTTAAGGCAAAAATAAATGTTAAAAATGACCAATTCCGGAGTGGGGGTAGGGATAGGGATTTTTGTTTTATTATTCTCTGTACTTCTCAGTGTATTTTAAATTTTTCAGAAGTAGAAATGCACACATTACAGAAAAAGGTAAAATTCCCTATGATCCCTCCTCCCAAATAAACTTGTCAGTTTGCCATGGTTTTTTTAAAACATAAATAGCATCATATAGTATGTACTCTCTTGCAACTTGCCAAAATCACCTCCAAAATAGCTGTATCAATTTACGCCACTTGTAGGCAATATTATAAGGCCAGACTCTTCCTTACACCTTTCACGATGACTTGATATTATCAAATTATTTTTTACCAATCTAATGACTAAAAACCACCTTATTTAAATTTGCATTTCTGATTATCAGTTTCAGTACCCTTTCTTGTTAGTGGACGTTTTTAGTTTTCTATTCTGGGAAATGCCTATCCTTAAAATTTCCTACTAGATTTTAAATACTACCCTTATCATTAAGATGTGAATACACCAAAATGTTAACAGTGACTAAACATTGTGGTGGAATTATGTATATCCCCTCCCCAAATATGCACACATTTTCTAGTTTTTCCTGAATTAATTCAGTGATTAAAAACTAGAAAATGATAAAATGGATGAAAAAAATTATTTTAGACAAAAGCATTACTTTCAGGATACTCTACTACAGGTAACACCTTTAAGGAGGTCATAAAATCTAGCTCAAAGAAATAAAAGCATCCAAAGAGTAAGTCTTGTGAAGAAATAATAATGGTTGAGACCATTGATTCATTTGGGATACATTTAACTAACTTCTTTGTATAGCATTTTTGAATTCATGAAGTACTTTTCATTTATCTTGCTTAACCCTAACAAAACTCTGTGACATTCTGATGCCTTCCTGTAAACTGCTATAGCACATTTTGTTCATTCCTCACATTACCATACTGATCCCTTTGTGTGATTCGCAAGTCTCCTTCCCCTAGACCACACCCACACTGTCCTACATTCTCCAGTCACTCATCTTTGTATTCCCAGGATGTAGCTGCAACGACAACGTCCTCAAGAAGTATTTGTTAACTGAATGAGATATCACCATCTTCATTTAAAGGATGAAGAAACTGGCTCAGTGATGAGGTAATTTGCCCCAAGTAACATAGCTAGTAAATATTTTATATAAATTATAATGACCTTATCTTCATACTTTATAAGCATTTAAAAATTTATCATCTCGCTTTAATGCTCATAGCAACCTATGAAATAGGCTTTCCGATTACTGTTTTATAGATAAGAATGGAAATTTAGTGATATACCCTAGGCCCACTCAAATCCTAGTTTATATGAAGCACAGCGGTATCTTTAGATACGTGATCACTACCTGGGTATGGGAGCCTCTATTGTTATGTACCAAATAAGTTAAGGGTAGGGTATAGGGGAGGAAAGATGGAAGGAAGGCAGTTTAAAGGAACAGGAAAGAGGCTGGAGCCCAGGTGTATAGGCCCATCTAAAGATCATAAAATGGTATTGTAATGTCAACTGCATGTGCCACTCTGAAATCCAGTATTAGCCCAAAGGTTTTTCTTGATATTAACCCTGTATTAATGGAAGACAGTTGCTGGCTTTCTCACATATCAGCAGTCTCAAAGGCTGGGGAAGACACACAGAATTAGGAAAGCTCTGAGAAACAATGGACAGGCTATATCATGCATAGACAGTGCAGGGGAAGAAATGATGACACAAAGGAAAAGGCTAAGGAACTTTAAACATGATCTCACAGTCCTTAACTCGACTGTGAGTTTCTCAAGGGCAGAGACCAAGTCTCATTCATTTTATGTTCCTTACTCCTTATACTTAGCAACATTCAGTAAATGTTATGTAAAACAAAAAAGAGGTATTAAGTTAAAAACTGAACAATTACTTCCATTTATTGAGCAGCACTTACCACGTGCCACATACTATACTTTAGATATTATGTGTAATGTTTAAAAAAATAAGATTTACCTGTTTGCTGACCTGCCATGTATGGTGCTGCTGAAGTGTGTTAACAGTGGTGATACTGATGACTATTAGGAAGACTCATTATAGGTTACTAAGGTTACAACAGAACCTTGAACACCTTGAATAGGAGGGGCCTGTATAGATGGAGAGAGATCAAGGTAACCAATGTAATACATATTACAGAACTGGCTAAGACCCTTCAGAGGGTATAAATGTGACTCCTTTAAGGAGTTCCAAAGTGAAAAACTACTCTTTCGAACATTAAGTTATCACTGGCCAAAGTCTCAGACCCAAAAAAACTCAGGTACAAACCCCATCCCACCTCACCACTGATGATCCCACACAGACCTAAAGTGTCCAGACACATTTTGTTAAATGGCCATTATTTTCACTACCCTGACTGTCCACCTCTGAGGTGTTGAAGGAGTTAAGTGAAATAGTAGATTAAATAAATCACCATCTACCGATAACCTACCATGTACTAACACCTTACATTTTCTCTTTAATTCTAATAACCATATGAATAAGGTATTTCCCCAGATCATAACTGATACAGGTTAACTTGCCCAAACTGACAGACCTAGTAAGTGGCCAGGTCCCAAATCCGGAACTGCCTGGGCTCCATGATCGTCCCATGATTATCAAGGCTTCTCAAACCTTTCCACCTAAACTCTAATACAAAGTTAGAGAAGAATGAAGAGGCAGGCTAGGGAGGTTAAGTGGAAAGAGAAAAGTGGAGCTTGATAGAAAGTTCCAAGCTACCCTTGGCAAAAACAGAATTTCTTTTGACTTCACCTTTTATCTTAATCCCATTAGCTGATTCCAGGTCTGGGGCAGAAATGCACAAGAATGAGCCTGGAAACATCTTGACATATCAGATAGCAAGGAAGCTCTATCAAAGACTACTAGAGAGCATGTCAGTAAGAATCAGGAGCCAACTTTAAGAGAGTCCCACTAGCCACAAGTGGGACAATTTGAACTTCGCTAAGGATCAGAACTGCAATGTATTGAAACCCATCAAATGTTTACATCTATGGATGCATTGTTATATATACACTTATATGTGTAACCTTTTGAAGATGACAGGAAACCAATTCATCATCTTGAAAGCAATGTTTAAAAAAATTGAGTATTTATCCTGCTCTTCCTACATAAACTATATTGCTGAGTAACCAAATAAAACATGAGGGAAAACATAAAATTCCAGCTAACAAATGAAAACAAAATGATAGCATTAGAACGTCACCATTTTGTAGCCCCCCCCCCAACAAATTAATGGATCCAAAAAATTCAAGTCATCATAACATAATCAATGTTGTGAATGAACACCTTCCCCCTACCCCCCAATGTATTTGCCAAAGGGAATGAACCTGAAATTTATCAAGCCTCTAGATCCAGCTGCCAATTTGCAGGAAATAGAGAAGTATCACCTGGGAACTTATTAGAAATGCAAAATCTGGGGCCCCTCCTAGATCTACAGAATCAGAAACTCTGGGAGTGGGGACCAGCAATCTGTCTTAGGAAGCCTTCTAGGTGATTCTGATGTTCCCTAAAGTTTCAGAACCATTGTTCTAAGCACTTTATATGCATTAATTTAGCTAAACTTCTTCGGAACTCTACAAGGCAGGCAGTACTATCATCATTTTACAGATGAAGGACTGTGTGGCACAAAGCGGTTAAGTCATTTGCACAACATAGTGCACCTGGTAAGAAATGGGAGTCAGAACTTGAACTCTGTGAATCTAGCTCCAGAGTTCATGTTGTTAATCGCTGTGCTGAAAGGTCTTTCCACCTATAAGAACTCAATTGTCAGAATGCTGTAATAAAGAATAGTGGAAGTTTGAAAAAAAAAAAAAGGAAAAAAAGCAAAGACCAGGAGAAATATGCCTCACTATAAAATAGACAGGCATATAAGGAAATAATCATAGCAAATAATGTATCCAAAGTAATTTTCCAAAATCATTCCAAAACATAAACAGCCTCCAAATGCAATATACCCAAGCACTGCTGGGGCAATTATCTCTGATATCTAATCACAAGGACCTAAAACCTGGGTTGTGCTAAAGGTGGTACATAAATTCATGACAGTATCTTCAGATTCACCAATCTTTTAAATCTAAATGGTTATAGTGAAAGGTCATTCCAGAATAATTCATCTCCCTACTTTTAGTCACCATTTACTTAATGACTACTGAAAGGAAAAACTGCTGTCTTTCAATACCTAAGATTACACAATCAGAATCTCAAGAGTTGAAGAATTTTAACATTCATCTAGTTCGATCAGCAGTCCAGACTGAATCAGATCTACAATCCCAATCTTCATGTAATGGTACATTCATAATAAATTAAAACATTCCAACTTTCTGTAGAACCACATTATGGGATCATTCTATGCCACCAACTGTAATTTTTAAAGCCAAATGACTAAAAACTTTTAAAGAGAACTTAAAAGTTGAAAATGCTCAGGTTAACAGCCCAAAGAAAACCTACAGTTGTTTTACTCATAGAGCCACTTCTTCACTTCTTCTTATATATATAGAAATATATAAGGATTTCTATATCCAGAAGACCAAGCTGTTCAACAAGTACATCCAGTTTTAACAACTCAACACCTATGACACATCAAACGACTTAAAAGTTGAATTATTCCTGACATTAACATAAACATCTAGTAACCAGTCATTGAGGAAACAATAATACAGCAAAACACCGAAAGCCCAAGTACTTATATCAACCTTATAGATAGTGAGATCATTGTAAAGCAGTCTAAAATGGTTACAACTACACAACAATCAACAACTTAATCTTACTCCAGAAGAGGTAACATGGAATGTGAAGGACAAATAGTTTCAAAGCAACCAAGTTTGGCATTTCAATAACACTTTGAACTCATGGTTGAAAACACACAACAGAAGAAAAAAAAAAATACCAACAGCATTTCCATTGTAAATCTGCAGCTAAGAATTGTGGGAAAAACTCAAATACTAGAATGCCTACCGTGTGCAAAAACTCTATGAACAATTTAATTATCCTAGTTTCACCAATTTAGGATTAAGTGATTTCGTCCAAACTTCCTAACTACAGAAAACTCAGGGCTAAGTATCTAATCACTATATCCAATGTGCCTCAAATTATTTTTGTTGAATTCACGAATTTACCGCAACTCCCAAGAAATCACTTCATATTTAATCAATTTTCAACCAGTGATTTATTTCTCCATTAATGAACAAATAATTGAAAAGGCCTGAATTCATGATCCATAACACTTGGTTGATTCACAATCATATTTCATCTAAATACTTCAAAAACTTTCACTTGTTACTTCTACCCTCCCTGCCCCTTGAAATTACTCTCATTTTAAAGGCAGGCACAAGTGTGGCCTTCCTCTGCCCGTTTGTGCCTAAGTCAAAGGCTGACTAGAGCCTAATGGGTCCAATTTCCATTCTCAGGTTTTGGCCATGGAAGGGACACAGAGTAGATCCCAGAATGGGCAATGCTGCACAAGGAAAGAAATGAACAGTTTAAAGGAATTTATGCTAAGGAAACATAAATTTCAGATGAAAGGAAATGAAAAATCACAGTAGGGAAACTAAGGTTGTGTATAATAGCTGAAAATCAAGATGTAAGTAGAAGCTCTCAAAAACTGTTTTAGTATTGCCATTTCAAGAACTGTGTGACAGCCACGAACTCATTATTAGGTCTTAATAGCTTAGAAGTTATGGGTCAGAACAGCTGAGATACTAAAATCAAAAGAATAAAAAGCAACATCATAAAGTAGTATAAAAATAACTAAATCACCTAAGGAAATTGAAACCATGCATGAAAAACCCCAAAGGCACAATCAGGTCATTAGGAAACACTAGCTTCTTCCACCAGGAGGCCTACTTTTCATGTGGAGCAATAAGCAAGGCCAAGACATGGAACTGAAGTCAGGTATCAAATCAGACTTTGCCACAGAAAAAGGAATCCATGACTAGTTATTTTAGGATAGTGCCTAGGACAGCA
Organism: Piliocolobus tephrosceles; assembly: GCF_002776525.5. Classification (NCBI taxonomy): domain Eukaryota; kingdom Metazoa; phylum Chordata; class Mammalia; order Primates; family Cercopithecidae; genus Piliocolobus; species Piliocolobus tephrosceles. The sequence goes on along the minus strand of NC_045445.1, from coordinate 95,646,799 downwards.
CTATCAACTCCAACTGGGATACAGGAGATTATAGCCATTGTTCCATTATAATGGGTCGTCCAGGGTCTTTAATTTAGCAAGAACGGGTTAGACAACACTACTGGGCTGTAATCCCCAAATATGGGGGGCGGGAAACTATATATAGGACAATTTCTTCAACAAACAAATTGGAAGAAAAAAAAACAAAAAAGACGCAATCTGCAGATTAAAATAGATTTAAGGGCTGTATCAATGCTTTGCAATAAATGTGCTTTCTCAGGATCCTGATTCAAACTGTAAAAGAAAAAAAACAAAGCTTAAAAAAATCAGAGAAATCTGAACATTTTATATTTGATATTTTTAAATATTTGTTAATTTTTTCAGTTGTGATAATAGTTTTGATCTTATATTTAAAGAGCCTTTGCCTTTTAGAAATACAAACAAGTATTTTACAAATAAGTATGACAGGGATTTATTTCAAAATAATCCATTGACGGGGGCAGTGGTTAGAAGTATAGATGAAACAGGCTGGGCATGGTGGCTCACGCCTGTAATCCCAACACTTTGGGAGGCCAAGAAGGGAGGAAGGCTTGAGCCCAGGAGCTTGTGACCAGCCTGGGCAACACAGTGAAACCCCATCCCAATTTTAAAAAATTTAAAAAAAAAACAGAAGTATAGATGAAGTAGAATGTGCAAGCTGATAGTATTAGAGCTGGTGATGGGTAAGCGGGGGGATTACTACACTATTCAATTTTTGCATGTTTGAAATTTTTCATAACTCTTTAATAAGAATTGGTTAGACATAATGCCTTGCAATTTTATTTTTTGAATGATGCCTAGGGTGATTTAAAAAATCTTGTACAGACATCATTCATTTAAACAATTCCCTTTAATGCAGTAACGAGCTCCACTTTAACAAAAGAAGCAACCAGTACCACACCAGATCCAGAAAATGGAAGAAACCAAAGTAGCTCAATTACAGAATGGGAATATATCCACCCCTACTATCTCCATTCCAGGAAGTAAAATACAAATACTTCCCACAGAGATTTACAAAAACTAACCTAAAATCACAGCCAATCATACTCATCCTGGTGGGAAATTCCCCACACTGCTCCAACAGCTTCCCGAACCTTCCTGACCAAGTTGGCCTGCTGGTTTCTCTGGATCACTAACCCACTCAGGTCAGGCTACTGGAGGACCTACAAAAAATAAGTTGGGGGAGAGGAGTGAGATACACAACACATTTATTAGTATGTGTGAGGAGGGTTAACCATTCTATTATGTTCAAACATAGCCAGTTATTATTTCTAAAGCAATAGTCCTTACATATCTATTTGCATTTTTTAGTACCTGCTTTGAGAAGTAACTGAAGAATTCAGAACCAACAACTGTAATACTTCTAACACTTAGACAACATTCCCGCAAACAACTCAGTTCAACCCAAATGAAATTACAGAAGTCACTTTATTTTTTAGACAAGTTTATACCCTCAATATAAACTAACACTAAGGATATATTTGCTTTATTGTATCTGTGAAAAAAAAAAAAACTGTACATATAAAAATTATTCTTCACCTTCATACATGCTTTTTGGCCATACTGGGAGACAAACGATAAACATCCTGGCAACTCAGGTTGAACTTTGCCATTGAACCTTAGACAAAGTTTTTATTTGGTATTGTCACTCCTTCCTCTCTTCTCAGAGATCTACCTAGAATAAATTAAACTTTTAGGTCACACCTACATTATCATTCCCAGATTTATTCTAATGCTCAATAAGGGTCAAATTGAAATTGAGGTTTAGTAAATTTGTGATCACTGCTTAACCCACTGTAAAATGCACCAATGCAAAATCTCAAAACAGAAAGTGATCTCCTGCCCTCCAATGAAAATGGGAGAAATTTTATTACCTACAAAGCACTTCAAATTAAATAAAGCAGACCCTGAAGTTCAAAACTACAGCCCACATACAGCTAATTGTGGGACGGTTACCTCCTGCAAATTTTAAATCCTAGTAAACTTTTCACCACCATGTTTCTACTTCAATTCCCATCACCCAGCCGAAGTAAAACAATGGGGATAGTTGTGCTTGTATTAAAGGGTTGTTGCTAGAATTAGTTAAAAAAAAAAAACTGTAAAATGTTACACTTTAATATTGGTCTAATCAATATATTAACAGTAAGGAAGCCTGTAATCTCATCACTTTGGGAGGCTGAGGCAGGCAGATCACGTCAGGAGAACGCCAAGGTCACCGCCAACGCGGTGAAACCCCATCTTCACTAAAAATACAAAAATTAGCTGGGCACGGTGGCGCACGCCTGTAGTCCCAGCTACTCTGGAGGCTGAGGCAGGAGAATCACTTGAACCCAGGAGGCGGAGGTTGCAGTGAGCCGAGATCGCGCCACTGCACTCCAGCCTACCGAGAGCAAGACTCCATCTTAAAAAAAAAAAAAAGGAAAACTTTATCCAAATCAAATATAGTCACAGCTGTTTAATAAGTACGTTAGAAAATATAAAATGGCAGTAACACAACAGGAAATAGTGTATTCAAGAGCCAGCAGTAATTCGCCATGGAAAAGAAGCTTGGTATTCCAAATGATCTTTCTCTCTTAGATAGGAATTATCTTGCTCAGGTAAGAAGATGCCAAACAGCAGATCCCCACACTGATCTGAGGAACCAAACGAGGGAGGGGAAAAGTAGCATGAATACTTGAAAACTAGCTAACAGAAGTTCCTTTTACCACTGTGAAATGCATGGACCAAATTACTTTTGTAGAGTGAATGACAGGACGGACTGCCTTTGGAGGAGTGGAAGAAATGAGTAGGCAGGGCATGAGGCACCCCTTCCAAAAGGTAGAACACTTGGGTGTGGTTCTTGACAGGAACATTATGGTTGGTGGTCATTCCAGGATAGTGATTACGCACTGAAATTCCTAGACCATTAGAAGGAAACAAAGAGTGGGAATCACGTTCAAACATCATGACCCATTGGAGATAAAAAGTTTGGCCTACGAGGAAAAAAATATAAAAGTTATAGATCTGGCCTAGAAATATACCAAGAATGTACAGTTAAAGAAACAAAAATCTCTTATTCTTTCCCAGGTCATAAAAGTAGCATATGACACAGGTACATCTACCAATGTATTCTTACATCAAAAAGTAATCCTAATTTATTATGTGCCTACCATGAGTTAAGACATTTTACTTTTTTTTTCTTAAACTAATTCTAGCAACAACCCTCTAAGGTAAGCACAACTATCCCCATTATATAGATGAACTGAGAATCTGAAATTTTGCCCAAGGTCACAAGGTTCAATGTGAACCCAAAACACACACTATTAATTCCACCATACCAGGCCGCGCCTATGACTGGGGAATGTTGGTATCTCTTCAATCTATGCAACACTGGGACTAAAACAATGCTGAACATGTAATCTACAAAGGAGAAAAAAATGATAGGAAATTAACTGCCTATAGTAACGGTGGCACGGGGGGGAAGAGAAAATAAAGAACAGGGCAGATGGAGGGGCAGGACAATCAATGCTGTTTTCTAGTAAATGAAAGGGGTAAAATGTAGGGGAGCCTGAGAGGAGGGTTATCTTCCTTCTAGGGGATTCAGCTCCTGGAAAAGGAGTATGGGGAGTGGGGGATAGAAAGATTAAGAAGTGAGAAGCAGGTAAGAGGTACTCAGCAGCAAAAACAGATGTCCACAGACCAAGAGGCTCCTAGAAACTCAGAGCAAGGCAGGGAAAAGGGGCGGTTCCCAGGCTTGCAAGGGAAATGGAAGAGGGATGAAGACAGAAAGCGGGCTTACTGGAGGGTTACCCTCTACAGCCTTCTGAGGGGGAGGAATGAGGAAGGGAAGGCTAATGGCCGTAAACGAAAAGGCCACTTAAACTGCAATATCCAACCACCGACCCGTTCAAAGTTTCGCTTAACAGTGGTTTAGCAGCATGCAGAGCTAAGAAATCCGGATCAGAGTCATACAAACATGAAGACTTGAGGAAATGGAAGGCTACTATGGCTCCATCCACAAAGATGGAGTAAATGCAGTCAACAGGATAGGCTCTATTCAACGCCTGCGCCAAGGGGACCAATGGAAGGGGGAGACGAGGCGGGCTAGGGGACTCAGGCTAACCTCGAATTTAGAAGAACTGGGGAAGGAGTCACAGGGAAAAGCTTTGACGCCCCCCCTCCCTCAAATACGAACCTCAACTATCCACGTAGATGAAGATTAGATGGGACGATAGAATTAGGAGGGGTGTGGGGAGAGGAGGAGTACGCCAGTGACACTACTGCTTGACCCCTAAGCCTTAGCTCTAAAACCGCGGGAGTTGGCGAAGATGACCCCACCTCGAGAAAAACCAGGATACTCATCCGGGTCGTCGGAGGTGCTGAGAACGGAGGCTGGCCGGCAGAAAAGGTAGGGGATAGGGGCCAGTCGTCGTTGGTTGCTCCTCTCTTTCCCACCGTTCAATTTAACCCCCAACCCCACTCCACAGCGAACTCCAGACTCCCCTCCCACCCTTCCCAATCCGCCCACTGCGGCGGCGACAACGGAGGCGCTGACCGATCGGTGGAGCAAAGGCGGGCCCACACGCGGCCGAGGCCCGGGAAATGGTGTCGCCTCAACGGACTAGAAACGAGGTGGTCTTCGCCTCAGGTCTGGTTTACCGGCACCCCGGCGTTTCGCCAATCGTCACCTCCTTAACGCTGGGTATCTCAGAGGCGTCATAAAGGCAGATAGCCAACACCTCTGTGCTGGGTCCTGGCCGGACAGACATCAGCCTCCGCCGCCATCTTAACAGCAGGCGGACCGACCCTAGTCACTGCCCCCCCACCCCTGAGCTACCTCAGCCACCGCCAACGAATCCCACGAGGACGTAACCCCGCTCCCGCGAGAATTCTCCGGCTTAGAACGGCACGAGCCGAAGACCTTGCCGCCGCCTCCGCGGCTACCGCAGTCAGTAGCCGAGCCACCGCCGCTTCTGCGCGATCCCGCGAGAGCCTCTACCGGACGGGAAAAGCCTGAGCCCAGCCCTTTCCAGACCCCTCCTCCCTCCCACCAAAGCCGAAGTAGCTACAGCTTCACCCTACGCGAAGCCAAAAGCAAATGACGCACAACCTAACGAAGCAGTGAGGGGCGGAGCCAACCTACCAGGGCCGGCTCCCGCATGCGTTGAGAACTATCGCGATATTACGCTTTAGCTCAGCGAGCCCTTCTTAATTCACCGCAGGATGCCGCCCGCGCCTCGCCTTTAGGAAACATGAGATATCGCGAGACCTGGTGCACACTCCTAAAAAGGAGAAAGGCGGGGCTTCGTGAAAATGACTGGGAGTTTTTCGGGGGAAGGGAGGAACCTCCCGTCCTGCAGGGATCTCGCCTACCACGAGGTTTCCGACCCACTGCGGAGCTGGCTGCCAAACCTCGCGATGACACAGCTCAGCGCCAAATCTCGGCCATGTCCTGAAAACTGCCTCCGCCCCCGATCTAGGTGTCTAGAGCCTAGTGCTTGAGGAAAATTTAAAAAGTCAACCTGTTTATTCTCACGCTTCCGGGCAAGGCTGTACCAATTAGCCAAACTCCATTCTGGAAGGGGAGCAAAGAGTCCCCCATTGTTACCTATCTCCAGGAATAACATTTTCCTGGACTAACATTTAAAAGACGTTCAATCTCACAGTAAGCACACAAATGCAAATGAAAACAATGACATAACATTTTTTGCCCATTAGATAGGGAAAAAAATTCTTAAACCTGTATTATCCAGACTCCTTCCCTCGCCGCACTGCAGGCTAACCTGAATCCATCTTAATCTAACTGAAGGCCGTATCATTAGTTCTAGTTCCAAAGTCACCAATTTTAACTACTGAAGCTTTACCTTGGCATAACCAAAAAGATCCAATAAAGTGGTTTTCTCCAAACAAAGGAGTCTGCCCTCAAAGGAATATTCAAGCTTCGGGGATGGGGGGGAAATGCCTGAATATGGCAGTTTTTCCACGTCTAGCCAACAGTGTTTCTCCAACAAATCTTGGGATCCAATCTGGCTCGATTTGTGGGCTTTTCCATTCTAATGCATTGTTCTGTCCGTTCTAATTTAAATAGTTCCTTTAGAGTACATTTTAATAGCCAGTAGTACAAATATCCCTATTTAAAACTTACGTTTTAAAATATTTTTTCAGTTATTCTTAGCCATTTTTCCCCTGGATGAACTTTAGAATCATAGTAAGTTCCAAAAAAACTTGGTATATTTATTGAAATTGCATCAACTGTATAAATCAATATAGGAAAAATGGACATCACTACAATATTGAGCCTTCTTATTCAGAAGCATAGTATTCCTTCTCCTTTAATGCAGATGTTCTTTTACGGTATTCGTCAATAAAGTTTTATAGTTTACTTCCAGGTATTTTTATTCGTTTCTCTTGCAAACAGGTTTATTATTAAAATTTCAAAATGCTTATTGCTTATAAATAGGAAAGCTGCCTATCTAAACTATTGATATTTGCCTATTTACAAACAAAAATATGATCAATTTCACCAGTAATCAGGGAAATGCAAATGAAAACAATGACATACGATTTTTTGCCCTTTAAATTGGCTAAAATTACAAAGATTGATAATACGTGTTGGCATAACAGTGGAAAAATAGGCACTCTCGCACAACATTAAAGAGTGTAAATTAGTACAGGCTTTTGGGAAGGCAATTTGGACAAATGTATCAAAATTCAAAATGCATATACACCCTGACCCAGCGATTACTCTTCTAAGAATTTCTCCTACAGAAATACTCATACATGGCATGATACATATACACAAACCCATTCATTATGGCATTGCTTGTAATAGTCCCCTCCCTCCCCCAACAGAGAAGCTAATGTATATCAATCGGGAAATGGTTAAACTGTAGTACAATCATACAATGCAGCTGTTTAAAATCCGACATAAATTTGGATTCCCGGATATAAGAAGATCTACAAGACATATTCTTAGATTTTTAAACAAGCAATTAATCGAAATGAATGTGTGTGAGTATGTGTAGTACCATTTAGATACCAAAACATATATATGCAACGCCTAGTAGTTACCCGCGAAGCCTGCCCGCCCGCCCCTCACCTTCCCTCTCCTCTGAGGCTGCCTTCCTCAAACCAGTGAGAAACGCTGAAGGCCCGGCCTCTACTCCCTCTTTAGGGCCACTTGGCCATGGCTAATGCCGGTACCTCGCATCCCCTGTCAGTCGCTCTCTCGCCGCGCCGCCGGCCGCTGCCCGGCTGCCCCCGAAGATGCGGCTAGCTCTTGGCTGGCGCCGGCCGAGGCCTGGGGGAGGGGAGAGGAGGCGGGGTTCAGGGAGGGTTGGGGCAGGCCGCCCTGCCCCTCCAGCAGCCTTTCCCGCAGGCTCCCCAAGGCCGCCACCTCCGCGCCTCCGCGCAGGGTCCCGTGGGAACTCCCCCCCGCACCTCGCCACTGCCACCCGCGAGAAGCCGAGAACGGCCGCGCGTACAAAGCTCGCTCCCCAGCCCAGGGATAGACACTCACCTCGGCCGCAATGGCTCCGCGGGGCCCGCAGGAGCGTGCGGGGTCCGCGGCCCCGCTCCAGCCCTGCTCCAGCCCTGCTCCAACCCTGTGCCAGCCCTGTTCCAGCCCTGCTCCCCTCGCTAGCCCTCAGTCGAAAGCCTCCTCGCTCCGGCTCAGCTCAAACTCGATTTGGGGCTCCACCCACCGCACGCGAAGCCCCGCCCCTGCCCCTCGGGAGGGAGCTCCCTCCGCGGTGAGGCTGGGTCCCTTGCAGGGGACCGCGCCTGAGCTACCCGAGGCCCAGTAAACGCAACCTCTATGGTTGATAGGGTCGCTAAGAATGGATGATAGGGTCGCTAAGAATTGGGATTTGATTCGAGGCACGGTGGCAGCCGCGGAAGGGAACATGATTTGATCTGATTTACCTTTAAAAATTAACGACCTCGCCAGATGCCTTGTGAAGAATCGGGAGTGTGGGGCAAGAGGGCAAGCCTGGACCCAGAGCGGAGACGACGTGGGACGCCGACCACCCAGAGTTAACGCGAGCAAACCCTTAAAACACTTCAGACACATAGTAAGCCCTCAATAAACATTCTCTTTTTCTCCTTTGATTATTTGGAACGGCAGCGCGATTGACAAGGATCCTGTAGAGGATCTGCATCTGTAAATACATGGGAATAAAAAGGACCCGGTAGGAGATCCCCTGTTAACCCTACTTAATTATTGTGGGCTGCGGACGACATTGGAGGGGCGAGGAACTTTGACTTGGAACTCTAGCTACTTCGATAAGGTTTCACTTTTTAATAAAAAGTATGTATTAATTTAGTATTTAAAGACAAAAGCACTATTAAAAGAACTCCTGAGACATCGAGGAAATAAAAACTGTAATTATGCCCTCCATTTCTCTAATTCCAGACCTCCAGAGCAGTGGTTCATCCCTCGAATTGAGAATCTGCTGAATGGATCCCCCACCCCAATATATACTTACATATAATATTTTGTATATGATCTCAGGAGATGTACAGGGCCCCTTCGAGATACATTGTTGCTTTAAATTTTTTTACCTTTTTTTTTTTTTTTCAGACAAAGTATCGCTGTCACCCAGGGTGAAGTGCAGTGGCATGGTCACGGCTCACTGCAGCCTCGACCTCCTGGGCTCAAGGATCCTCCTGCCTGCTTCCGTCTTCCAAGTAGCTGGGACTACAGGCATGCGCCACCACGCCTGGAAAACTTTTAATTTTTTGTAGAGACGGGGTCTCACTATGTCGCCAGGCTGTTCTCAAACTCCTGGGCTCAAGCAGTTCACCCGCCTCAGCCTCCCAAAGCGCTGGGATTACAGGCGTAAGACACCGCGCCCGGCCCATCTATAACATTTTAGTGGCAACATGAAACTATACTTTCTTTAGCATGTAATTAATTTCAGTTTTGTTCTTTTTTCATTTTAAAATCGGTTTCCTAATTACACATGATTATTGTAAAACACGGATAAATTTAAAGTTCCCCTTACATTCGTATACACAAATAGAAAAGCATGACTTTGTTTTTCTTTTTCATTTAAAAAACGAATAGCATCCTATGTATTGTTCTGTTAATTGCTTTATTCACTTAATGTAGCTTGAAGATCTTTCCATGTCAATATATATAAATCTACCACATTTATCTTACCTACTGCATAGTATTCCATTGAATGAATATACTGTAATCATTCACCTATGGATAAACACATGTTATTTTCCATCTTTGACTATTACAGTGGGGTTTTTTTCCTACTATTAACAATGCTGCAATAAAATTCCTTGTACATGCTTTTTTCTGCAGATGCTAAAATATTTCTGTGAGATAAACATGGAGAAATGAAATAGTTGGATAAAGGTAGCACACCTTTTTTTTTTTTTTTAAGACAGTGTTTCACTGTCACCCAGGCTGGAGTGCACTGGTGCGATTAGGGCTTACTGCAGCCTTGACCTCCAAGGCTCAAGCGATCCTCCCACCTCAAGCGATCCTCCTGATTCAGTCTTCCCGCGAGTAACTGGGACTACAGGCATGTGCTATCATGCCTGGCTAATGTTTGTGTTTTTTGTAGAGATGAAGTATCACTACATTGCTCAGGCTGGTCTCAAACTCCTCAGCTCAAGTGATCCTCCTGCCTTGGCCTACCAAAGTGCTTGGATTACAGGCGTGAGCCACTGTGCTCTGCCCAAAGATAGCCCATTTTGGAATTTTAGTACATAATGTCAAATGACAAATTGCCACGTAGAACGACTATTTCAGTTTATACCTCCACTAGCAGTGAGTAAGAATTACCCTTTCCCTAAATTCTTACCCGGACTCGATATTAACCAATCATTTTAATATTTTTCCAATATAATGGGTGAAAAATGTCTCATTATTTACATTTCCCTGATTATTAGCTAAGGAATATTTTCTTTCTTTCTTTCTTTCTTTTTTTTTGAGACAGTCTCACTCTGTCTCCCAGGGTCATGATCACGGCTCGCTGCAGCCTCGATCTCTTGGGCTCAAGGGATCAAGGGATCTTCTTGCCTCAGCATCCTGAATAGCTGGGACTACAGGTGCAAGCCACCATGCCTGGCTAAATTTTTTTTGCAAGGGGAAAGTGGGGAACAAGACGAGGTTTCACTATGTTGCCCAGCCTTGTCCCAAACTCCTGGGCTCAAGCAATCCTCTCCAATCCGCCTCAGCCTCCCAAAGTGTTGTTTCAGGCATAAGCCACTGCGCTGTGCCCCAAGAGATTTTTACTATTTTATTATGAACGTTTTCAAACATACGACAACGTTGAAAGAATTTTACATCTGCATACCCACCACATTGATTTCACCATGTTTTGTTATAACTGTACTACATATATATCATTTATCTATCCACCAATCAAGCCATCTTATTTTTATGCATTTCACTTTCTCATTTAACTAAACTCTCTAGAGTTTATTCTGTTGATATTTTCAAAAAACTATTTCTTAGATTTATTTTTCTATTCTACCATTTTTCCCTATTCTCTACTTAAGTTATTGTTTTCAGCTTTCATGTTTATTAATATCTTTTTCCAGTTTTCTCTAAGTTTATTTTTTTCAGTGTTTTACTTCATATGAAGTGCTCTCATTCTCATTAATTTCTAGTTTATAATTTTAGGTTTGATTTCTTCTTTGACCGTGAGATATTTAGAAGTATTTTCTTTGTGAGGTGACTCAAATTTTTTCTTATCTGGATGTTTTTGTGGTTAGAGGTTAGCTGTACGGCACTGTGTTCCATTAATGTGACTTTTATTATTTCTACTATCGGAAATGCATTGTGCTTTCTTTAATGACTCAGTACCTGATCAATCTTGGCAAGAGTTGCATAGGCATTTTTTAAAACTTTATAGCGTACAACTTATGTGCTTTTGTAACTGTTTTCTTCACACATTTAATGGAATATTGTTTGCTATATATGTTTATGACAGAAGATAGTCTTGGTAGATAGTCTCTTTTTTTCTTTTTATAGAGACAGGATCTCACTCTGGTGCCTAGAACTAGAGTGCAGTGGCACAATCATAGCTCACTGTCACCTCAAACTCTTCAGTATCTCTCTTTACCCTGTTTAAAGTTTTTTTTTTCCTTGAATGCCATTTTTCTTTCTTTCTTTCTTTCTTTTTTTTTTTGAGATACAGTTTCACTCTGCCACCCGGGCTGGAGTACAGTGGTGCGATCCTGGGTCCCTGCAACCTCTGCCTCCCCAGTTCTATCGATTCTCCTGCTTCAGCCTCCTTAGTAGCTGGGATTACAGGCACACGTGCCACCACACCCGGCTAATTTTTGTATTATTAGCACAGATGGGGTTTCACCATGTTGACCAGGATGATCTCGAACTCCTGACCTCAAGTGATCCACTCACCTCAGCCTCCCAAAGTGCTGAGATTACAAGCGTGAGCCACCGTGCCCAGCCTGAATACCAATTTTTCTAATATTCATGCTGGCGTTTTTGTATATATAAATATCTTTCTTTTTAACTGATTACATACAGAAGATCAGACAAACCCATAAATTATTCAAATAGAGTTAATGGCATGATGTATATTCTTTCAGATCTTTTTCTATATATACATTTACACCTATATTACAATGCAGATTTTTTAAACCAAAAAAGGAGAAATAATGATATATTTAAGTTTTACAACTTGCCTTATTGACAATACATTCTTGAAATTCTTTCTGTCAGTGTCTATATGTTTACCTTATTCTTTTTAATTGATCTCTGGAGCTGGCACTTACACAGTGCCTGGCCCATCACTTTTTTTTTTTTTTTTTTTTTTTT
>NC_045445.1:95600849-95634896 GCF_002776525.5 Piliocolobus tephrosceles | reverse complement strand
CAGTGGCCGGATCTCAGCTCACTGCAAGCTCCGCCTCCCGGGTTTACGCCATTCTCCTGCCTCAGCCTCCCGAGTAGCTGGGACTACAGGCACCAGCCACCTCGCCCGGCTAGCTTTTTGTATTTTTCAGTAGAGACGGGGTTTCATCGTGTTAGCCAGGATGGTCTCGAACTCCTGACCTCGTGATCCGCCCGTCTCGGCCTCCCAAAGTGCTGGGATTACAGGCTTGAGCCACCACGCCCGGCCCCATCACTTATTTTTTTTAAAAAATTAAATATTGCTTCAGGGAAGCCTTCCTTGAACGCCCCCCCCCCCAAAAAACTGGATCAAGGCCCACTGTAATACGCGTTCATAATACTCTGCTATTTTCCTCCCACACCACCCAAAACAATTGTACAATTGTGTGATTAATATCTGTTCCCCCCCACCCTACACACACACACCTCGCACCACTACACTGAACAGTGAGCTAGCTCCTTGGAGGCAGGGACCAAGCCTGTTTTTTTTTCCTACTCATACCCCACCACCTATTACAGTGCCTGGCAATTGTATCTATTCGATAAATATTTTTGATGTGATTATGCCCATTTTACAGGATAGAAAGCTGTGCTAACTTAAGTAACAGTTGTCCTATAAGAAATCCCCTGAGGCTACTCAGAAATAAATAGAGGTAACAACAGATTGTGAGTGTCTTAACATGCCAATACATAAAAGATTTACCTTATTTTTAAATTATTCACATAGAGTAGATATGCCTTTGGATTGTTACTGAGTTTTCACTATTATAGAGAGTGCTGAAATGAACATTCTTGTAGAAATAGCTTTACACATGTTTGTACTCCTATAAGATAAATAAATAGAAATTGAATTCCTGCAAAGGGAATGCACATTTTGCAATTGGATAGATATTGCAAATTGCCCTCCAAAAGAGATTATGTGAATTTATATTTGTAGTACCCAAGTATGAGAGTGCTTTTCCCCCCTTACCCTTGCCAGAGCTGTGCATTTTCACTAATTTTTTTCTTTGGTAATCTGATAGTTACAAAATGAGGCCGGGCACGGTGGCTCAAGCCTGTAATCCCAGCACTTTGGGAGGCCGAGACGGGCGGATCACAAGGTCAGGAGATCGAGACCATCCTGGCTAACATGGTGAAACCCCGTCTCTACTAAAAATACAAAAAAAAAACTAGCTGGGCGAGGTGGCGAGCGCCTGTAGTCCCAGCTACTCGGGAGGCTGAGGCAGGAGAATGGCATAAACCCGGGAGGCAGAGCTTGCAGTGAGCTGAGATCCGGCCACAGCACTCCAGCCCGGGCAACAGAGCGAGACTCCGTCTCAAAAAAAAAAAAAAAAAAACAAAACAAAATGATAGGTCATTCTTTTCATTTTCATATCTTTGATTTTTGGCAAGGTTGAATGTCTTTTAATTAGTTTCTTGGCCATTGGTATTCTTCTTCTTTAAATGCATAGCTTGTTTGTATATTTTGCCCATTTTTTTGTTGAATAGTCTTTTTTGTTGAGTTGGAATAGCTCTTTTTATATCACAGATAATACTCTTGTCTTCCTGTCATAAATATGTTCTTCAGTTTTTTGTTTGTGTTTTAACCTTGTAAAACTGTTTCTTAGAACATACAAGTTTAACATCCTTTATATAATCAAATTTGTTATCATTTCATTTATTTATAGTAGCTGGTTTAAGTGCTGTGTTCTAAAAGGCTTTGCCCACTTCAAGACGGGAAAACTCTTCAACTATGTTTTCTTCTAAGACCTTTATGGTTTTGAATGTTACATTTAAATATTTGTCTCATGTGAGTTTTATTTTGGCCTGTAGTACAAATGTAGGGTTCCGAGTTTAATTTTTTCTCAAGATCTATCCAATTGTTCTTCATAATTATTGAATAGTTGACATTTCACTCATTAACTTAAAATGCCCCCTTTATCAAATACTAAACTCCCTGACATTTTGGGATCCATTTGTAGAATCTTCTGTTCCATTGTACAATAGTTAAGAATGCCAGCACTGGAGCTGGATTTGCACCCAGCTCTGCCATTCATAGTTTCCTCTTCTGTAAAATGGGGATAATAATACCCACCTCACCTCATAAGGTTGCAATTACTGGATAAGTTCATTTATGTACAATGATTAGAACTGTTCCTGGCCCTCAATAAGTATTTGGTATTTTTGTAGTGTTTATTATTCTTAAATTTTTAGTGTTTTTTTTATTTTTCATAGTACACAATCACATCATCTGCACATAATGATATTTTTATCACCTTGTAGAGTGACCGTTAATCAACTTGAACAATTTACAGATGACCTATTACAACTCTGCTTATCCCCCATCCTCATATCTTGTCCAAACTAGGTTTCTAAACTCTAGGTAGTTAGGAAGGGAGAGGAGAGAAGAGGAAAGGAAAATGAAGCCATCCCTATTCACAGATGGCATGACTGTCTACACAGAAAATCCCAAATAGCACACACACACACACACACACACGCACACACACAAACACACACACCTCCCTAGAACTAATACATGAATTTAGCAAGATTGCAGGATACAAAGCCAACACACAGAAATCAATCACATTTCTTTATCCTAGTAATGAACAATACTATTTGTAATAGCTCCCCAAAAATAAAATGCTTAGGTAAAAATCTAACAGAACGTGTACAGGACCTTTATGCTGAAAAGTACAAAATGCTGGTGAAAGAAATCTCCAAAGTCCTCAATAAATGGAGAGATAGACCGTGTTCAGGGACTAGAACACTTAACATTTTAGAGATGTCAGTTCTCTCTAAGTTGATCTATAGACTTCATTCAGTTCCTATTAAAATCCCTGCAAGATTTTTTGTGGATATACATCAACTCTAAAACTTACATGGAAAGGCAAAAAAACAAGAATAGCCAAAGCAATTTTGAAAAGATTAATAAAGTTGGAGGAATCACACTGCTATACCTGATTTTAAGACTTACCACATAACTGTAGTAATCAAGACAGTACGGTTTTGGAGAAGAGATAGATATGCAGACTAACATAACAGAATAGAGAATGCAGAAATGAACTCATACAAATCTTGATCAAAACCTCACACCTTATACAGAAATTAACTCAAAACAGAGCATACATCTGAATATAATATAACTATAAGATTTTTAGAAGAAAACATAGGGAAAAATTTGGAACTTGAGGTTTAGTAAATTTGTGATGAGACGGAGTCTCGCTCTGTCGCCCAGGCTGGAGTGCAGTGGCCGGTTCTCAGCTCACTGCAAGCTCCGCCTCCCGGGTTTATGCCATTCTCCTGCCTCAGCCTCCCCAGTAGCTGGGACTACAGGCGCCCGCCACCTTGCCCGGCTAGTTTTTTGTATTTTTTAGTAGAGACGGGGTTTCACCATGTTAGCCAGGATGGTCTCGATCTCCTGACCTCGTGATCCGCCCGTCTCAGCCTCCCAAAGTGCTGGGATTACAGGCTTGAGCCACCGCGCCTGGCTGGAACTTTTTTTTTCTTTCTTTCTTTTATTTTATTTTATTTTGTTTTGTTTTATTTTTATTTTTGAGAGAGAGAGACTTTCACTCTTGTTGCCCAGGCTGGAGTGCAATGGCATGATCTTGGCTCACTACAACCTCCGCCTCCTGGATTCAAGTGATTCTACTGCCTCAGCCTCCCCAGTAGCTGGGACTTAAAGACACGCGCCACTACGCTAGGCTAATTTGTTTGTTTGTTTGTTTGTTTGTTTGTTTGTTTGTTTGAGACGGAGTCACGCTCTGTCGCCCAGGCTGGAGTGCAGTGGCGCGATCTCGGCTCACTGCAAGCTCCGCCTCTCGAGTTTACGCCATTCTCCCGCCTCAGCCTCCCAAGTAGCTGGGACTACAGGCGCCTGCCACCACGCCCAGCTAGTTTTTTGTATTTTTTTTAGTAGAGACGGGGTTTCACCGTGTTAGCCAGGATGATCTTGATCTCCTGACCTCGTGATCCGCCCGTCTCGGCCTCCCAAAGTGCTGGGATTACAGGCTTGAGCCACCGCGCCCGGCCGGCTAATTTGTTTTTTGTTTTGTTTTGTTTTGTTTTTTGAGATGGAGTCTCGCTCTGTTGCTCAGGCTGGAGTGCAGTGGCACGATATTGGCTCACTGGAACCTCTGCCTACCGGTTCAAGAGATTCTCATGCCTCAGCCTCCCAAGTAGATGGGACTCAGGCGCATGCCAATATGCCCGGCTAATTTTTGTATTTTTAGCAGAGACAGGGTTTCACCATGTTGGCCAGGTTGGTCTTAAACTCCTGACCTCAAACAGTCTGCCCCCCTCGGCCTCCCAAAGTGCTGGGATAACAGGCATGAGCCACTACACCCGGCCTGTATGTTTTTATTTATATGACATTTTTTCAGAAGACAAACTATAGTGATAGAGAACAGGTCAGAGATTAGGCGTGAAGGCATGCAAATTCAAAGCAATAACACGATAAAGTTTTTGGAGGTGATAGAACTTTTCTGTATCCTGATTGTGGTGGTGGTTACATTAATCCATGCATGTGTTAAAATTCTTGGAACTATACACAAAACGTCAAAATTACTGTATGGACAAAAGTACAGGAAATGATGCTATAATTAGAATGACACCTGCTATGTCTTGTGGGTCAGTACACAACTTTAGGTTTATCTAACCGTTTTTTTAACCTTACAATTTCTTCTGGGAGTTCTAAGCTCACTGTAAAATATCCTTAGTACAGGTAAGCCTCTGTGCTCAAACCAGTTAACCCCGTCATGTTCTACAAGGTGCATCAATTAGAATTATTTCAGTTACAAATAATAGCAAAGCCAAACACACAATATTTTATTATTTCCCATAAGTTGGGCTATAGAGGGATTCCAGGGCAAGTAATTCAGCAGCCCAGCAACATCCCTAAGGACCTAGTTTCCTTCCATCTGTTTCCACTATCTTCAGCCTATTGGTCCTTCACCTTATGATTACAAGACATCCACAGGTACTCAGGTATCCCAAGGCCATATAATAGCATTAAGAGTCTGGAAGAAAGAATATAACTGTTATGTGCCCTTTATTAAGACCAAGAGAAACTTTTCCCTATGCCCCCAGTAGATATCCCCTCTCATTGGCCAGAAATCGTGTCTCATGCCCATGCCTAAACCAATCATTTGGCAAGGGAAATAGAATTATCATGATTAATCAGCTCAGACTAGTGCCACTCATTGTGTGGTCCCTGGACTGGTGCGAGTCTGTAAACTGTTGGTTACCAGACTGCGACAAGCTGAATACAAAAGTTGAGAATACACATTTAGAAAGTTGTATAACAAATTGAGTAATTGTTATGTCTTTTGAAGCTAATACAAATTTGGGTCTTGTATTTTGTAGGTCTTCATTTGAGAATCCCTGCTCCCTTGATGTACAGTGTTGCCCTATGTGAGAACAAAAATAGGGTCTCTATGAGGGAAGAAGAAAGTGAAGGATGGCCATTGAGTGGGGCATCAATAGTGTGGGCCATGCAGAAAATGGTAGGGATGATATTGCTCCTAGAAATCCTGGAAGATTCCACACAAGAACAGAATTTGGGACCGGCACCATGGAGCAGGGTCTCCTTTTGGCTTTACTTGCATGCTCTTCTGTAGTGCTACCACTCTACCACTCCCAGGGTGTAGAATCCCAAGCAATTGTGTCTCTCTGAGAAGCCACACCCCAAAACCTGTTTCCCAGCAGGCTCAACATTACCTGCGTTTTTGTTTTGTTCTGTTTTGTTTTGTTTTCTGATACCAGAGAGTGGCTCCTTAGAAAGCTATGATTGGTCTACATCTGCCCATCTTGCTCACAAGAACAACAAAAACAAAAAATAAAGAGAAAAGAAGTCAAGTGGACATGCCAAATCAGGTCCATCCAGTCAGCTAGCCATGGTGACTGATTCTGTGGCCTGTGGTAGTGGCTTTCAGAGGTTTTTGAGATCAATTTACAGGATAAGAAACATACCATATTTGACATCACAACTCAGTACATGTACCTGTGCATGCAAACACACACGCGCGCGCGCGCACACACACACACACACACATCTGAAGCCAGTGTTTCACAAAATAATATTTACCTTTATTATGTGAATGCACTCTGTTTAAAGAAAAAAAACTATTTTTTTAAAAATTTTTCTATTCATTCTGTTAAATGTTGATTTCACTCCACTAAATTGATTTCACAGCCCACCAATGCTTTAAGACCTGCAGTTTGGAAAGAACTGCCCTAAGGGGTGAGATGTGATGGTTCCCAATTCCAGAGGCCTTTAGAATGACCACCAGTAGCCCCGTGTGGGACGTTGTAGCTCCCTTTGTGTCTACTTCAAGACTTTAGCTCCAACCTAAAACAATGCTTCTGCAACCTTGTCTTTTTCCTCATCAGCTTCTCAGACTTCAGAGTTCCGGCCTCCTAAATCAGCTGCCTTAGCAGTAAGAAGGCCGGGGGCCCTCCAGGCTGTGCGCGGAGCCTGAGTTGCCCTAGCAACACTTGGCTGTAATTGACTCCCGCAGTCACCTGCTCCAGTCTAGCCTGCTTCTCTGCACTATGGGCTGTGGCCCCCTTTTCTCCTGCCTTTCATAATAATTTCTCCATCCTCATTATATAGACAGATGTCTCCTCATTCCTCCCCCTCCTGATGGATGGTCAGATTCTTGGCATACACCTCCCTGGCACTCTCCACATTGCCAAATACTCGCTCTGACATGATTAGACACTCACAGAGATGGATGATTTGCATTTCTTTCAGATCACAAACAACCTCTAGTGCTGGCCAATTTAACTGAGAGAACACAAACCCAAACGTAGGCAGGGGCTAAGCAGGTCATACAAGAGCCTGGATGGAAACTGTACCCCTTCCTAAATGAAGCAGTGGCTATTCCATCCAGCTGATTTTGCCCTATAGAAATGCACATGCACATATCCAGAATCTTTGAACTGTTCCAGAGAAGCCATAAAATCTGAGTCTTTATGTGAACTCTACCAATTTTTATATATTGACAAGTAATTTACAAAATATTTTTGAAAATTCTTATGGGCTAAATCAAACACATCTGTGGGTTGGATCTATTCAGCAGGCTACCAGCTTGCAAGTTGTGTTTTAAACTCTCTTTCATCCTCTGTCTCGCATTTGGACTTGATGTCCTCTGCCATCTGAGGCCAACAAAAACAAAAACAATAACTGGGCTTAAATTAACTCTAAAGTTCTCTCCCTCCCAGGTAGCCACAGCAATTAGGCAAAGACTCTTAAGAGGTGTTCATGGAGCAAAACCAGTTGGTTCCACTGTCTCTACTGAGCACCAGAACACCCAATTCTACCTATTCTTCTGTTCCAGTTTATTTCAGTCATACAGTGAGAATGTAAGGCTGTAAGGCTGGCCCCTGGAGAAAGCCCTGACCTCTAGGGGAGGGGGCCCTTCCCTTTAACTGCAGCCATAAGTTAGCTGACATCCCCCATTCTTGTATTCCCACCTGTCCACGAAATAGGAACTTCTGCACTTTCAGAAGTATTGTGAAGAAAGCTTCCCGCAGCCCCTCCGCACCTCCTCCCCACAGTGACTTCATTGGTGAGGTTCCAAGATAGGACTGAGTGCCTGTTGCTCAGCCCCTGCTAAGCTCCCTGCTCTCTCTTTTTCAGAGTTCCCTTGCCCACAGCACACCTGTGTTCTCCTCTCTGCCCCTCCATGTTATCAGCCTACGAGGGTAGGGAGGCCTGTAGGTGGATGAGCACCCTTTCTGTGACTGGTGGGGTGAGGGTCTGCCGTACAGACCCATCTATCACCTCAGGAGGGTGCAAAAGTCTAGGCTTGGGATAAACAAGTTGGAAACCTAATTCAGGCTACAGGCCACAGACCTATTCTCCAAACCAGTCTTAACAACAATATATCTCAATATTCTGATTCCTCTTTAATTCCTGTGTCTATTTCTCAATTAGGAATTCAGTGGAGGGAGAGACTGGTGTGATTATATGATATTTGGAGAGATCCCATGGTGTACGAATGGGGAAACCTTGAGAAATGGATGCAATGACTGGCATTTGAGGGAGGCAATTCTTTGTAGCAGTGTGGTGGCTGGTATGCAAAGGTGTTCTGGCTGTTTTTTTTCTTTTTCATAAGGGCAGGCCCTAGAAAGTACTGGCCATGTGCATCATTGACTTTGGGAGTTTACAGCAGTTTATATGATAACTGGTGTCTGCAGGCACATAACTGCTCTTCATAGACAGTGGCCTTAGAAAACATAAGCCTCAAAGGTTTTTGACCTTGCAATCGTAGCTGGTATCTAAAAGCAGATAGGCCCATGCAGACCCTAAGTAAGAACAGACTGTGCATGCTTTTGTAGCTGAGGCATGGATAAGAGTATCAGGAAAATAATATTTTAGCCTTGGCTAAGGTTTGCCTCAAAACAAAGTTTCAATAATCAGAACTTTTTACTATCCGAAGGCTGAAAAATATTTGCTCCCTTTCCTCTGTTTCTCAGCCAGGATTACAGGCCAGGACTTTAAACTGCAAAAGTAGCCAAATTCCATGTGAACCACAAAGTACTAGAGTGAGATTGTATCTTCTACATTTTAGTAGGTGGCATTCTATCAGTACTGTTCCTCTATCGTGTTTTGAATTGCATCCCATTCAAGAGGCAAGCAAAAACAAACAACAACAACAAAAAACACAACTATGAAGGGGCTGCCTTCTTGAATTTTTGTGGCACATTCACAGATTCCTAGATTCACCCACCTACCACCACCTCTTCATGACCTCAGGGTGGCTCTGGATTTATTAGTTACGAGAGCCACGACCATGACTTTGGATTTTAAAGACTCAGACAATGCGTTTAACCTAGGAAGGCAGGTGATTTTTATCAAGTTACAGCTAGAGGAATGGGAGTGTTTATCATACAAAAGATATATCATCTTGTATTGAGGTGGAGAAACAAGTCATGAAATTATTAAAATTCCAGAGGCTAAGCAAAAACCTTTAAAGACTAACTTCTCTAGGAATATGGTTTGCTCATAAAATCGAGGAGGTACTGAATTTCTTTCAAAATAATGCTTCATATCGATTTATTGGTGAGTGAGATAACATGATGTCCCGGGATTTACTTTAAAATATTCCAAAAAAATGCATGGGTAGATGAATTAAAATGTATAAAGTATTGATAATTATTGAAGCCGAGGGATTCATTATGCTATTCATACGGGTTTGTTATAGTATTTTTTCTAATTTTGTATATGTTTGAAATTTCCCATAGTAAATCACTAGAAAAAATAAGAATAAGCTTTGGTCTTACTGTCAGAACAAGAGCAGTGAGACAATAAAAGAAAACAGTACAAGAAGATATACTGTTTAAGATGGAGGATAAGAAGGAAAATTCTCATCCTTGGGAATTCTCATCCTTAGGAATCAATTCTTAGGAAAATGTGATCTTGGAGAGCAAGCTAGACAGATGAAAGGAAAAAGAAGATACACCCAAGATCTAAAGGTTCTTAAAGAGGTAACTAGAAAACAGGGAGATATTTTGTTACTAGGTCATAGAGGTCATCTAGGTCTCAAAGAGACCAGGGAAAGACAGGAAGAGAAGGAAAAAAAAAAAAAAAAAAAGGCACAGGAATTACTCTACTTGTTGGAATCCAGATCTACAATGCTATTGAGTGGTGTCCTCCTAAACGTGCACTTAAAGAGTCCATATAAATTTAGAGCAATTGGCCGGGCGCGGTGGCTCAAGCCTGTAATCCCAGCACTTTGGGAGGCCGAGATGGGCGGATCACAAGGTCAGGAGATCGAGACCATCCTGGCTAACACCGTGAAACCCCGTCTCTACTAAAAAAAAAAATACAAAAAACTAGCCGGGCGAGGTGGCAGGCGCCTGTAGTCCCAGCTACTCAGGAGGCTGAGGCAGGAGAATGGCGTAAACCCGGGAGGCGGAGCTAGCAGTGAGCTGAGATCCGGCCACTGCACTCCAGCCTGGGCGACAGAGCGAGACTCTGTCTCAAAAAAAAAAAAAAAAATGTAGAGCAATTGGAAAAAAACCACATCCCCGCCCCCCTGCACACCCCTCCCCGACCCCAAACTGTTCACACTTTAATCCTTACAACCTGTGAATATGATGTATTAATATGACAAAAGGGACTTTGCAGATGTAATTAAGGGTACAAACTTTAATATAGGGAGATTATCTTGGATTGCCCAGGTAGGCCCAATCTTATTTTGGCATGAGCTCTTAAAAGCTGAGAACCTGCCCTAGCTGGCAGTAAAAGCGATATGGCAGAAGGAAAAGTCAGAGAAATTACAAGCATAAGATGTAGGGGCCATTTGCAAGGATGGGAGAGAGGCCTCTGAGAGCCAAGAATGGCTCCCAACTGACTGCCAACAAGTAAACAGGATCCTCAGTTCTATCAACATAAAGAGCTAGATTTTGACAACCTGAATGAGCTTGGAAGCAGATTCTTCCCATAGCCTCCTGATGAGAGAGTCTGGCTGGCTGATACCTTGATTATGGCCTTGTGAAACGCAGAGCAGAGAAACCAGACGAGCTAAACCAGACTTCTGACCTACAGAATAGTAGGAGAACAAGTTTGTATTTTTAAGCCTGTAAGTTCTGGTTGTTTGTTCTGACTGCAATAGGAAACTACTGCATACCATCATATAAAGTGGGTACATAAAATTTGAACAGATTTATGAAGAAAAGACCAAGAGGATCATTGTAAAATATATCATGCATTTTATTTATTATTTTATTTTATTATTTTCGGACAGAGTCTCACTCTGTTGCCCAGGCTGGAGTGCAGTGGTGCTATCTTGGCTCACTGCAACCTCCGCCTCCCAGGTTCAAGCGATTCTCCTGCCTCAACCTCCCGAGTAGCTGGGACTACAGGCGCCTACCACCACGCCTGGCTGATTTTTGTATTTTTAGTAGAGGTGGGGTTTCACCATGTTGGCCAGGCTGGTCTCAAACTCCTGACCTCAGGTGATCCACCTGCCTCGGCCTCCCAAAGTGCTGTGATTACACACTCGTGAACTACTGTGCCTGGCCTGTCATGCATTTTAGATGAGTTTCAAGGCAACAAAATTATGGGCCGAGAAGCAGGTATGGCATGTCCTTGTGGGTACATGCTCAGGACATGTGTAGAGTTAGAACTTCACGAGAAGGAAACACAGAAGTTGAGACATACTACAGGGGAATCAGGCAAGCTAATGATAGACTGAGTTAAGCCTGGAATATATATTGATTTTAGTCAGAGAATACCCCCTGGTGGAATTACACAATTCCAGTAAGGTGAAAGTAGACAAGAATTGTTGAACAGTGGGTGCTTTTGCCAGATCCAAAATTTCTTGACTGCATATCTTTTACTAATGATGAACCTCCGAGTCACAAAGAGTTTGTTAGGAAAACAAATGGCTGCATCCAAAAGAAAAATTAAAGAAGAAAGGAAAGAACACACTATGATTGAGAAAGGAGTGGCCATCATGTCAGACACTGCTAATTGTCTTCTAATATCTGTTCTCACTTTCCTTTAAAGTTGTTATCATTTTAGAAATGTGTATGCGTCCTCAGCTAAACATTGCATGTCCCGTTCTCCATTGCAGCTAAGTGTGATTAAATATTAGTCAATGAGATGAGACTGGAAAAGATGTGTGCTCATATCTTTTGGGTTGTGCCCTTACTGTGAAAGGTGGATCCTCTTTCCTTCCCTTCTTCATCCTGCAAACTAAAATGTGAGCCATTTTGTAGCATATGATGGGAGCATCATTCTAGTGATGATGAAGAGAGTAAGTGAATGGATAGCCTCATGGAACAGTTACTACACTAGCCTTGTACTGCCTTCTGGTCTGCTACATCTGAAGGAAATAAAGTTCTGTTGTATTTAAGCCTCTGTTCATTTGTGTTACTGTTACAAGAAGCTGGACCTATATCCTAACTAATATAGCCATGTACATGTTAAGTAAGGAAAGGTGACCAACCCAAGGAGCAGATTAAAATGTTAAAAATTTAGCTGAGGCCAGGCATGGTGGCTCATGCCTAGAATCCTAGCACTTTGGGAGGCTGAGGTAGGAGGATCACTTGAGCCCAGGAATTTGAGACCAGCCAGAGCAAGATAGTGAGGGCTCATCTCTACAAAAAATTAAAAAATTAGCCGGGCATGGTGGTACACACCTGTGGTCCCAGCTACTTGGGGAGAGGCTGAAGTGGGAGGATGGTCTGAGTCCCAGAGTAGTTCGAGGCTGCATAAGCTGTGATTCTGCTACTGCACTCCAACCTGGGTGACAGAGCAAGATCCTGTCTAAAACAAACAAACACCTTAGCTGAGCATCTGGCTCAAGATGGTGATTTGAGACCGGCACTGTGCCTCACGCCTATAATCCCAGCACTTTGGGAGGTGGAGGTGAGAAGATTGCTTGAGCCCAGGAGTTTGAGACCAGCTTGGGCAACATGGTGAAATCTTGTCTCTAAGCATGCCTGTAATCCCAGCTACTGGAGAGGCTGAGGTGGAAGGATCACTTAAGTCCAGGAGGTTGAGGCTGCAGTGAGCCGTGACTGCGCCACTGCACTCCAGCCTGGTTGTCAAAGCCAGTCCCTGTCTCAAAAAAAAAGATGGTGATTTGAGCATTTGCTAAAACCTGCCATCAGCCCTGTTTCAAATACCTAGAAATCTTGTGTAAATGGTCCCAACTTTTTATTGTGAAAAATCTCTAATATATGGAAAAGTTCAAACTAGTACAATGAATATCATTATGCCCATCACTCAATTTCTTCTTCTTTTTTTCTTTTTCTTTGAGATGGAGTCTCACTCTGTAGCCCAGGCTGGAGTGTAGTGGTGCGATCTTGGCTTACTGCAATCTCCGCCTCCCGGGTTCAAGCAATTCCTCTGCCTCAGCCTCCCAAGTAGCTGAGATTACAAGTGCACACCACCACGCCCAGCCAATTTCTGTATTTTTAGTAGAGATAGGATTTCGCCATGTTGGCCAGCCTGGTCGCCAACTCCTAACCTCAGGTGATCCGCCTGAGTGCTGGGGTCATCTCAGGTGATCCTCCCAAAGTGCTGGGATTACAATCATGAGCCACAGCACCTGGCCCCATCACTCAATTTCAACAACTGTTAACATTGTGCCCTATTAGCTCTATCTATCTGTCTATCTATCTAATTTTTTGAACCATCTGAAAGTGAGTTGACTACATCACTCCTAAGTACTTCAGTGTGTATCTTCAAAGATTGTTCTCCTATATAACTATAAAACCTTTATCACAACTAAGTATATGAACAATATTCTAACAATAATATTTTAATATAGTCTAATAACATCATCTAGATCATATTTTGATTTCCCTAATTGTTCCCCAATGTCTTCATAGCATTTTTAAAAAACCAGGATCCAGTTAAGGTTCATGCAGTGCTTTTTGTTATGTGTTTTTGTTTGAATTTGGAACAGTTTTTTGGAACAGTTTGAATTTGTCCCATCTTCTTATAAAATATTTTTAAGGTTAAAAAATAAACAGCTGTGCTTGAAAACAAAAAACAGGAGATCTCCAGGGGTCAGAAACAGAATGAGAACCTGTAAAGGAGAGATAGATATGTGTGCAGATGAAGAAGCCAGAACTGACACCGGCTGTAAGGGCTGGAGTTTCAGTTCCTGCTTAGATAGAGGAGCTGAGGCCCCACATGTGTCAGGAAATCAACCTAGAGTGAGCAACACTTCACACATGAACATTAAAACAAAAATGAGGTGTAATTTCTTACCCACTAGACAGACAAATATTTAAAATCTCCCCAAAGCAACCAGGGGTGGTGGCTCACACCTGTCATCCCAGCACTTTGGGAGGCCGGGACGGGCAGATCACCTGAGGTTGGGAGTTCAAGACAAGCCTGACCAACATGGAGAAATCCCGTCTCTACTACAAATACAAACTTAGTCGGACGTGGTGGCGCATGCATGCAATCCCAGCTACTCGGGAGGCTGAGGCGGGAGAATCACTGGAATCCAGGAGGAAGAGGTTGCGGTGAGCCGAGATTGTGCCACTGCACTCCAGCCTGGGCAATAAGAGCAAAACTTCATCTCAAAAAAAAAAAAAAAAAAAAAAAAAAAATCTCCCCAAAGCATTGGGAAGAATGTGGGGAAATAAGCATACTCCTACACTGCTGGTAGAAATATCAACTGGTTCAACCACTTTAGAGAGCAATTTGTCAAAATGTTGTGAAAAAATAAAATGTGATGATGTCATACAATGGAACACTGCACTGAAGTGATGCTAGATCTACATATAGCAATATGGACAGGTCTCAAAAGCATGCCGTTGAATTAAAAAAAGATACAATTATGTAAATGGATATGCACAAAAATACCATATATAGTTTATGGATGGATGGATGTTTGTAAAGTATAAAAATGGATGAGACTACACTCCAGACCATAGCAGTTGCCTCAGATGAACATGGCAATGCAGATGGTAGCTAAACAAAATTTTAGCTAGATTTCTAAGATTTTTTTAATTGCAGAAAGCAAATATGACAAGATGTCTACAATTCTGGGTGATGGGAATATGGGTTTTTATTATAATATTCTTGTACTTTTTCTGTAGTTTTCACATATCTCACAATTAAAAAGAAAGAGGAAACTCAGCTGAGCCTGCTTCAAAGGAGAAAGGGAGCTGCAAGAGTGGACAGAAAGAACTGTTTCTGCTGTTGTTGAAGTTCCACTTAAGGCCTAGAAAATTCGAAGGCTTTTTGCAAGGGCGGCAAGCCCAAGGCAGAGAAATTTTTCCTCCCCAGGACCAAAGGACACAAGCTTCTGAATGTCATTTTAGGACTCCACTGAAGGCAATTTGTCACATAAAATATATTGGAAGTAGAGGGGAAACCACCACTAAGAGGCAGGCTTCATGTAATCGAGGAATTCCAGAGCAAGAGGCAGTGGCAGTAACTACTGAGGCACAAAACTAATGTAAAGAAATGCCAATCCCAGACCAAGAAAAGATGATGTGCCCAGAATGCAATAACAATCCCCCAAAGATGGTTATGTACTAATCCCTGGAACCTGTGAATATATTACTTTACATAGCCAAAGAGAATCTGCATATGTGATTAAGGTTAAGGACTTTGAGATGGGTAGATTATCCTGGGTGAGCCCAATGTAATCGTACAAGTCTTTAAAAGTGGAAGATGATGGAAGAAGAGGGGATCATTTGAGAAACCACATGAGAAGGACTGAATCTATGGTTGCTGACTTTGAAGATGGAGAAGGGGCCACAAACCAAGGAATGTAGGTGGCCTCAGTTTATAGGCAGGAAGAAAATGGTGACCTTGGTTCAACATCCACAAAGAACTGAATTCTGCCAAAAAGCCCAAATGAACACAAAGGGGATTCTCCCCTAGTGACTCCAGAAAGAAGCTGTGATCTGTGAACCTGGAAGAGCCAATTTTTCAAGATGGAACCCAAGTGGCTAACTGGGCCTAAATTTAAAATAAAGCCATTGCAGTCATTGCTGACTAGAGGTCCCACATATACTCAGAGTTTCCAGAAAGCTCACATCTTCTTTTTTTTTTTTTTAAGACAAAGTCTCGCTCTGTTGCCCAGGCTGGAGTGCAGTGTCACGATCTCCACTCACTGCAACCTCCGCCTCCTAGGTTCAAGCAAGTCTTCTGCCTCATCCTCCCGAGTAGCTAGGATTACAGGCGCCTGCCACCATGCTTGGCTTAACTGGCTAATTTTTGTATTTTTAGTAGAGATGGGGTTTCACAATAGGAAACTACTACATACCATCCTATAAAGTGGTACATAAAATTTGAACAGATTTATGAAGGAAAGACCAAGAGGATCATTGTAAAATATGTCAGTTATTTATTTATTTATTTATTTAGAGAGGGAGTCTCACTCTTTTGCCCAGGCTGGAGTGCAGTGGTGTGATCTCAGCTCACTGCAACCTCCACCTCCCGGGTTCAAGCGATTCTCCTGCCTCAGCCTCCTGCATAGCTGGAATTAAAGGCATGCATCACCACCCCCAGCTAATTTTTGTGTTTTCAGTAGAGACGGGGTTTCACCATGTTGGCCAGGCTGGTCTCAAATTCCTGACCTCAGGATCCACCCACCTCAGCCTCCCAAAGTGCTGGGATTACAGGCATGAGCCACCATGACCGGAAGCTCACATATTTTAACTTTTGGACTTTCAGAACTCATCAGAACCAGCCAATCAGAGCTCACTTGCCTTGGCCAATCAGGGCTCAGCTGTGTCAACCAATCAAGGCTTGGCCGTATTGACCAATCAGAACTCAGCTGCCTCAACCAATGAGAACTGACTTTCAATCTTTAATTGGCATAAACAGGTCTGATTGGGAACTTGGGCAGGAATTTTTGCTATAAAACTGGAGCATGGTGGCATTCCCCTGTAGTCCCCAGCTACATGGGAGGCTGAAGTGGGAGGATCACTTGAGCCCAGGGATTCCAGGTTACAGTGAGCTATGATCACACCACCGCACTCCAGTCTGGGCAACTGTGTCTCTGAAAAACAAACATGCGAGCAAACAACAACAAAATAAGCTTTCCTTTTGTTCTCTGGAATGCACCTTCATTTTACACTGGAGGCTGTGACCCAGGTTTGCAAACTGTTCACTGGACTAAAAGTCTCTTTCCTCAAATTCCTTTTCAGAGAACTTTTGTTCACAGAACAAGCCCACCTTAATTATAGCCCAGTGAGACCTGCCTGTGACTTCTGACCTACAGACCTGTAAGATAATAGATGTGTGTTTTAAGCCACTAAGTTTGTGGTAATTTGTTACGGCAGCAACAGTAAACTAATACAGCAAGGGTCTGAATCACACTCGGAACCATGACTATTCCAAAAGGAGGTGGCTGCTCACAGGAGAGTGTGGAAAAGCTGTGTCACCAAACTGAGTGCAGCCTCAGGGCTATGCTGAGATGCCAGAAGCACAGCTTCAAAATGGGGATTTAAGAGGTTTTAAATAGCTTGGTTTTTGTGAGGTTTTTTTGTTTGTTTGTCTGTTTGTTTGTTTTTTTTTGTACGGAGTCTTGCTCTGTCACCCAGACTGGAGTGCAGTGATGTGATCTCGGCTCACTGCAACCTCCGCCCCCCGGGTTCAAGTGATTCTTCTGCCTTAGCCTCCCGAGTAGCTGAGACTACAGGCACACACCACCACACCTGGCCAATTTTTGTATTTTTAGTAGAGATGGGGTTTCATCATATTGGCCAGGCAGGTCTCCAACTCCCAACCTCGTGATCTGCCCACCTCCGCTTCCCAAAGTGCTGGGATTACAGGCGTGAGCCACCCCGCCTGGCCAAATAGCCTGGATTTTGAAGAAGGAAGCCTTGAGGATGGCCTGAGGGCTATGGGTGTCACCCCACGAAAATCTAACTTTTCAAGAACACAGGAATGTCGCAAATGTCACCTCCTGAGGGAGGAAACAGTACACATGCATGGAACTCCACCCTATTCCCGTTTGGTAAACGAAGTGCCATAATTAGTCTCTAGATAAATCCCAGCAGAGTTTAAGCTTAAGAGGTTGTGGATCCTAGACAACTAGCACAATTTAACTTGTCTCCTGTTGAAGCTGAAAGCAAGGCAGTTTGTTTTTTTCTCTCACGTTTGCTATATTTATTCTTCTTTCCCCCAGATATTATTGTCTCCACTGTAAGCTTTGCTTTCTGACAGCGATGTGGGTCTGAACTGTATTTTATGTACTGGTTTCTAGTAACATAATTTTGTTTATAATAACTGCTTTGGGGTTGAGGTTTGCTTGTTACTTTTTTTGTTTTGTTTTGAGACAGGGCCTCCCTCTGTTGCCCAGGCTGGAGTGCAGTGGGGATCACAACTCACTGAGCCTCTACCTCCTGGGTTCAAGCAATCCTCCCACCTCAGCCTCTCCTGAGTAGCTGAGACTACAGACGTGCGCCACCATGCTGGGCTAATTTTTGTATTTTTTTGTAGAGACAGGGTTTTGCCATGTTGCCCAGGCTGGTCTCAAACTCCTGAGTTCAAGTGATCCCCCTGCCTCGGCCTCTCAAAGTGCTGGGATTACAGGTGTGAGCCAGTGCGCCAGGCCCTGCTTGTGACTTCTAAGAATTTAAAAATTTCTTTTATGAAATGGAGTCTCACTCTGTCACCCAGGCTGGAGTGCAGTGGCATGATCATACTGCAGCCTCAAACTCCTGGGTTAAAGCGATCCTCTTGCCTCAGCCTCCTGAGTAACTGGGACTACAGGTGCGAGCCACCATGTCTGGCTAATTTTTAAAATTTTTTGTAGAGATGGGGGTCTCATTATGTTGTCTAGGCTGGTCTTGAACTCCTGGCCTCAAGGGATCCTCTTGTCTTGGCCTTCCAAAGTGCTGGGATTACAGGTGTCAGCCGCCATGCCCAGCATCTAAGAATTTTTTTCTTTGATTAACCTTTTATTAATACAGAAGCAGTATATATGCATTGTAGAAAATTAGAAAATATAGATGAACAGAAATATAATAAATAAATAAGTTAAATTTCCATTTCCCAGAGATCACCACTGTAAGACCTAGTGTATAACCTACAGGATCTGTGCATGTGTGTGTCTATGCATGCTTTTATTTTATTACCAAACTGAGATCATACTACACATAATGTTCTTCATTCTGTTTTTTTCAGTCATTAACCTCCCTTTTGCTATTTCAGTAAATTTTCAACCCTTCTAACACCCTGCTTCTATTCATATTTTCCCAAATGTCCTAAAAATGTCCTATACAGTTGTTTCATCCAAATCGGTACCCAATCCAGACCAGGCATTGCATCTGGTTTATGTTCCTTAAGTCTCTTTTAATCTAGCACAGACACCAGTTTTTTGTTTGTTTGTTTGTTTGTTTGTTTGTTTATACTTTAAGTTCTAGGGTACATGTGCACAACGTGCAGGTTTGTTACATATATATACATGTGCCATGTTGGTGTGCTGCACCCATGAACTCATCATTTACATTAGGTATATCTTCTAATGCTATCCCTCTCCCCTACCCCCTCCCATAGGACCCTGTGTGTAATGCTCCCCTTCCTGTGTCCAGGTGATCTCATTGTTCAATTCCTACCTATGAGGGAGAACATGCAGTATTTGGTTTTCTGTTCTTGTGATAGTTTGCTGAGAATGATGGTTTCCAGATGCATCCATGTCCCTACAAAGGGCACGAACTCATTCTTTTTTATGACTGCATAGTATTCCATGGTGTATATATGCCACATTTTCTTAATCCAGTCTGTCACTGATGGACATTTGAGTTGATTCCAAGTCTTTGCTATTGTGAGTAGTGCCGCAATAAACATACGTATGCATTTGTCTTTATAGCAGCATGACTTATAATCCTTTGGGTATATCCCCAGTAATGGGATGGCTGGGTTAAATGGTATTTCTAGTTCTAGATCCTTGAGGAATCGCCACACTGTTTTCCACAATGGTTGAACTAGTTTACAGTCCCACCAACAGTGTAAAAGTGTTCCTATCTCTCCACATCCTCTCCAGCACCTGTTGTTTCCTGACTTTTTAATGATTGCCATTCTAACTGGTGTGAGATGGTATCTCATTGTGGTTTTGATTTGCATTTCTCTGATGGCGAGTGATGATGAGCATTTTTTCATGCAGACACCAGTTTTTAATGATACTGCTTTGCTTAACATACCAAGAGAATAGTTCTGCAGAATGTTCCACTTATGAGATTTGTCTGATTGCTTTTTTGCGTTGTTTTCTTCTAAATTTTGTGCATGTGTCATTGATGCTGGGAAAATCTTATGTGCCCAATTAACTCTTTGAACTCTTAGAAAGTGGGACATATGAGAATCTTGACATTGGATTAATTTTGCCCTGAAGGTCCTACAGGAACTTCACCAATTTCAGTGGATGAGAGCCCAGGTTGCAGTAGCCAAAGGAACCTCCACTCTCCCCACATCTCAGAGCAAGATCCTTCTAGCTGAGACTGAGCAGAAACAGAAATTGGGGAGGAAATAGTTTTGGATTTAAATTTCTCTGGCGTTTTGGAATTAATCTTTCTCCCAAGATTTTCAGAAGTGGAGAGACTTTATATCATTCAAATTTGGACATTTATATATTATTTGGAACATTTTAATACTATCATTTGGGCTGAAAACGTAACTTCTGGTGAACTCCATTGGACAATGTGTCTGGGCATAATTTAGGATGGGAAATACAACAGGGATAGCTTTTACAGCCTGGAATGCAGCAGGGAACTTGGAGTTAATTTAATTAATATCTTACTCTGACCCACTTCAGAGTTTTTTGGAGGCAAAGCAGAACTGTCCCAACGTTAGTGCTAAGAGAAACAGTAGTTGGTATTAGGAGAATGGTTTCATGAAGGTAGAACCTGGACTGGCCTGCTGAACTCTAGTCTTCTATCCTGATGCAGGCAGCCACATTTCTAATGGCCCATGGCTTTGGCTATCAAAAACAACAGGTTAAAATAACACAAGTGTGAAGATTGGCCGGGCACGGTGGCTCATGCCTGTAATCCCAACACTTTGGGAAGCCGAGGTGGGTGGATCACTTGAGGTCAGGGGTTCGAGATCAGCCTGATCAACATGGAGAATCCCCATCTCTACTAAAAATACAAAAAGTAGCCGGGCGTGGTGGTGGGCGCCTGTAGTCCTAGCTACTCGGGAGACTGAGACCGGAGAATCGCTTGAACCCAGGAAGCAGAGGATGCAGTGAGCTGAGATCGCACCATTGCATACCAGACTGGGCAACAAGAGCAAAACTCCATCTCAAAAAAAAAAAAAAAAGCGTGAAGATTATTAGAGGAACCACGATCTCCCTTGTTATGAGCTAAATGGTGCCCCCTCAAAATTCATATGTGGAAGCTCTAACCCCTAGTACCTCAGAATGTGACTGTATTTGGAAACAGGGCCTTTAAAGAGGGAATTAAGTTAAAACGAGGCTGTTGAAGTGGGCCCTCATCCAATCTGACTGGTGTACTTATAAGAAGAGGAGACGAGGTTACAAAGAGAGACAACAGAGAGACAACCATGTGAAGAGGGAGCAAGAGAGTGGCCACCCGCAAGCCAAGGAGAGAGAGAGGCTTCAGAGGAAAGCAACCAGGCTGGCAGCTTGATCTTGGACGTCCAGCCTCCAGAACTGTGAGAATATCAATTTCTGTTTTGTTTTGTTTTTTGGGATGGAGTCTTGCTCTGTCACCAGGCTGGAGTGCAGTGGCATGATCTTGGCTCACTGCAACCTCTGCCTCCCCGGTTCAAGTGATCCTCCTGCCTCAGCCTCCTGAGTAGATGGGACTACAGGTGCGCACCACCACGCCCAGCTAATTTTTTGTATTTTTAGTAGAGACGAGGTTTCACCATGTTGGCCAGGATGGTCTCAATCTCTTGGCCTTGTGATCTGCCCGCTTTGGCCTTCCAAAGTGCTGGGATTACAGGTGTGAGCCACCGCACCCGGCCCAGTTTCTGTTGTTTAAGCCACCAAGTCTTTGGTATTTTGATACAGCAGCCTGAGCAGACAAATACGTACCTCTTCCTGTGTTCCTACTGGCCCATGAAATAGAAACTTGCCCTCTTTCAAAAGTATAGAAATCACCTGAGGGGTTTTAAAAAATACTCATGCTTGTGTCCCACATCCCAGAGATTCTTATCTAATTGGTCTGGGTGGTGGCCAGATTATGAGGTTTTTAAAAGCTCCCCAGGCAATTCTAAACTACAGCCAAGGTTGAAAACTACTGGGCTCAGAGGTCAACCAAGAGTTGCATGGCACAGCAGCTGGAGATGAACAGAGACCAGGGCTTTGCCAACAAAGCAGGAGAATGGTAGGAATGCAGCTACCCCACAAAACTTTTAGGGACAGTTGGTTCTATGACTGGGAATTTGGGTCTTTGTGGACTGTTGATTACAAACTTCTTTCTTAGCATTTGGTGATCCCACCAAGGTTTTCACCAATACACACAAGATGTCAGTTTTTAGGTTCTAGGAATAGTACTATAGAACAGATGCTTTTTAGTACTATAGAACAGATGCTTTTTTTTTTTTTTTTTTGAGACAGGGTCTCATTCTGTTGCCTAGGCTGGCGTGCAGTGGCACAATCACAGCTTACTAGAGTAGATTCTTTTGACTTTCAGTAGGAGCCTGCAAGAAAACCAAGCCCCATACCTTCCTCACACCTGTTAATTCTCTGCCCAAAAGTGGGCAGTCACTCACAAATTTTTGAATTACATAATTGGGGCCAGGCACGGTAGCTCATGACTGTAATCCCAACACTTTAGGAGGCTGAGGAGGGAGGATCCCTTGAGCCCAGAAGTTCAAGACCAGCCTGGGCAACATAGGGAGACCTTGTCTCTATTAAAAAAAAAATTACATAATTGAGGCTGGGCATGGTGGCTGATGCCTGCAAATCCAGCACTTTAGGATGTTAAGGTGGGAGGATCACTTGAGTCCAAGAGTTTGAGACCAGCCTGGGCAACAAAGCGAGACCTTGTCTCTACAAAAAGTTTTAAAAATTAGCCGGGCTCAGTGGCATGCACCCAAAGTCCCAGCTACTCAGGAGGTTGAGTCAGGAGGATCGTTTGAGCCCAAGAGTTTGAGGCTGCAGTGAGCTTTAATGGCACCACTGTACTCCAGACTGGGTGACAGAGTGAGACCCTGTCTTAAAAAAAAAAAAAGAATTACATAATTGAGCTGGATATTGAAGTGTGAACTGAGCTACATAATGCTTCCAGATTAGATTGGAGACACTGTGGTCATGTGCCCGCACGCTGTGCCACTGTACAGTAATTCACATGTGGAAAGTGGATATTCCAGCACATATATTCTTGTTTTAAAATTTATGTTTAATTAATTAATTAATTTTTTTTTTTTTTTTTTTTTTGAGACAGAGTCTCACTCTATCGCCCAGGCTGGAGTGCAGTGGCGCCATCTCGGCTCACTGCAAGCTCCGCCTCCTGGATTCACACCATTCTCCTGCCTCAGCCTCCTGAGCAGCTGGGATTGCAGGCGCCTGCCACCATACCCTGCTCATTTTTTGTATTTTTAGTAGAGACGGAGTTTCACCGTGTTAACTAGGATGGTCTACATCTCCTGACCTCATGATCCACCCGCCTCAGCCTCCCAAAGGGCCGCGATCACAGGCCTGAGCCACCATGCCTGGTCTAATTAATATTTTTTTTTAGAGGCAGAGTCTTGCTATGTTGCCCAGGCTGCTCTTGTATTCCTGGCCCCAAGCAATCCTTCCACTTCAGCTCCTGAGTACCTGAGATTACACATGCAAATTGACATGCCTGGTTTATATTTAATTTGCACACAGTAAAATTTGCTCATATTCGTGTACAGGTCTATGAGTTTAAACGGAAGCCTAGAGTCATAACCACCACCACAGTCTAGATATAGATCAGTTTCTTGCCCCTCCAAGATTCCTTTGCCAGCACATATATTTTTGGCATGCAGACACCCTCTATACCCCCTAAGTCTCAGATGCTCAGCGGCTCTGGTAACATCTTTGGTACAGCCTCGAATACAGCAAACTTTTGGCCCTCCTGAAGTGGACACAGCAGGTAGAGACAAATGGGGAAAGTGGGTCCAGGCAGTCATGAGAGGAGGAGATGGCCCCACAGGTTGAAACTCCCCAGTCATACTCCCATGGCTGGAATTCAAAGCTCTAGCAAGAGGCAGCCCCATTTTGGTCTGGATTCGGGGCATTGTTAGTGCCTTATCACTTAGAACTAGATTCTATACTGAGGCTTAGCGAGAGAATCAATTGCTCACCAGATTTCAAATGTACCAAGATCAACTTTGAAAGCCTTTCTACTAGTGCACACTGGAGCAGCAGGCTCAATATCAGGCAGTTATTGCATCATCTCAAAAGAAACATTTTCATAATCAATTAAACTCATTACATTTGAATATTCAGTTCCTGCCAAAGCACAGTTTAAATCCTTATTTCAAAATAATGTGTTCACAGAAATCAGGTCTACTACATAAATGACATCATGAAACTATTTCAAGAAGCATTACAATGTCTTTTGCCAAGGCAAAAGTTATTTGAAAGGGGCTTTCCAGCATTGCTCAGAACATATGTGCTCGTTGGTACTAAACTAGATACTATGGAACAATGGTGGGTAGCCTGACGGTCTCTAATTTTAGTATTCATAACAGAGTGGGCATTTACAGAGAATCCCCTTTGTAGATTTGTCATAGAAACTGTCCTTGGGGACAAAACCTTTTGGGACTTCTCAGAAGTAGGACAAATTCCTGAAGGAGTTATAGGTGCGTATCAGTCTAGAACCTTGATTGCAAGCAACAGAATTGGACTCTAGATCATTTAGGCAGAAGAGGAATTCATTAAAAGGATATTTGGGCAGCTTCCAGAATCAGTAGGCGGGCTGGAGAAGCAGGTTTGCAGCTAGGAACAACACTCAAACCATGCTGTAGAACTGGTCTGGTGAGGAGCCCACTGCAGCAGCACCTCAGAGCACTTGTCTGCAGTTTTCGCCATGGCCACCCTGCAGGAAGCTCTATCTTGCTGCAGATGCCAGCACTGCCTTGACAGAGAGACTCTTCCAGCGTCCTTGAATCTTTGTCTCTAACTCCTAAGACAAAGTTGAGAGTGACTGGGCTAGGGTATGTGCCAGCCCCCAGCTGTGAGGGAGAGTGAATGTGGCATTCTCGAGTCTGTAGAGGGAGGTAGGCTCTGCCTCCTTCCAAGAATCATAAGATGGGGAAGTCCCCGACCAGAGGAAGTGGGTTCAAATGTACACCCGAAAAGAATAGCAAATGACCCAGCACAGGCTGACAGTTGGAGGCTGCTAGGTGTCACGTGGCCCCAAGTTAGTCATTGCTACCTCATTTGGGGGCAGAGTAGGCTGACCCTGAGCTGAGGAAACTGATCAAAGAAACAAGAGTTCTGTTTCCTTCATGGGCCTTAATATTTTGCTGCAAGATTGGAGGAAATTAGAACTGACTAAAGGAGAGGGGAGCTGTACCAGGAGCTTCAGTGCCTGGTACAACTCAGAAAGCAATCGGTGTTGTCCTGAGAATACAACCTCCTTGTCTAGAGAGCCTGGTATCCTGACTTGGGTGGTCTGGGGGCGAGTGGGTGGTAGTGGTGGGTGGGGAGAGAGATTTTTAGAGTGACTTGTACTTTTCTCAGCAAGCCATTGCCTTTGATCCCTGGATGGGCTGCACCTAAACATAACTGGGGACAAAGTCGGGCAACACAATATATTTTCTGGTTGCAGTCATTTAGTTCCAAAGATGTCTAGATATAACAATTCTAGGGAGCTTCTGCTCTAAAATTCTTAGTATATCAACTCTTACCTAGATTCACATTTGCTGACAACAGTACTTGGATCAGCGAGAGTACAGAAGCACAAAATTGAGTTCCACCATCCCTGAAGAGACCCACAACCAGAGGGGTTTAACTGACTTTTATTAAACATGTTTGGGATGCTCGGATCTGGTCAGAAACAGCAGTGGAACAAATATGAGGCATTCTTGGTACATACCTGAAATGCCACAAGGATGAATTATTGCCATAGGTTTTGCTGCTGCATCTAGGTGTTTGGATATTCCACTTGGTTGCCCACTGATTTCTGATTTGAAATGGGTGAGGGTGGCAAGACTACAGGAAACTTCACTCAGTGTTCAGCTACCCTTGGTCCCACCACTTAGCCATTACTGCTGCTCGTTATGAATAAGAAAATGCAAAAGCAAGGGCAACAGCAGGCTAAGAAGACCGAGTGCTGTTGTAAAACTTGGGGCTGCCTGGTGAGCCATCACTAGCCAGCTATTTCCTAGCATGTGGTAAGGAAACTTGGGCCTCTCTGCTGCGTATAAGGTGTAGGCACAAAGTGGGGCAAATCCAGATAAAGTGATCTACCAAAAATAACTTCTTGCTTATAAAAGAATTGGTTAGAAAAATTATCCCCACATACTCCACGATAGACAGAGAACAACCCCTCCTCACCTCTCCCCACCCAGAACAGAAGGCAAGAACAAATCCCTTGAGGGATACAACTTTGTATGAAATTGAGGAAAACTGTATCTAAACCATGAGAAAGTGAGGGAGTTGGGTAGTGAATTCAAGTGGGAAGAGGGGGACAGCCACCTATCAAGCTGCCTACTCATGTGTAGCCCTGGGGAATCCTGTGCAGCACCCTTTGAACCAAACAATTCATACATGGAGGTAGGTAGGTAAAACAGACAGCGCTGTCTGGCTGCCCAAATCCATTTCTCCCCCTTCTTCCTCGTTGGCTTGGTCCTGTTGTGGTCATATGCTTAGGGAAAGGACCCTACTCTTGCCTTGTGTTGCGGTGATGGTGATGGTGGAATCTTGAATGGTCAATGCCAGTAATTGATGGGCTCATGCTCCTTGACAGTGATTGGGTTAGGTATGGGTATGTGACATAGTCCTGGGACCTGAGGGGAAATCTCTGGGGACTTTTGGGAAAGGGTTTCCTTGTAATAAAAAGAGATTTATGGGAGGAAACTCCCCTCTTCTTGACAGGATGTGGTCTGCATGCAATGCTGGCACTGCTACAGCCACCTTGCAACCAGGAAGCAACATCTGCTGTCAGCAGAGGAAGGCAGAGAAAAAAGAACGAAAGCCCCTGTGCCTTTGATGATGCCATTTGATTGGTGATTCAGTCAACTCTGAAACCACCACGTAGGAATTTTTGTACCAATTCTAGAAAATGACCCATCCCATTTTATCTGGGAAAGGGTCGTGGGATGGAGAGTGAATTGTGTGTGTGTGTGTGAGAGAGAGAGAGAGAGTGTGTGTGTGTGCGTAGGCACAAAGATTTTTACTGGGAACATAGTGTAGCAGCAGGTTATGAAAGCTCAAACTTTGGCAAATACCTTGTGGCAAGGAGTCCTTGGGAGTAGGCTGAGATTCTGAACAAAATGAAACATTTACCGGTCCTTCAAGGTAGTGGAGACCAACCACTGGGTGTAGTAATGTAGCTGGTTAGTGGCGTGAGAAGGGCCAGACTAATGGACCAGGAGGAGTAGTACCGTGAGAAAAACTGATTTGGACCACAGAACCAAACTTAGACCAATGGCCAGGAGCTAAGTCTCAAGGGCATCCATCCCATGAACAGAAATGTTATGTTACTTATGCTTTGAGATCTTGCTATCCATGCCTCTGTGAATACACGAGAGAACTGTTGTCCTGCCTGTACTCCAGGACCTTACTTTATCACTATCCTCTTGTTACATAAATGGAAACAATATGCTGTCTGTGCTTCAAGACCTTGTACCACAGTCATCTAGCCAATGTGTGAGAACTTTTAGCCACAGCACTTTTAGGAGTGCTTTCAGATCACCCTGGTCATCTACTGGTGTCAGAGAGGAGCTCCTATACCTACACTTTGTGACATGGACTGGGACATTTAGTACATCACCAGCTAGGGACAGAGGGGCATAGACAATTTTATACCCTTGCAAACTGAAATACTAGGCTGTGATACCAATCTTATTATAAAAAGCAACAGCAGGCTGAGTGTGGTGGCTCACACCTGTAATCCCAGCACTTTGGGAGGCTGAGGCAGGCAGATCACCTGAGGTCAAGAGTTTGAGACCAGCCTGGCCAATATGGTGAAACCCTGTCTCTACCAAAAACACAAAAATTAGCCAGACGTGGTGGCGGGTGCCTGTAATCCCAGCTATTTGGGAGGCAGAGGCATGAGAATTGCTTGAACCTGGGAGGCAGAGATTGCAGTGAGCCGAGATCACGCACTACACTCCAGCCTGGGCGACAGAGTGAGGCTCCATCTCCAAAAAAAACCCAGTGACAATGTGGGTACTAAAGCTATATGGCTGGACTTAATGATAAGGCAGTCATCCAAATTTAGAACATGCTTATAATTGTTGTATTTAGATTATTATCAAAAGAAAAATACAAAATTAAAATGTATTTGAAGAATTTATGAACAGCTGATAATACATTTTTGGATCCCCAGAAGACCATGGACCCTAGTTTGAGAAACATTAGGTTAGGACAGTCTCAGAAGAGATTATCAATATGAGAAGAAGTAATATTGAAACCTAAATTGGGCCGGGAGCGGTGGTTCACGCCTGTAATCCCAGCACTTTGGGAGGCCAGACGGGCGGATCACGAGGTCAGGAAATCGAGACCATCCTGGCTAACACAGTGAAACCCCGTCTCTACTAAAAAAAATACAGAAACACTAGCCGGGCGAGGTGGTGGGCGCCTGTAGTCCCAGCTACTCGGGAGGCTGAGGCAGGAGAATGGCGTAAACCCGGGAGGCGGAGTTTGCAGTGAGCCGAGATCCGGCCACTGCACTCCAGCCTGGGGGACAGAGCGAGACTCCGTCTCAAAAAAAAAAAAAAAAAAAAAGAAACACTGAACCTGCCAACAAGAAATGGGCCACTAAAGTGGATACAGTCCCAAGAAGGAGAATTCTCCCCAATAATCATCTTCCATGAGACCAAGAGGGACAACAGGCTAGGGGAATTCTCCCAAGACAGAGCCAGAGTTGGGAGCAGAGAGATTGGTTGATCAAGGAATTCACTCTACTATCAGGGAAGAGGATCTTTGCTACCCCAGTGTAGTAAGGACTTTGGACTGGTAGTGACTGCTATGTGCTGTTTCCTCTTCCCTTTTCCGAATGGTAGGTGTTTTGCTGTTGTTGTTGGTTTGTTTTCAAATTAATGAACTTTATTTCTAGAGCAGTTTTAGGTTCATAGAAAAATTGAGCAGGAAGTACAGAGAGTTTCCATATACCATCTCATCCCTCTGCCAACTCCAAATGGTAGTTTTAATTTCAGTTATCTGGTTTTCCTTCTACTGTTGTACACTGTTTATATAGGAGTTTGCTTAAAAGTATAATTTAAATATGGTTTGCCCAACCATGAGGACTGTATCATTTCACATTTTTTTCAGTTAAAAGTGATAGAAGGCCGGGCGTGGTGGCTCATGCCTGTAATCCTAAAACTTTGGGAGGCTGAGGCTGGAGGATCCCCTGAGGTCAGCGGTTCGAGACCAGCCTGGCCAACATGCTGAAACCCCGTCTCTACTAAAAATACAAAAATTAGCCGGGCATGGTGGTGGGCGCCTGTAATCCCAGCTACTCGGGAGGCTGAGGCAGGAGAATTGCTTGAACCCGGAAGGCAGAGGTTGCAGTGAGCTGGGATTATGCCACTGCACTCCAGCCTGGGTGACAGAGTGAGACTCCGTCTCAAAAAGAAAAAAAAAGTGATAGAAAACCCACCAACACTGGCAAGCAAATATTT
The DNA here is from genome assembly GCF_002776525.5 of Piliocolobus tephrosceles. Lineage (NCBI taxonomy): Eukaryota > Metazoa > Chordata > Mammalia > Primates > Cercopithecidae > Piliocolobus > Piliocolobus tephrosceles. The sequence continues at coordinate 95,605,673 of NC_045445.1, read as the reverse complement.
TTTAATTTAACAGTTTTCTTGAGATTGAATTGGTATGTATTAAATTGGACATATTTAGGTGCCGAATTTGGGGGGTGTGTGTGTGTGTGTGTGTATATATATATGTATATCACAATCAATGAATGTATCCCTCACCATCTGTATTAGTCAGGGTTGTCTCTAGTCTGTCTCTAGAGGGACAGAATTTTATGGATAGACGTATATCTGAAGGGAGTTTATTAAGGAGTGTTGACTCACACGATCACAAGGTGAAGTCTTACAATAGGCCGTCTGCAACCTGAGAAGCAAAGATGCCAGTCAGAGTCCCAAAACCTTAAAAGTAGGGAAACCTTCTTTTGTGCAGCCTTCAGTCTGTGGTCAAAGGCCTGAGAGCGCCTGGCCCACCACTGGTGTAAGTCCAAGAGTCCAAAGCTGAAGAACTTGGAGTCTGATGTTCGAGGGCAGGAAGGATCCAGCATGGGAGAAAGATGAAGGCTGGAAGACTCAGCAAGTCAAGTCCTTCCATGTTCTGCCTGCCTTATTCTAGCTGCCCTGGCAGCTGATTAGGTGGTGCCCACCCAGATTGAGGGTGGGTCTGCCACTCCCAGTCCGCTGACTCAAATGTTAATTTCCTTTGGCAACACCCTCAAAGACACACCCAGGAACAATACTTTGCATCCTTCAATCCAACCAAGTTGACATTCAGTATTAACCATCATACCATCCAAAATTTCCTTGTGACCTTTTTTTTTTTTTTGAGATGGAGTCTCACTTTGTTGCCCAGGCTGGAGTACAGTGGCATGATCTCAGCTCACTGCAATCTCTGCCTCCCGGGTTCAAGTGATTCTCTTGCCTCAGCCTCCCAAGTAGCTGGGATTACAGGTGTGTGCCACGACGCCTGGTTAATTTTTGTATTTTTAGTAGAGACGGGGTTTTACCATATTGGCCAGGCTGGTCTCGAAGTTCTGACTTCAGGTGATCTGCCTGCGTCGGCCTCCCAAAGTGCTGGGATTACAGGCATGAGCCACCACGTCCAGCCCCTTGTGTCCTTTTGTAATTTCTCCCTCTCACCTTTGTCCCTCTGTCCCCATCCACAGAGAATCACTGATTTGCGATTTGCTTTCTGTCACTATAGATTAATTTGCATGTTCTAGACTTTTTGATAAATTGAATCATGTAGTATAATCAGTCTTTTTTGTCTGGCTTTTATCATTCAGCATACTTTATTCTGAGATTAGGTTTATTTCTTCCTTTCTTTCTGTTTTTTTAGAGACAAGTTTGCCCAGCTCTGGTCGCTCTGTTGCCCAGCCGGGAATGCAGTGGTGCGATCATGGCTTACTGCAGCCTCGACCTCCTGGGTTCAAGGGTCTCACCTCAGCCTCCCAGGCAGTGGGACTACAGGTGCACACCACCACGCCTGGCTAATTAAAAAAATTTTTTTTTTTGTAGAGACGGACGTCTCGCTATGTTGCCCAGACTGATCTCTAATTCCTGGCCTCAAGTGATCCTCCTACCTCGGCCTCTGAAAGTGCTGCGATTGCAGGTACAAGCCACTGCACCTGGCCAGTAATTCATTTTATTGCTGAGTAGCATTCCACTGTATGGATGTATCACAATTTGTTTATTAATTCGCCTGCTGAAGGACCTTTGTATTATTTTCAGTTCAGGGTTATTAAAAATAAAGTGGCCATCAGCATTCTTGTACAAGTCTTCATATGGAAACATACTTTAATTTCTCTTGGGTAAATTCCTAAAAATAGAATGGTGAAACCATGTGGCAGGGATATACGTAAGTTTTTAAGAAAGTGTCAAACTGTTCTCCAAAGTTCCTGTATTATTTTACACTCCATTAGCAGTGAATGAGAGTTCCAGTTCCATTGATTTGGTTAGCCTTTTTAATTTTAATCATTCTAATAAAAGGGTATTGATATTTTGTTGTGGTTTTAATTTTCATTTCTCTAATGACTAACGATGTGAAGTATCTTTTCATGTGCTTAAGTTCCATCTATATATCTTTCTTGGTGAAGTGTCTGGTCAAATCTTTTGCCTGTTTTTTAAAATTTTAATTGGATTGTTTGCTTTCTATTACTGAGTTTTGCAAGTTCTTTATATATCGTAGTTACCTGATGTCACTTGGATGTTTGTCCCCTCCAAATTTCATGTTGAAACTTGATCCCAAATATAGCGGTGGGGCCTGGTGGAAAGTGTTTGGATCATGGGGGCATATCCCTTATAAACTATCCTTGCAGTAATGAGTGAGTTCTCACTGTATTAGTTCCTACGCGAACTGATTTTTTTGATTATTGATTGATTTTTTTGTTTTCTGTAGAGATGGGGTCTCACTATGTTACCCAGGCTGGTCTTGTACTCCCAGGCTTAAGCTATCCTCCCACCTAGGCCTCCTAAAGTGCTGGGATGACAGAGGTGAGCCACTGTGCCCGGCAAGAATGGATTGTTAGAAACAGCCTGGCACCTCTTCTCTCTCTTCCCTCGTCTTTCACTATGCGGTGCCTGCTCCTCTTTGCCGTCTGCCATGAGTGCAAGCTTCCCAAGGCCTTCACCAAAAGCAGATGCTGACACCGTGCTTCTTGTATAGCCAGCAGAACCATGAACCATGTAAACCTTTTTATTTATTTTTTATTTTATTTTATTTTATTTATTTATTTATTTATTTTGAGACGGAGTCTCGCTCTGTCGCTCGGGCTGGAGTGCAGTGGCCGGATCTCAGCTCACTGCAAGCTCCGCCTCCCGGGTTTAAGCCATTCTCCTGCCTCAGCCTCCCGAGTAGCTGGGACTACAGGCGCCAGCCACCTCGCCCGGCTAGCTTTTTTGTATTTTTTAGTAGAGACGGGGTTTCACCGTGTTAGCCAGGATGGTCTTGAACTCCTGACCTCGTGATCCGCCCGTCTCGGCCTCCCAAAGTGCTGGGATTACAGGCTTGAGCCACCGCGCCCGGCCAGCCTTTTTAAAAATAAATTACCCAGCTTCAGGTATTCCTTTATAGCAGCACAAATGGACTAAGACAGAAAATTGGTACCAAGAGTGGAATGTTGCTATAAAGATACCTGAAGATGTAGAAGCAGCTTTGGAATCAGGAAATAAGCAGAAGTTGGAAAAATTTGAAGGACTCAGAAGACAGGAAGTCCACGGAATGTCTGGAACTTATTAGGGACTGGTGAAGTGATTGTAACCAAAATACTAGTAGAAATATGGACAGGAGAGGTCCGGCTGACGAAGTCTCAGATGGAAATGAGGAAGTTATTGGGAACTGGAGTAAAGGTCACACTTGTTATGTCTGAGGAAAGAGCTTGAGTGCATTGTGTCCATGCCCGGGGGCTTTGTGGAAGACCAAATTTAAGAGCAATGGTGACTGACGCCTGTAATCCCAGCACTTTGGGAGGCCAACGCGGGCAGATCACGAGGTCAGGAGATCGAGATCATCCTGGCTAACACGGTGAAACCCCGTCTCTACTAAAAATACAAAAAGTTAGCCGGGTGTGGTGGCATGTGCCTGTAGTCCCAACTACTCGGAAGGCTGAGGCAGGAGAATCGCTAGATCCTGGGAGGCAGAGGTTGCAGTGAGCCGAGATCGTGCCACTGTACTCCAGCCTAGGCGACAGAGCGAGACTCTGTCTCCGGAAAAAAAAAAAAGCGCAATGGCCAAGGGCATATGGCAGAAGAAATTTCTAAGCAGGGAAGCATTCAAAGAGTAATGCAACTGTTTCTAAAAGCCGATGATCACATATGGGAGTAAAAGAATGGCCAGGCTCCTTGGCTCACGCTTGTAATCCCAGCACTTTGGAGGCCAAGGCAGGTGGATGACCTGAGGTCAGGAGTTTGAGACCAGCCTGGCCAACACGGTGAAACCTTGTCTCTACTAAAAACACAAAAATTAGCTGGGCATGGTGGTGGGCACCTGTAATCCCAGCTACTTGGGATGCTCAGGCAGAATAATCACTTGAACCCAGGAGGCAGAGGTTGCAGTGAGCTGAGACAGCACCATTGCACTCCAGGTTGGGTGACAAGAGCTAAACTCCATCTCAAAAAAAAAAAAAAAAAAAAATAACCTAAAGTTGGAACTTATAATTAAGAGGGAAACAGAGCATAAAAGTTTGGAAAATTGCAGCCTGGCCATGTGGTAGAGAAGGAAAAAGCATCCTCATGAGGGAAATCCAAGGGTGCTGGAGAACAACCACTTGCTAGATAGAAGATGAAAGGGAGCCAGGTGCTAATAGTCAAGACAATGGGATAAAGGCCTCCAAGCCATTTCAGAAGATTTCCAGTCCACCCCTCCCATCACAGGCCCAGAAGGCTAGGGAGACAGAATGGTTTTGGAGGCCAGGCTGGGGCACCACTGCCCTGTGCCACTTTCAAATGTTGCTCCCTGCATCCGTGCTGCTGAGACTCCAGCTGCAGCTTAAACAGCCCCAGGAGCGGCTCCCACCACTCCAGAGGATGCAAGCCATGAGCCTTGGTGGCTTCCTTACAGTGTTAAGTCCACAGGTGCACAGAATGCAAGAGCCACAGAGGCTTGGTAGCTTCCCCCTGGATTTCAGAGGTTGTATGCAAAAACCTGGGTGTCCAGGCAGAAGCCTGCCACAGGGGCAGAGCCCCCACAGAGAGACTCTACTAAGGCAGTGCTGAGGGGAAATGTGGGGTTGGAGCCATCACAAAGTGTCCCCACCAGGACACTGCCTAGTAGGGCTGTGGGAATGGGGCTGCTGCCCTCCAGACCCCAGAATAGCAGAGCCACCGGCAGCGTGCAATCTCAGCCTGGAAAACTCACAGCCATTCAGCTTCAACCCGAGAGCAGCCACATGGGCTGTGCTCAGCAAAGCCACAGGG
>NC_045445.1:95559798-95580849 GCF_002776525.5 Piliocolobus tephrosceles | reverse complement strand
GTGATCCGCCCGTCTCAGCCTCCCAAAGTGCTGGGATTACAGGCTTGAGCCACCGCGCCCGGCCTATAATTTTTTATATATTTGAAAAGTATCATAATACAATGTTGAAAAATCATTATCTTTAAACTGGAAATCAATTCTTTTTTTGTTTTTTCTTTTTTTTGAGACGGAGTCTCGCTCTATTGCCCAGGCTGCAGTATAGAGGCATGATCTCGGCTCACCACAACCTCCACCTCCCGGGTTCAAGTGATTCTCCTGCCTCAGCCTCCTACGTAGCTGGGACTACAGGCGCCTGCCACCACGCCTGGCTAATTTTTTTGTATTTTTAGTAGAGACAGGGTTTACACCATGTTGGCCAGGTTGATCTCGAACTCCTGACCTCAGGTGATCCGCCCTCCTCAGCCTCCCAAAGTGCTGGGATTACAGGCGTGAGCCACCCTGCCTGTCCTGGAAATAAATTCTTAAACTTAACTTCACTTCACGTTTGTTTGAAGAACATCTTCAAGTAATTTTCACAATAAGGCCCTGGGGATGTTTATTTTCTGAGCCTGCGATTACCTTTTGTCTTCTTAAAACGTCTCTACTTGAATTATGCCCTCTGTCATACAATCAGTATTTCCCTCTCAACTAGATTTTTGCCGTACCCTAGCTTCTCCAACCTTAACAATCATCCTTTGAGTCTTGCAGATACTTCCGCATTAGGGGATATGCCAACCTTTCTTGTTCACAGATACATCCCCAGAGCCTAGAATAATGCCTAGGCCTTATTAGTCATTTAGTGATTATTTGTGGAGTGAATAAATGAATATCTCTGTTGTTCTTCATGAGCCGCACTTCTAAAAATGGTTGTCTGTATACTTCTTTATTGCTCCCACCTCTTGACTTCCCTTATCACCCCCTTTAAATTTGGCTTCTACCTTCATAACTCAACTGAAACGGCTCTTGTCAATATGACTGATGGACTCCATATTGCCAAATCCAATGGCCATCTTACTGCCTTCTAATTCCTACTTTCAACAGGATTTGACACAGTTTACCACTCCTTCCTTCTTGATATGTTTTCTTCCTCAGCTACTGTGACGCCACAGACACAGAAGGTTTGTAGGTTTGCCTCTTGTACTTCTTTATGATTTCCCTTCCTCTACACTTTGGAGCTCCTTGAGATTTGCTCCTGAACCCTCTTCTCTCTCTAAATGTAAGCCCCTAAGTGATTTCATTCAGTCTCATAGATTCCTAATTTAAACTCTCTAGCCCATACCACTCCTCCAAGATCTAGATTAACACATCCAACTGCCTAATGGCATCTCTGCTAGGATGTCTCATACACATTTTAAATCTAACATGTGAAAATGCTGATTTTTCTCTCCCCTCCCCTTGAAGCCCAGCTTTGCCCCAGTCTTCTCCAGCTCAGAAAATGCCAGAGATATTTAATGGTTTTACTTGATTTCTTTCTTTTTCTCACTCCTCATAATCCAATAGTAAATTTATCTAATTCTATTTCTAATGTATACTTCAGATCTGTCTGTGTCTATCCCACTCCACCGCCATCGCTCTAGTCCAAGCTACCCTCTGTGTCCTGGAATAACGCAACAGTCTTCCAGCAAGTGTTTGTGCTTCATCCTTGCCTCCATATAAGCCAAGCTCTACAGAGCAACCAGAATTAACATTTTAATCTTATTTCTGAACTTCCAGTTCTCGCCAATATGGAGTAACCCCATTCCTTCCTGGTATTCCTTCTTAAAACCGGCAAATCTTAGACAGAACTCAACAAACAAGCATAGGAAGGCTCTGAAAAGTAGAAAGAAGAAGGCACACTGCCCCGGGATCTTATGACTTGAGGAATGACACAGCAGTGAGTTCCCTGGGTTTCCTTAGTGCTCCTCATATTTCTTGATTGGTGAGGGTGCTGGTGGTGCTTCCAACCCCAAATTGCCAACAGCACAAACAAAAAGGCTCCAAGAAAAACCTCTCCCATCTAGTCAAAAGGCCAGGAAAATGGTGGCCTAATTGCAGAAAACTTTTTGGCTTTTGTCCTTAACCTGTTTTCTGCAGGTGGTGGCCCCAGTTCTGGACATTGATCTCCCATGTAACCACATTCTAAGACAGGAAAGAAAAAATTTTCCTCTGTATCAGAGAAAGAAATCTTTCCAAGAAGCCTCACAGTAGACTCCTTAGATCCCATTGGCCAGTATTGGGTCCACCGCCTAGTTGCAAAGTGAGTGTTCAGCTTTCTCAGCCTCTATGGTGAAAAGTGGTGTAAGAATTTTTGAGTGTTTCTCATGAATTCTTTGTGTAAAATCAGAAAAGCTGACTGTCTGTAGGGACCACTCATGAGCTCCCCAGTATTCAAAGAACTGCAATGATCCTATCTTCAGACACAAAAGCTTTTGACAAACACCCTTTCCACTCTCCTGTGCACTTATTGTGGTCCAGTGCTGTGCTCTTCGAATGCCTCTTCCTGCTCTTCAGAACTGATGGAGGGACCCATCTACCTCCTACACCCTCTCTGTGGCCAATTAGGACTCATTTGACGCATTTTGGTGACTTCTGTAAAAAGAAGATCCTTCAGAACTGAAATCACCATGAGGAAGGAGGCAAACAGGCACACTCATGCTGTTCTCCAAGAAATCTATGATTTCCTACATCAAACACACAGCCAGGGAATTGCTCCTGGAGGTTGTGGCCACATGGGTCATAGATAAGGGAAGAATGTATCTTCCAGAAGAATTACACATGCAGAGAATGCACTCATGGTTTTCCTATAACAGATGAGTCCCTTTCTAGGGAGGAAGATCCTTATACTCACACTCAACCAAATGGCTCCAGTGGTTCTCAACCTGGTTTTCAGTTCATCTTTACTAAACATTATGTTATGTCTTCCTAAGAAGAAGACGTGTCTGAAAGCATCCAGTGTTATTGTGGTTTAATATTCAGGATGAATCAAAAAAGCCAGAATAACCACCTTCTTGTGTATCCTAATATATTGGCTTTGAAGGATTCCAGAGAGTGTTAGCCTACATAGGACAGCCCAGGATTACTAATTGTTTCCAATTCAAGTCCCTTGAAGATCAGCAGGTTCCCCAAGAGGCTTTCTTCTGATATTTACTTATCTGCCTCAAGACCAATCTGCCAAGGAAAACACAATGGCCTTTCATTCCCTCCCAGATATCTCATTCTGGATGGCAGGGGGAAGAAGACGTGAATGCAATCCCACCTGGAGGACTTTCACAAGAGATCCAGTTCATTCAAGTTCCAAAGAGAGTCACTGATAAGCTAATGTCTGCCTCCTGGGAGTTCCATCCCCCAACCCTGAAAATATTGACTACCCCTCAATATTACCTTCTTTACCCCATCTCCCTGGCTCCTGTGAAGGCATGGGGGCATCTGGCCATCCTTGGATTGTTGGGTCATCGCTCTCCTGTGATTTACCCCATTGCATGTTCATTAAATATGTATATGTTTTCCTCCTGGGAACAAAAAAAAAAAAAAAAAAAAAGAGGTCTAGACTGTTAACAAAGAAAAGAACTGAAATGTTTGGGGCAGGAAACCAATAGTGAGTGACTGTCATATCTTCTAAATTATGTTGTCCCATGTTGTTCCGAATCATGGCTATTTGTTTCCTTCTTGGACTCTATCTCAGTTTTAAGTTATTTATTCATTTATGTCTTTGCTTTTTTTTTTTTTTTTTTTTTGAGACAGAGTTTCACTCTTGTTGCCCAGGCTGGAGTGCAGTGGTGCAATCTCGACTCACTGCAACCTCCGCTTCCCGGGTTCAAACGATTCTCCTGCCTCAGCTCCCGAGTAGCTGGGATTACAGGCATGCGCCACCACGCCCGGCTAATTTTGTATTTTTTAAGAGAGATGGGGTTTCTCCATGTTGATCAGGCTGGTCTTGAACTCCTGACCTCAGGTGATCCGCCTGCCTCGGCCTCCCAAAGAGCTGGGCTGGGATTACAGGTGTGAGCCACCGCACCTGGCCTACTTTTTAATTGTTATTCTACCCCACAAGACTTTTTTGGGCTTCACAAGGTCAGGAAACATCTGCATTGTAAACTGTTTTAGCTCCCGTGGCTAGCACATTGTATGGAGTAGGAGCTCAAATATCTTACAGAATAAATGAATGAAACTGAATACATCTTTTTTTTTACTTCACATATGAAAGAATTTTTCTAAGCATAAAATTCTTGGGTCACAACCATTTCCATTAAAAACTATAGACATAGATCTCTGTCTTTTGGAATTTAGTATTACAGGGAAGGTCAGTTTGATTTGTAAGCAACCTGTATTGTCTTCTAAAGAAACTTTTTATTTTGGAAAAATTATAGATTCACAGGAAGTTAAAAACATAGTACAAAGAGATCAAGGATATCCTTACCCTGTTTCCCCCATTGACATTAGTATAAAGTATGTAGATATGTGTTACCACCACTGCAGCCAACATACAATACTATTCCATAACCACAATGATCCCCTGGTGCTATGCCTTTTTATTCACACCCAGCCCTTCCCCATCCCCTAGTATCCTTAACGCTTTCAGCCACCAATCTATTCTACATCACTATTCTTTTGTCTTTCCAAGAATATTATGTAAATAGATCATAAATGTGTGGCCTTTTGTGATTAGCTTTTTTCATTTAGCATAATGCCCTCGAGATCCTCCAAATTGTAGCATGCATCAATAGTTCAATCCTTTTTGTTCTTGAGTAGGATTCTATTGTATGGATGTACTAGAGTTTGTTCAGTCACTCATTCATTGAAAGATGTTCTGGTTGTTTCTAATATTCTTTCTATAGAAATAAAGCTGTTGTAAACATTTGTGTACAGGTTTTTGTGTGAACATAATTTTTCATTTCTTTGGGATGTTTAAGAGTACAATTCCTGGATCATATGAAAATTGCATGATTAGTTTTATAAGAAACTGTCATCCTTTTTGAGAGTGGCTGTACCATTTTACATTCCCTTCAGCATTCTCACCATCAGAGATCCAGTTTCTCCATATCCTTACCAGCACCGAGTTTGTCACTATTTTTTTTACTTCAGCTGTTTTAATAGGTGTGTAGTCGTCTTCATTTCCATTTCCCTAATGGCTAATGGCATTGAATGTCTTTTCATATGCTTATGTGTCATCCATATATCCTTTTTAGTGAAATCTCCTTTGATATATTTTGTCTACCTTCTAATTGAATCATTTATTTTGCACAATTGAGTTTTGAGATTTCTTTATAAATTTTAGATATGTCTTTAACAGATACGTGATTTGCAAATGCTTTCTCCCAGTCCATAGCTTACCTTTTCATCCTCTTGCCAAGGTGTTTTGCAGAGAAAAATTTTTGAATTTTGATGAAGTGCAATTTGTTGATAATTTCCTTTAACAGATCATGCTGTTGGTGTCAAGTCTAAGACCACTTCAACAAGCTCTAGGTTCTGAAGATTTTCTTCTCTGTGTTCTTCTAAGATGATTAAAATTTTATATTTTATGTTTTAATCTATAGTTAATTTTGTATAAGGTTTGAGGTTTAGGTTGAGGTTTATTTATTTGCTTATGTATATCCAATTGCTGCAGCACCATTTGTTGAAAAAGGCTGTTTCCTCCATTGAATTATGTTCACATCTTTGTCAAAAATCAATTGCTGAGACTTGTGTGGGTCCACTTCTGGGTTCTCTATCCGTTCCATTCATCAATGTGTCTATTCTTCTACCAATAACTCATAGACTTGATTACGGTAGCCATATGATATGTTTTCAAATTAGGTGAAGTGAGTCCTCCTACTTTATTTTTCTTTTCCAAAATTGTTTTAGCTATTATAGTTCCTTTGCTTTTCCATGTAAATTTTAGAATAATCTTGTCTATATCTACAAAACATCCTGCAGGGATTTTGATAAGAATTTCACTAAACCTGTATATAAATTTTAGGAAAATTTCTATCTTTTTAAGCTGAATCCTTCACAGCATTTTCTCCATTTACTTAGGCCTTCTTAAAATTTATTTCAACAATGTTCCGTAGTTTTCAGTGTACAAGTCTTGCACTTATTTTGTTACCTTTCTTTTTCTTTCTTTGTTTCTTTGTTTGTTTCTTTCTCTCTCTCTCTCTCTTTTTCTCTCTCTCTCCCTTCCTTCCTTCCTTCTTTTCTCTCTCTCTTTTTTTTTTTTTTGAGACGGAGTATTGCTCTTATAACCCAGGCTGGAGTGCAGTGGCACAATCTCAGCTCACTGCAACCTCCACCTCCTAGGTTCAAGCGATTCTCCAGCCTCAGACTCCAGAGTAGCTGGGGGTTACAAGCACCCACCACCACGCCTGGCTAATTTTCTGTATTTTTAGCAGAGACGGGGTTTCACCATGTTGGCCAGGCTTGTCTCGAACTCCTACCTCAAGTGATCCACTTGCGTTGGCCTCCCAAAGTGCTGGGATTACAGGCGTGAGCCATCGCACCTAGCCGATTTTATTGATTTTCAAGGACTCAGTATGTGCTAAAAACACCATCAGTCAGCCAGGCACAGTGGCTCACGCCTGTGAACTCAACACTTTGGAAGGCCTAGGAGGACAGATCCTGAGGTCAGGAGTTCGGGACTCCTGTATATACATGTGTGATTTTTATATATATACATGTGTGATTTTAGATATATATATATATATATTTTTTTTTTTTTTTCTGAGATGTTTGAGAGTAAACTGCAGGCCTAGTGCCCCTTTATCCATAAATATTTCAGTGTATTTCCTTTAAACAAGAGCATCCACAGTGTCCATAGCCATAGTGCAGTTATCAAAATCAAGAGTTAATATTGATACAGCACTATCATTTAATCAACAGATCTCACTCAAATTTTACCACCCAATAATGTCATTTATAGGAAAAAAAATGACATTGACATTTTTAAAGAGTACAAGCCAGATATTTTGTAGAACGTCTCTCATTCTGGGGTTGTCTAATGTGTTTCCATAACTATATTCAGGTTATACATTTTTTAGCCAATACATTTTAATTTCAGTTATTAGATTTTTAATTTCTAGAAAGTCTGCTTGGGCTCTTTTCAGACCTATTTGTTTCTTGATCATATTTTCCAGGTAGAGAGGAAACAAGTGAATTTATTATTTTCCTGCAAATAATTAGGCAACATTTTTAGTACCATTTGTTGAAAACCCCATTCCCTCCTCAACTGGCTTGTCATACTTCATTTGTCATTTACAAAGGAAGCTGTCTTAATTACCATTAGATCTCTACAGCCCTTCCATAAAAGCGTACTAATTGATTGATGCACCTAATACAAAGAATTCTAACAGCTAGTAGGCTCCTCTCGAGTATGCCCACACTTCTGCTTTCACAAGATGGATTGTATGATTACTAAGAATCAGTTCTATTATTCTCAAACCTATTGATGCCATTGCACTTGGAATGGTAATAACATAATTTGGCTAAATAGTACATAAACTGATAAAATAAAAATGCGGAAAAAATGAGAGTTGTAGTTTCTTTAAAAACTAAGTTGAGTGCTTTGGGAAGACCTGATGAAAGCAAATCCATTTTTTAAAATTGAGTCATTAAATACGATTGACACAAATGCAGAATTTATAAAGAAATTTTAAAATTAAATAGTGAAAAATAGACAACCCAATTGGAAAATAAGCAAAAGATATGAAGAGACATTCTATGGAAGGGGATATATGGATGACACATAAGCATGTGAAAAGACAGTCCGTATCATTGACCTTACAGAACTTAAAATTCTGAAAGGATCCTGCTCTCAGATTGCTTCAGAATCCTCTTTAAATTCTTGCTCCACTTTAAAGACTGAAACTGTATCTCATAGATAATGCACTATGGGTATGGTTTATGTCGGAAAAATGAGACCAAAGGCCAACCAGTGGAAGTACACACAAAGAAAATGCCTTGATCTTAAAGATTGGTGAATAAGACTGGGCATGGTGGCTCATGCCTGTAATCCCAGTACTTTGGGAGGCCAAGGCAGGTGGATCACGAGGTCAGGGGTTCAAGACCAGCCTGGCCAGCATGGTAAGACCCCATCTCTACTAAAAATACAAAAAATTAGCCGGGCATGGTTGTGCGCACCTGTGATCCCAGCTACTCGGGAAGCTGAGTCAGAAGAATCACTTGAACCCAGGAGGCGGAGGTTGCAGTGAACCAAGATCATGCCACTGCACTCCAGCCTGGGTGACAGAGAGAGACTTCATCTCAAAAAAAAAAAAAAAAAAAAGTGAATAATGCACATCTATATATTTTAACTTAACATTTTAATGTATTAATATATCTTATCTGTTGCTCCCTGCTTTACTGACTTTTTCCATTAGCTGTATCAGATAAGAGGGCTTCTACTCTACCAAGTCCCCCCTTTAGAAATCTTGTTTTAATATGCAAGGTTTTCAATAATTTTGTACATCTATATTTTAAGTTCCTATAAAATTTAACATTTTATAGAGTTGCTGCCCAAAGCCTTAGAAGCTTCTCCTCATAGAACACATAGGAATATTAATGGTGTATGAGTCATCTCATCATATCATTTTAAGCTTTGGGAGGACTAATATGATTTGCAAATAGACAAGAATATTTGAGTAGCGTGTCCATGGGAACAGTGTGGTGATTATGCATATCATCTTCTTTTCCTTTTGTTCCTTTTACACTTTTGGTTGCTACTCAGCACAAACATCTTGGAATTGGCTCTAAAATGTGACCCTCTGTCAGCATCATTTGAGAAGAGCCTCTAATATTGCCTTGTATGGCAAACTTTATTTTATAACTTAAAAAATGCAAAAAATGTAGAAAATGCAAAAAATAATATAAGAAACACCAATAGAAACTATCCAGGGTTCTTAATTGTTAACCTTTTATCACATTTACACACATTCATAACACATTCAAATCTGCATTATTATAAGTGATAAAAACAATTAAGCAATTAAGTTGAAGCATCTTACTTCCCTCTTCACATCTGAAGGCAAATACTATTGTGAATTTGGTTTTCATATTTTAACACTATTTATACACATTTATGTCTCTGTAAGCAATAAAGTATTGCATTATGTACTTTTTAATTTTACAAAAATACTTTCAGACTATACATATGCATAATATATATTGTTGTGCAACTTGCTTTTCCACTCAAATGTTGATAATATATAGATCCAGTTCATCTCTTTTAACTGCTGTGTAGTATTTGATTGTAGGAGTGTACCACATTTTATCCATTTACATATTCAGAACATTTACACATTATCCAACTTTTTTTTTGAGATGGAATCATGCTCTGTCACCAGGCTGGAGTGCAGTGGTGCCATCTTGGCTCACTGTCATCTCTGCCTCCTGGGTTCAAGCGATTCCCCTGCCTTAGCCTCTCGAGTAGCTGGGACTACAGGTGCATGCCACCATGCCCGACTAATTTTTTGTGTTTTAGTAGAGACGGGGTTTCACCATGTTGGCCAGGATAGTCTTGATGTCCTGACCTCGTGATTCGCCCCCCTCCCGGCCTCCCAAGGTGCTGGGATTACAGACGTGAGCCACGACGCCCAGCCACGTTATCCAATATTATACTATTACAATTCCCGAATGAATATCTTAGTACATTCTCCTGGTACACATGTTGGAGAGGTTTGTAGGGAAAATAACTGGGAGTAAAATTACTGGGTAATATGGTAAATATACTTTTTATATTATTAAATAGTTTCAAATTGTCCTCTAAAGTGATTGTCTCAATTTACACGTCCACTAGCAGTGTGTGAGGGTTTCTGTTGTTAAATATTCTGTGTCAAAAGACTTAAATTTTTGCCAGTGCAATAAATGTGAAATGATATTTCATTATTTGAATGTACATTTCTTGATATTCAGTGAGTATTAGTACCTTTTCATTTGGTTTTCCTTTTCTGTAATAGTCTTTTCATTTACTTGGCTTCTTTCTCTGTTGAGTTTCGTTTGTCTTTTCTTATTGAGTTAAGGGAATTTTTAATAAATTCTGGAGATTTTTTTTGTCTAAGATATGTGTTGCGAGTATCTTTTCTCAGACTGTCACTTGTCTTATTAATCTACTTATGGTGCTTTTATTTTACAGCAATATTAATTTTAATAAAGTCAAACCGATTCTCTTCCTTTATGGTTTGGGCTTTTTATAATTTGGATAAAAAAATTGTTCCCACTCCAAGGTCATAAATTCTCATATATTTTCTTTTAACAGGTTTAAAATGTTGCTTTTCACATTTAGAGGTTTAATATTTAGAATTTATTTCTGTGTAAGATATAAGGTAGTGATCTAATTTTATTTTTTCCGTGTAAAAATATGTTGTTGCAACACCACTTATTGAATATTCTTTCCTTTCCCTAGTGTTTGAAATGCCACTTCTATAATATTCTAAGTTCCATGAACCTGTTTCTGGGTTTTCTATTCTCTTCCAGTAATCCATTTGACGATTCCTGCACCAGACTCACACTGTTTTAATCACCATAGCTTTAAAATAAATCTTGGCTATATGGTAAAAAGGTCACCTTCCTACTTCATTCTAGTTTTTTTGAACTTTTTCTTGATATATAATATTTGTACATATTATAAAGTACATGTGATATTTTGTGATGTGTGTAGAATGTGTAATGATCAATCAGGGTATTTAGGGCATCCATCACCTGAAGAGTTTATCATTTCTATGTGTTGGGAACATTTCAAGTGCTCTCTTCCAGCTCTTTGAAATATACAATACATTATTGCTACCTATAGTCACTCTACAGTGCTATCGAACATTAAAACTTATTTATTCTGTCTAGGTGTATGTTTGTACCCATTAACCAACTTTGTTTTTTTTTTTTTTTTTTGTGACAGAGTCTGGCTCTGTTGCCCAGGTTGGAGTGCAGTGGCGTGATCTCGGCTCATCACAACCTCCGCCTCCCGGGTTCAAGCGATTCTCCTGCCTCAGCCTCCTGAGAGGCTGGGACTACAGGCACGCATCACCATGCCTAGCTAATATTTGTATTTTTAGTAGAGATGGGGTTTCACTATGTTGGCCAGGCTGGTCTCGAACTCCTGACATCGTGATCCGCCCACCTTGGCCTCCCAAAGTGCTGGGATTACAGGCGTGAGCCACCGCAGCCAGCCTCATTAACCAAGTTTTCATCTTCCCCCACCCTACCCACACACCCTTCCCAGGTTGTGATATTTGTCATTCTACCCTTGAGATCAGATGAAATCAGGTGCATTCAGGGTGGTATGGCTGTAGAGCTATCATCCTACTCTATCTCCATGAGATCAACTTTTCTAACTCCCACATATAAGTGTGAACATGCAATATTTGTTTTTCTGTGCCTGGCTGATTTCACTTAACATAATGACCTGTAGTTCCATCCATGTTGCTGCAAATGGCATGATTTCACTCTTGTTTAAGCCTGAATAGTATTCCATTATGCATATATATCACATTTTTATTTATTCGTTTGTCCATTAATGGACACTTAAGTTGATTCTGTATCTTTGCTATTGTGAATAGTGCTACAATAAACATGGAGGTGCAGGTATCTTTTTGATATGTTGATATCTTTACTTAGACTAAACACCCAGTGGTGGGATTGCTGAATCATATGGTAGTTCTATTTTTAGTTCTTTGAGAAATCGCCATACTGTTTTGCATGCTGGCTGTACTAATTTACATCCCCACCAACAATGTATAAAAGTTCCCTTTCTTCCGCATCCTCACCAGCATCTGTTATTTATTTATTTATTTTTTTGTCTTTTTGATAATAGCCATTCTAACCAGGATAAGATAATATCTCATTGTGGTTTTGATTTGCATTTCCCTGATTAGTGACATTGAGCATTATTTCATATACCTGTTGGCCATTTGTATGTTTCCTATGGAGAAATATCTATTTACGTCCTTTGGTCACGTTTCAATGGGATTGTTTGCTTGTTTTACTGTTGAGTTGCTTGAGTTCCTTGTATTGTCTGGATATTAGTCCCTTGTTGGATGAATAGTTTGCAAATATTTTCTCCCATTCAGCAGGTTGGCTTTTCACTCTGTTGATTGTTTCCTTTGCTATGCAGAAGTTTTTTAGTTTAATATAGTCTCATTTGTCTAGTTTTATTTTTGTTGCTTGTGCTTTTGAGGTCTTAGCCATAAAAATCTTTGCCTAGATAAAGTTCTGAAGTGTTACCTATGTTTTCTTTAGTAGTTTTATAGTTTCAGGTCTTACATTGAAGTCTTTAATCCATCTGAAGTTGATTTTTGTATATGGTGAATGGAGTGCAGTTTCATTTTTCTGCATATGGATATCCAATTTTCCCAGCACCCTTATTGAAGAGGATAGTGTTCTTCCCCCAGTGTATGTTCTTAGCACATTTATCAAAAATCAGCTGTAAATAGGTGGGTATATTTCTGGGCTCTCTATTCTGTTCCATTGGTCTGTGTATCTGTTTTTATACCAATACCATACTGTTTTGGTTACAATAACTTCATAATATATTTTGAAGTCAGGCAGTGTGATGCATTCAGCTTTGTTCCTTTTGCTCAAGATTGCTTTGACTATTCAGGCTCTTTTATGTTCCCATATAAATTTTAGAGTTGTTTTTCCTATTTCCGTAAAAAATAATCTTTGTATTTTGATAGGAATTGCATGGAATCTGTAAATTGCTTTGGGTTGTATGGTTATTTTAACAATGTTAATTCTGATGCATGGGCATGGGATGTCTTTCCATTTGTTTGTGTCCTCTTCAATTTATTTCACCACTATTTTGTAGTTTTCCTCAAGAAAAAAACTATGGTTTCTACTGAATGTGTATTGCTTTCACCGAGAGTGGTGGCTCACACCTTTAATCCCAGCACTTTGGGAGGTTGAGGCAGGTGGATCACCTGAGGTCAGGAGTTTAAGACCAGCCTGACCAACGTGGTGAAACCCCATCTCTACTAAAAATACAAAATTAACCAGGTGTGGTGGTGGGCATCTGTAATCCCAGCTACTCGAGAGGCTGAGGCAGAAGAATCGCTTGAATCCAAGAGGTAAAATTTGCAGTGAATCGAGATCCCACCATTGCACTCCAGCCTGGGTGACAAGACCGAAACTCCATCTCAAAAGAAAAAAAAAAGAAAAGAAATTAAAAACAGAAATACCATATGAACCAGCAATTCCTTTTCAGTGTACATAACTGAAGGAAAGGAAATCCCCATCTTGTGAAGAAATCTGCACTCGCATGTTCATTGCAGTATTATTTACAATAGCTAAAATGAGGAAACAACCTAGGTGTCCATCCATGGATGAATGAAAAAAGAAACTGGTGTGTGTGTATATACACACACACACATATACATGTTGGGGGGAGTGTATACATATATACATGTCTATACCACAGAATATTATTCAGTCTTAAAAAGGAGAAGATCTTGTTATTTACCAGAACATGCATGAACCTGGAGAACATTATGCTAAGTGAAATAAGCCAGATAAGGGAAGAAAAATAGTGCATGATCTCATTTAATATGTAGAATCTTTTTTAAAAAGGCCATAGAGAATAAAATAGTGGTTACTAGCAGAGGAGTGGAGAGGGAGGAAATGAGACATAGGTCAAAAAACACAAAGTAGCAGATATTTAGGATGAACAAGTCAAAATATCTAACGTTCAATATGAAGACTATAGTTAGTAATAGTCCACTGTACTCAGAATTTTTGCTGAATGAGTAGATTATAGCTGCTGTTGCCACAGGGGAGAAATGTGAGTAACAATGTGATATAATGGACATGTTAATTTGTTCCACTATGGTGGCCATTGCAATATATATATATATATATATCTTAAAACATCATATTGTATGCCTTAAATATACACAATTATAGCCAAAACAATTTGGCAAATTAAGAACAAATTTGGGCTTGCACTTCCCTATTTCAAAACTTACTACAAAATTACAGTAATCAAGACTGTGTGCTACTGGCAAAAAGATAGCTATATAGACCAATGGAAGAGAATTGATAATTCAGAAATAAACCCTTACATTTATGGCCAACTGATTTTTTGACAAGGATGCCAAGACAATTCAGAGGAAAACAATAACCTTTTCAACAAATGGTACTGGAACAACTGTATATCCATATCTCATCACATTCAAACGTTAACTCAAAATGGATTTTAGACCTAATGCAAAAACTAAACCTGTAAAACTCTAGAAGAAAATACAGAAATAAATCTTCATGGTCTTGAATTAGGCGATGGTTTCTTAAATATGACACTAAGCAAGGGCCACAAAAGAAAAAATATATATAAATTGGACTCCATAAAAATAAAAACCTACCTTTTATACTTTTAAGGGGTGCCATGTTGTCCTGTATTTTAGTTTATCTTGTTTGTTTTTAACTCCTGAAGACATTAATGTTTACCACATTCATTCTTCATTCCTCTTTCATCTTCAGTCTTTCTATCTGGGATCACTTTCCTTCTTCCTGAAATACATTCTTTAAAAGACGTCCTTTCATCAGGGTTTATTCATGGCAAATTCACTTATGTTTGACTGAAAATGTCTTTATTTCAACCTGCTTTTTTCCATAATTTGTAAATATTTCAGTATTAATCTCTAAAGATGACTCATTTGTTATAAAAGTAACTACAGTATCCATTCCATGCCTAAAAATGAACAAGTTTAAAACATTATGAAATAGTCAAGCTCTTAATATCATCAAATACCCAATCAGTATTCCAACTTCCAACTGTCTCATATATGCCATACCTTGTTTTATAGTTTGCTTTCTTGAATCAGGATATAAATAAAGCCTGAACATTGTAATTAGTTGATATATCTCTCACATTCCTTTAGCTCTATAGGTTTCCCCTCCACCTATGTTTTTTTCTTTGAAATTTACCCTTCGAAGAAACCAGGTTGTTTGCACTATAGATTTTCCCACAATTTGGATTTCACTGATTGTTACCTTATTCTTTTTATTTTATTTTTACTTACTTTTTTATTGTGATAAAATATGCATAACATAAAATTTGCCATTTTAACATTTTTATTGATTAAAAATAATTGTACATATTCACGGGGTACATGTGATATTTTGATACATGTAACGTGTAATGAGCAAATTAGAATAATCCATTTTAACCATTTTCAAGTTTATAATTCCATAGCATTAACTACATTCACAATATCTGTCCTTTTGGGATTGGATTGTTTTACTTAGCACAATGTCTTTGACGTTCACCCATGTCATAGCATATGTCAAAATTTCATTCTGTTTTGCTGCTCAATAATATTCCATTGTATGTATATACCACCTTTTGTTTATCCATTTATCTGTTAGGGGATATTTTGACTGTTTCCACCTTTTGACTATTGTGAATAATGCTGCTATGAACATGAGTATACAAATAGTTGAGTCCCTGCTTTCAGTTTTGGGGGACGTATACCTAAGAGTGGAATTTGCTGGATTATACAGTAATTCTATGTTTAACTTTTTGAAGAACCACCCAACTTTTTCAACAATGGCTGCACTAGTTTGCTTTCTCACCAGCAAGGTACAAAGGTTCCAATTTCTCCACATCTTCAACAACACCTTATATTCCATTAAAAAAAATTATAGCCTATACTCCCAGCACTTTGGGAGGCTGAGGTGGGTGTATCACGAGGTCAGGAGTTCGAGACCATCCTGGTCAACATGGTGAAACCCTGTCTCTACTAAAAATACAAAAATTAGCTGGGTGTGGTGACACACGCCTGTAATCCCAGCCTCTCAGGAGGCTGAGGCAGAAGAATCTCTTGAACCCGGGAGACGGAGGTTGCAGTGAGCTGAGATCGCGCCACTGCACCCCAGCCTGGGCGACAGAGTGAGACTCCATCTCAAAAAAAAAAAAAAATTATAGTCATCTTAATGGGTGTGAAATGGTATTTCATCGTAGTTTTCATTGTATTCCCCTAATGACTAATGATGTGTAGCACCTTTTCATGTGGTTATTGACCATTTGTATATCTTGCCTGGATACATATGTATTCAGATACTTTGCTAATTTTTTTATTTTGATAAAATATACATAAACTAAAATTTACCATTTCAATCATTTTA
Source organism: Piliocolobus tephrosceles (assembly GCF_002776525.5). NCBI lineage: Eukaryota > Metazoa > Chordata > Mammalia > Primates > Cercopithecidae > Piliocolobus > Piliocolobus tephrosceles. The sequence goes on along the minus strand of NC_045445.1, from coordinate 95,564,814 downwards.
GAGTGTACAATTCAGTGGCATTAAGTACATTTACACTGTTGTGCAACTATCACCATATCTGACTCCAGAACTATTTTGTCATCTCAAACTGAAATTCTATAGCTATTAAACAATAAATTCCTATTTTTCCCTCCCTCCTAGTTTCCATTAACCTACCTTCTGTTTCTGCGAATTTGACTAATCTAGATATCTCATATAAGTGGAATTATACAACATATGTCCTTTTTTGTCTGGCTTATTTCTCTGAGCATAATATTTTCAAGGTTCATCCATGTTGCAAAATCTATCAGAATTTCTTCCTTTTTAAGGCTGAATAATATTCCATTGTATGTATATACCACATTTTGTTTATCCATTCATTTTTTGCTGGACATTTGGGTTGGTTCCACCTTTTGGCTATTGTGAACAATGCTGCTATGAATATTAGTTACAAATATCTGTTCTAGTTCCTGCTTTGAAATATTCTGGGTATGTACTTAGAAGTGGAATTGCTTGATAATATGATAATTCTATGTTCAATCTTATGAGGAACCACCATACTATCTTCCACAGTGGCTGCACCATTTTCCATTCCCACCATAATGCACAAGGGTTCCAATTTCTCTAAATCTTCACCAATACTTGTCATTTCTGTTTCTTTTTTTTGGTATGTTTGTTTTGGTTTGCATTTGTCTAATGATTAGGGATGCTGAAGATCTTTTCATGTGCTTATTGGCCATGAGTATATCTTATTTGGAGAAATGTGTAAAGTCCTTTGCCCACTTTTTAATTGGATTATTTTTTGTTGTTGAGTTGTAGGAGTTTCTTACATATTATGGGTAGTATTCCCTGTATTAGTTTGCTAGGGATGCCATAACAAACTACAGACTAGGTGGCATAAATAACATAAATTTATTTTCTCATTATTCTGGAGTCTAGAAATCCAAGATCAAGGGTGGTTTCATTTTGAGGCTTCTTTCCTTGGCTTGTAGATGGCCATTTTCTCCTGTCTTCACATGGTCTTTCCTCTGTGTTTATCCGTCTCTTAATTTCCTCTTCTTATAAGGTCACCAGTCAAATTGGGTTACAACCCACCCTAATGACCTCATTTAACCCTTTCTCCAAATACAGTTACATTGAGGGGACACAATTCAGCCCATAACAATTCCTTAACAGATACAATGTTTTCCTCCAGTCTATGGGTTACTTTTCATTCTCTCTCTCTCTTTTTTTTTTTTTTTCGTTTGATACAGAGTCTCACTCTGTCAACCAGGCTGGAGTGCAGTGGTGTCATCTCGGCTCACTGCAACCTCTGTCTCCTGGGTTCAAGCGATTCTCCTGCCTCAGCCTCCCAAGTAGCTGGGATTACAGGCAATTTTCATTTTCTTGATAGTGTCCTTTCATGCACGAAAGGTAAGCCCAATTTATTTATTATTTATCTTTTTGCCTGTGCTTTTGGTGTCATATCCAAGAAATCATTGCCAAATCCAATGTCATGAAAATTTCCTCCTATTTTCTTCTAAGAGATTTGCAGTTTTAGCTCCCATGTTTATCACCTCTCAGTCTTTTGGCTAAGATCAAATGTAGCTCCTATGTTTAAGTCTTTGATCCATTTTTATTTTACTTTTGTACATGGTGGAGGATAAGGATCCATCTTCTTTCTTTCGCATACGAATATCCAGTTTTCTCAGCGCGAACTGTTGAAAAGATTTTCCCATTGACTAGTCTCAGTATCCTTCTCAAAAATCATTTGACCTTATGTGTGAGGGTTCATATCAGGGCTCTCAAGTCTATTCCATTTGTCTATATGTCTGTTTTTATGCCAATACTACACTGTTTTGATTACTGTAGCTTTGTGGTAAGTTTCGAAATCAGGAAGTGTGAATCTTCCAATGCTGATCTTTTTCAAGGTTGTTTTGAGTATCTGGGATCTCTTAAAAACCATATGACTTTTTGGATAAGTTTTCCTATTTCTGAAAAAAATGACAAGGGGACGGTTTCTGTCAATTCATTTTCTTAATCTGAATGAACCATGTTTTCCTGTTTCTTTGTATTCCTTGTGACTTTTTTTTTGTTCAAAATTGAGCATTTATTATTATAATGTAATAACTCTGGAAATCAAATTCTCCCATTTCCCTAGGTTTTTCTGTTTTTTGTTTTTTGTTTTAATTGAAGGCTATAGGAGTTTGTTTGCTTTTAGATCTTTCCAAACTATTTTTCAAAGACTATTTCTTGTCACACATACTCACTATAATCTCTGTTCCTTTAGCTTGTATTCAGCTAATATTTTGATAGAAATTCCTCTGAATTCCGGGGATAGAAACAGAGAAACAAACAAACAAAAAAATCCAAAGAGAGAGAAAGAGAAAGAGATCAACCACGTGTCCTAATCTTTGCAGACTGGCCCTCTACTGAGGCCATCCTTACCAATTAGGCTTATTCTGAGCCTAGAGATCAGCCTGCCTGTTGTGTTACATCCAATATCTGGCCCCTCTCTAGGCAGCTTCTGTTGCCTGATTTTTTTTTTTTTCCGTTGTTGGTCACACTTTCCTCTTCCTTTGGTAATATATTGTAGCAACTCTAGATATTGATTTGCCTCCCCTCTGTCCAATGTTTGTTTATGTAGTTGCTTGTTTTGTTGTTGTTGTTGTCATTGTTTTCTGCGTATTTTTTGGTAGCTTAACTAGACTATTTTATTGAAAGCTGTCTCCCCACAGTATGAAATCTCTGGTGTTGCTCCTCAGGGTTCTGACTTGGGCATGTGCACAGTCCCCATGAGATGACAGTGCTTTTAGCAGGGCTCATTTTGACAGTCTCTTTCCCTGATCTCTCTGTCAAAGTATCTACTTCACTTGGTATCACACACAGCTGTCAGTCTCCACTACTTCCTAGTGGACTGCTCTATTATATTTGATAATGCTCTGGGGCATAATTTGCTCCACAGTCCGATTCAGTGAGTTTCAGGCAGGGGTAGTTTTTAAGGCCAGGCTATGAAGTTTGTTATAATCCCAGCAGGGTTTTTCATAGCTGTATAGTTCCCTGTTTCTGTCAGGTGAACTAGCTGGCCTATGATTTTGCTTGTTGCTTTTAATGAAGAGGAGCTATTGTTTTCAAGTGTTTCCAGTTTTCGACTTCCTCACACTTTATTACAGACAAAGTCAGTTCTTTTGGGAGCGCTTTGCAGCTCCTTTTCTTTTTTTTTTTTTTTTTTTTCAGATGGAGTCTCGCTCTGTTGCCCAGGCTGGAATGTAGTGGCTCAATCTTGGCTCACTGCAATCTCTGCCTCCCGGGTTCAAGTAATTCTCCTGTCTCAGCCTCCTGAGTAGCTGGGATTACAGGCACACACCACCACACTTGGCTAATTTTTGTATTTTTTAGTAGAGATGGGATTTTGCCATGTTGGCCAGGCTGGTCTCGAACTCCTCACCTCAGGTGATCTGCCTGCCTTAGCCTCCCAAAGTGCTGGGATTACAGGCATGAGCCAGGAGCTCCTTTTCTTATACGTTTCCTTTCCCCCTAGGAAAAAAATCTCTGAGTCCCTACTGGGGCACTGAGCAAGGCAGTAGACCCTTGTCTTCTCGGCTTGCCTCTTCCAGAGTGGAACCTCTGTTCCATGATTGAACTGGACTGAACTTGATTGGGCCAGCTGTATTCCTGGACTTTCATCCCTGGGGTAGAGCCTCTGCCCTATGAGCAGGAGCTAAGTGGGGGAAGGAAGCCCCCATGCCTTTTGACTGCACTCGCCAGAAATTTAGCCTCTTCAACTCAGAGTTGGAAGGGATGAGAAATTCTAGTGGCTTGTCCCTCCAGGTGAGGTATGGTAATTGTTGGTTGGGTGCTGAGAAGAGAGGAAGCCCATCTTTCTTGGCCACACCCACCTGGAGTGGAGCTTCCATCAAGTCGAGTGGGAAAATGAGGAAGGAGGGAGTAAGTGGGTTGTAACTCAAAAGCCACAGACTCTTACTGTTCTTATCAAGTTTGAGTGAATTTTCTTGAATGAATGTTTCTTCATTTGCTCAATTTCTAGACATTTAAAATGGCTGTTCTTTCCATCATTTTCATCAGTTTTGCTTGTATGCTAGGGTATGGGTCCATGGATCTCATTATACTGTCCTAGAAGTGGACTTCACATCTTTTCCATATTTTTTTTAAATAATGTAAGATAATTGAACATGTTTAAAGGCTGAGTCAGGAGAAAGGGAGAGGCCGAAGATAGAGAAAGGAGAGAGGTAACTGATTTATCAAGATTCCAGATGAGGTAGTGGGGAATAGGACACATAACACTGGTAGAAGAAGTAGCCGACGTGAAAAAGAGCACCTCTTCCACTGTGTCAGGGGGAAGGAGCGAGTACAGGGCAGCTAGGGATGGTCAAGTTTGTAAGTAGTTTGTTGCAAGGAGTTTAGGACATTCTTGTCTGTTGTCTTCTATTTTCAACGCAGAGAAGGTGAGATGACAGTGAGTGTGAGGGTGAGGTAGAGGTGTGGGAAGGCTGAAGAGAATGGGGATTTGGCAAAACTGCTACAGAGACTTGGGCTAGAGTTTCATATTTTCTCTGCCTTCAAAGGGAGATGCTCAGAATTATGTGTGTGAGTACCTCTTTTAATGTCTCATGAAACCACAAATGAATTTCTGGTCCTGGATGTTTGTTGAGCTGGCCACAAGATAAACTCCCCTGGAATTTTATTCCAAGGCAAATTTCCACTTAGAAATGTCTCCTGGCCGGGCATGGTAGCTCACGCCTGTAATCCCAGCACTTTGGAAGGCTGAGGTGAGCAGATCATGTAAAGTCAGGAGTTGGAGACCAGCCTGGCCAACATAGTGAAACCCCATCTCTACAAAAAATACAAAACTTAGCCGGGCATGGTGGCGCACGCTTGTAGTCCCAGCTACTTGGGAGGCTGAGACAGGAGAATCTCTTGAACCTGGGAGGCAGAGGTTGCAGTGAGCCAATATCACGCCAGTGCACTCCAGCCTTGGCAAAAAAGCGAGACTCTCTCAAAAAAAAAAAAGAAAGAAAAAAAAGAAAACAAAACAAA
>NC_045445.1:95503635-95559698 GCF_002776525.5 Piliocolobus tephrosceles | reverse complement strand
CCTGGCCCTCAGCTCCCAGGCCCTGGCAGTGTGACCCTCACTGGCAACCTCACCCTGCCTCATTTTCCATGCAACCTGGGGCCAAGTCTTTGGAGGCATGGCATGTCCGGAGACCAGCAGCCCACATCTCCTCCCAGAGAGGCAGTGCAGTGAGAGTGCGTCCAGGAGACAGACAGACACACAGACAAGGTCTAGTTCTCCTCCCATCCCCCCACTGCTGTGGGAAACAGCAGCCTAGCAAGGTTGTCCTCTGGATCTGATTTAATATTTCTTCTTCCCTCTCTTCCTTCTGACTTTGGGCATCACGTGTGTGAAAAAGCCTTTTAGAGTCTCATGAAATAACAGATGAGTCTCTAGTCCCGGATGTTTGCTGAGCTGGCCACAAGAGCAAGTCCTCTGGAATCCAAGACAAATGTCCATTTAGAAATGTCTCTGTGCCTCCTTTTTTTTCCAGAAAATGGAAACTTGGGAATTCTGCCCCCCCTCCTTCCTGCTACAGCTGTCAGGAAACTCAGGGGCACACTGAGCCCCATACTCTCTGAGGCGCCTGCTCACATACATTCCCTTGGCTTCCTTCCTCTCAGAGCTCTTTGTTCTGTTTTCTCCCCCACAGGATTGGTTCTACCCTCTGTTTTAACCTTTAAGGAGAATGGGGGAGGGACCTGCCATTTATAGCTTAGGGCTGAAGAATGCAGGCTGCAGGGACTCAAATGGCCTGTGGGCCCAGCTCCCCGCTGCTGCTGTGTGTCCCTGGACAAGTGACTCATTCTCTCTAGGCCTCTGGCTCCTCATCTGCAGCACAGGCATGACCACAGCTCCTACTTCACAGGCAGTGCTTGTTGGAAATAAATGAGGCCATTCATGTAAAGCGTTTGCAGCCATACCTGCATCTCAGTGAGTGCCACCTGGTCCTAACGGGTACAATGATCATGCAATCTTCTCTGCACCACGTAATTGGGAGGGAGGAATTCTCTCAAAGTCTCACAATGGTCCTGGGCTGTAGATGGCATCTCGTCCATTTTACAGATGGGAAAAGTGAAGTCGAGCAGTGGAGTGACTGGCTTTGATGGTCCCACATCAAGGGAGTGTCAACGCTGGGATTTGGAACCAGTCTGTGTGTCTGTCTGTGTACCTCTGTGTCAGCAGGGTTGAATGAGTTGGGACCTCCTATGCTGAACAGCTTTGGAAGGGCGGCCACATGAACCAGGGATTTCTCTGCATCTGTCCTCTCATCTCTCAGATGAGGAGAGCAGGCCTGCTTTGTGATTCTTTAACCTGGATGGACATCAAGGTCGCGTGAGACTGGTTAAAGACACAGCTTCCCGGGCCCCACCTCCATGCTACTGAACCAGATCCTGAAGGTTGGGCTCCAGGAATCTGCATTTCTAGGAGCCCATGTCATGATTCTGATGTAGCCAGTCTGGCCTTCCGAAACCTCTGGGTGAAATTTGAAGCAAGTCTGTGAGGCAGGACTCTTCTTTTCCCTCCAGGGTGTGAGACGGTGTCCTTCAAAGAGCCTGCACTTACTGTGCACTCACTGTCCTGCCATTCTCAGTGGGGATTCAGGGAAAAGCACGATTTGGCCAGTGTGGCTTCTACAATCTCAGCAGAATAAACAGGGAAAGTTTCGCACAAAAATTCCTGATTCACACTTATTTCTCATTCATTCATGCATTTACTGGCATTACTTTCACCCACTCTTTCCTTCACTCACATTTATTCATTCCTTTTTACACTTACATTCACTCTCTGTGTCAGGCAGATTGCTGTCCCGAAACGCATGGCAAACTCCATGGGTAAACTGACGGTGAACTCATGAGGACATAATTTACAGAGGTGGGTGGCATTAGAGGACCCACAAGGGATGGGCAGAGACTGAGGAACTGTATCTGCCAAAAGCCCTGAAGGGTCAAGCTGCAATGGCAGTTAAAAGAAAGTGGCAAGAGTCCTAGCCACGGAAGAGGAGCTGCCCATGGGAGCTGATGGCCAGAGGTAGGGGAGCCTCGCGACAGCTAAAGCACAACCCAGCAGATAGGGAGGCATAGGGATAAATACCCGAAAGATCTTGCTCTGACCTCCGCACATCGGGTGCCATTGTCTCTCACTTGCAGGACAAGGAGCCCAGATGATGCAATCAGCAAGGGTCAGTCTCCTGAAGCACAGAGCGGGACAGGCATAGACGGGGAGTGGATTTAGAGGAGCAAGTGGGGAGTAACAAAGAAAGCCCCCACCATTAGCCCCTGAGCTGCCCTTGCTCCTGTTTGGGTCTGGCCCAACCACCTGTCCCACTTCAAGATCTTCAATGTGGGCACATGCTACGTGGTAACCAAGGGCAGGATCACATCCAGAGCCACACAGTCTACTACCTCATGAACATCCCATCATGCCCCACTCCATCTACCTATACCAGCATGGTGACAGCAAACTCAACCTCAGAGGCCGCATCGGAGGCAAGCAGGTATGAAGGGCCACACACACCCTTCCAGGGTTGGTTGGCCTGTCCCAGATGGGCTGGAGGTGTAGGGGTGGCCACATTCTGGGTCCTGAGGTGGGCCACCCAGGGATGCGGTAGAAGCAGATTTCGTCACTCCTGCTTTTCCACCCGTCAGCCACTCAGTCTTGCCTCAGCTGCCGAATGGCTCCCAATGTCACCTGCTCTGCAGGTCTAAGAGTTTGGCCCTGGAACCCAAGGCCTGCCCAAAGTCAGCTGCTCCTTGACAGTGACCCGCTTGGCCCTGCCTGACTGGTCCCCTCATCTTTCTCGCAACTCTGTGCCTTTGCTGGTGCAGTTTCCCCACCTAGACGGCCCTCCCCTCTTCCATCTGTCAGCGGGTGACCAACACTGGTCACACAGACAGCTGCCCTGAGACACCCACCCTTGAATCACTCTTCTCCCCAACACAGGGCAGATACTGCCCTCCCCACCTCACCCCAACACAGGTGTCACACTGGCAGCCCCTGTCCCCATCCGTGACTGTGTCCTTCCTGCCTGTCCCCCAACTTCCTTCCAAGGCCCAGCACCCACTCCACGGTGTGGTCCAGGAGGCCCTCCCCATCCTCCCCTCCTTCCCAGGCAGGTTGCCATGTCCCGGGCTCCAGCCTTCCCAGTTCTGGCCCATGTGTGACTCTCTTGGCCCGAGTCTCTTCTCCCCAGCCCAGCACAGTGACCTGCACTTTCGGATTGCTGGCTGAATAAAGGGATCCATTACTACAGCATTTGGCCTTGTGCCTCAGCTTGTTAGCACAGGTATTGTTCCTGCTGGCCAGACTGCTTGGGGGTGGGACAGGTGGGAAATGAAGTGCAGGAAGGACAGTTGTTGTCACAGTTGTCATTGATTGGACACCTATGCACAGTCATGGTGCCATCTGCTTTCATCTTCACCACAGCTCCATGGGGTGGGCATTCCTGCCACCGGTTTATGGATGAGGAAGCAGAGAGCAGCCCCAGGGCAGGTGGCCGGGACAAAACAAATCCCAAACTGAAAGTTGGGCCTACCGGCCTGCCCTCAGCTCCCCTACTGGAGAGGTGGGGGTGCCCGGGGCAAGGCGCTGCTCCGATGGCCCCATCCTAGTAGCTCCCTTTCTGTTACCTCCAGACTGACAGCCTCCTCTCTAGGTAGACTCTGACCTGTGACTCCCCCATGGCCCACTCCTCAGAGCAGAGTCAGAGGCCGCTGGAGGTGTGACCCTGGCCCACTGCAGCCCCTGCAGCCAGGGCCATCTTGGTTGGAGCCAGCCTGGCCCTACCCACACAGCTCGGAGCCCAGATGGACACGTGGCCGTCTCCACAGGGCATGCCTCCCTGCACACAAACCTGTGTGTGTGTGCATGCATACAGCCGGTGCCACCTTCACATTCATCACAGAGCACCAGGCCCAGTTTACAAAGCACCTCCCCGTCGAGGCAGCTCTCACTTGCGCAGCACCCACTATGTACCAGGCTGCGGACTGGGTGCTCCCCACCCACTCTCTGAAGTGCGGCCCCCAGAGAGCAGGCCGGGTGAGCCAATGCTCTTTGGATATGAGGCCAGAGAGGGGCAGGGACATGTCCAAGGGCTCAAGGGACCATGTAAGGGTGCTGAGGGAGTTTACCCTACGGCTCCTACCTCCCAGTCAAGGGCTCCTTCCACCAGAGCACGCTGACTGCTGACTCATGTCCACAATGAAATGTATGTATGAAACGCCTATATCCGCATATAGAAATGTGTGCCTGGACCTATGCACTTGTGCAGATGTTCCTAACACATGCCATCAGCGGTTAACAGCACACCTATACACAGAGGAGTGAATCACCAGTTCCTCTGGCCTCCCACAGCCCTTTATGGTTCCCCTCGGTGCTGCCAGCGTTTCCCTCACTGGACTGGCCGTGTCTTGAGAACAGGAACACCCCAGCACCCAGCACAGGGTGCTCACTACGTGGAACCCTGCAGTCACTATACATGGCAGTTGAAGGAACAAATAAATGTCTGAATGAGTTGAGTATCTGACAGACTGGGATGCTGTGTGGAGCCTGTGACAAGCCCCATCCAGAGAATCAAAGCACAAGCTTCTAGCATCTTGGAGCAAAAGCCATGCTCTCTTCATCAAACAACCGCTCACTTTTTGAGAAGCGGAACCTGGCACCTGATGATTAATACAACAAGGTCAAACTACTGGCTCCTGGTAGAGTATGAGCACTTAACCACCGGACCCCAAGTGACCATGCAACCTGAGCTGCCCACCCTGGGCCTGTGCCATCTTATCCACCAAATCATAAAGTCGGGCAGGCAATGACAATGCTTGTCACCAAAGGACAGTGGTCACAGGAGATCAGATCCGAGCAGGCCCTGTAGGCACAAGTGAGTTACAGGAGGCTCACCCTCCCCATAGCACCTTCTCCTGCCACATGGCTCGCCCTCCCTCCGCTCACACCGAGGGCCTTGTGTGAAGTTCCCAACAACCAGCTTCCCAAAGAAGGAAAAAAGCCCGGGAGCATGGTTTGCAAATGACACGCATAATAATCAAGTGTGACCCTGATGGGAAGTAAGGAAGGGAAATCCTCTTCAGAGTCAAAACAGCCGTGCATGTGGTTGATCTCTGTCCAGAAAGTGACCTGGCCAGGGGCACTGATCAATACAGATTGCATCTGGCCAGATATTAAGAAACTTGGAAGGAACAAGATTGGAGAACTGATAGCAATAATGACCATGTAATAAACTACTTAGAGTACTCATTATGTGCAAGGCACAGTTCTAATTGCTTTGCCTGCATATATTTGAGGAGCAAGTGGACAGATCTCTCAGGATGGGTTGTGTGGGGGTATCTGTGTCCCATGTGAGTACTCACCAAAAGGAGCATGATTACACAGCCCGTGGAAATCTGTCAACCTCTTCTCCAGACACCCGGTGCTTGTTCAAAGAGCCAATGAACAAAATTATCATAGTAGTATCATTATCATTATCAACATTGATTTACCTTCACTTAGGGTGCCTTGGCTACTAACACTGCTGAGTGCCCAATCTCTCAACAGCAGAAACCCCAATATGTCACCATTCCCTAGAGAGACCAACAAGTCTTTGAATGACAGGGGCATTACATTGGATCCCCTCCATCATGGAACTGGCATTAATTTATCCTCACTGAAATAGTATTTCAGTGAGGAATGTATCTGGAATGTAGTTGCCTTCCATTCCTATAGTGCATCTATCAGCACCATCATCCTTCAATTTTCTAATTACTTTATACAGCTTATATACCATTGTACTATCCCATGCAATATTTTTTTCTGATCAAGGAACACATTTCACAGTGAAAGAGATAAGATCACGGTCTTATGACTAAGAGGTTCTCTGTTCATATGACATAGACAATCACCTATAAACAATTACTCTTACAGAAAGATGGAATGGCCTATGGACTATATGGTTATGGTAACAATTAGGAGGCCGGGCGCGGTGGCTCAAGCCTGTAATCCCAGCACTTTGGGAGGCCGAGACGGGTGGATCACCATGTCAGGAGATTGAGACCATCCTGGCTAACACGGTGAAACCTCGTCTCTACTAAAAATACAAAACCTAGCCGGGCGAGGTGGTGGGCGCCTGTAGTCCCAGCTACTTGGGAGGCTGAGGCAGGAGAATGGCGTAAATCCGGGAGGCGGAGCTTGCAGTGAGCTGAGATCCGGCCACTGCACTCTAGCCCGGGCGACAGAGCGAGACTCCGCCTCAAAAAAAAAAAAAAAAAAAATTAGGAAATAGTTTGTGAGCTCTAAATGCCTTTCTATAGAATTCAGTATGTTCTCTGGATTAACAACCCATATATGCTGCTTTTTCTCCCATAAACAGAATATTGTATGTCTAGAAACCAAAGAGTAGAAATGGGAGTAACACCTGACACCAGTTCGGTTAGTAAAACTTGCAAAACTTTTGATTCATAGGAAGTTAAGACTTCCATCTGGCCATCTGGAGTTCCTAATGCCATGGAATCAATGGGCAAAAATGGGGAGAGTGAGGTTCCTGTGTTGGCTGGGATGAGTGATCTTAATTATCAAGGGGAAATGGGGAGTGTGCTATACAACAGGATTGGGGAGAACATTTTCTGGGACCTAGGAGATTCACTGTGTGATCCTAGTTCTGCCATGTCCAATGGCAAAAGTTCACACAGATTTTTATTTTTTTATTTATTTATTTATTTTATTTTATTTTATTTTATTTTTTTTTTTTGAGACGGAGTCTTGCTCTGTCGCCCGGGCTGGAGTGCAGTGGCCGGATCTCAGCTCACTGCAAGCTCTGCCTCCTGGGTTCACGCCATTCTCCTGCCTCAGCCTCCTGAGTAGCTGGGACTACAGGCGCCCGCCACCACGCCCGGCTAGTTTTTTGTATTTTTTAGTAGAGACGGGGTTTCACCGTGTTAGCCAGGATGGTCTCGATCTCCTGACCTCATGATTCTCCCGTCTCGGCCTCCCAAAGTGCTGGGATTACAGGCTTGAGCCACCGCGCCCGGCCGATAAGAACTTTTTTTTTTTTTTTTGAGACAGAGTCTTGCTCTGTCACCCGGGCTAGAGTGCAGTGGCCGGATCTCAGCTCACTGCAAGCTCCGCCTTCCGGGTTTACGCCATTCTCCTGCCTCAGCCTCCCGAGTAGCTGGGACTACAGGCGCCCGCCACCTCGCCCGGCTAGTGTTTTGTATTTTTTAGTAGAGACGGGGTTTCACCATGTTAGCCAGGATGGTCTCAATCTCCTGACATGGTGATCCACCCGTCTCGGCCTCCCAAAGTGCTGGGATTACAGGCTTGAGCCACCGCGCCCGGCCTCAGTTCACACAGATTTTAATGACTCAATAAAGGTGGGACTTCTGAAAGCTCAGATTCCACATAATCATTGTGGAGACAACGTCTAGGGTCCCTTACGAGCATAATACACAACTTGAACAAGGCGTGTTCAAGATTACTGGGCCTGTGGAGAAGGGCTCAATGTACCTTTTATGAGTCCCGGGAAATCACCCGGGGGGTTTCATTCCCACCACATCCAGTGATAAAGGTTAGCCAAAGAATACAGTAGCCATACACATACAGGACCACAAAGAGCCTCACCTTACCGAGAAAATAACCATGACCAGCTAAGGTACTTGTTAAAGCAAGGGGAACACATGGATTCAATAGAGAGAAAGGGAAGTCAGAAACACTAGCTCTGGTCTCCGGACAAGATGTAATGAGGACTACAAGCAGTTTCCTTATTCCCTTCTTTGCTCTGTGTGTGTGTGTGTGTGTGTGTGTGTGTGTGTGTGTGCATATACATACATTTACTTCCATTCTCTTTCTTCATCTTCACACTATATATTGTAGAATATAGTGTGTGAGTAGTGGTTCAACGTACAACTTAGTTTATAGCTTGCAGCATATCTAGAAGAGATCACAAGGTGACTAGAAGAGGAAAGGATATCACCCAAATTCTTGGACTTTGAGCCAGAGATAATAGAGGACAAGATTTGAGATAATATCCTTTCAAGAAGGAGTGAATAGTGATTACATATACTTTAATAGCATTATGTTGGAACAAGGCACTTTTGGAAGTATTAATTTAGGGAAAAGTTTGTTATCTATTTTGCCCTCATAAAGGGCTGGTCTCTACTAAGTACTTCTTGTTTTCCTTCCTTTTGGTCTTCTGGCTACCCATTATTCATATTTTATCTTGTTTTATTCAGTCAAGGCAAAATACTACTCTAGGGCATTCATTTTCAACGTAGGTTATATCATCCCAAAGAAAGTTTGTCCTTCATGAGAAATCTTATTCCTTAGTATATAGTTTGTCTTGCTGGGTTTTCCTGGGTATCACATGAACAGCACTGATATTGAATTTATTGAAGATATGCTAAATGTATGAAAGATCACTGATATAGAGCCATGTTGAATAAATGATTCTGATTGGAGGACTTTCTTTCAATTACTCATTCTTAAAGTCCTATTGCAAGAGTTGACCTGCTGCCTATTGTCTGCCATTACCTAATTTATGTTTGATCCTCAGTGTTTTTATCTGTTACTCAAGTTTTGAGAATGAAATATAAATAGAGTAAATTTAATTGCACAAAAATCATTCAGTTCATCAGTAATTAAGTACTGAACAGAAAGAATGTCAACAATGCGTGAATGACTATCTGCAGCTAGCTATATTAAAAGTTATTTTGTTTTTAGAAACTTTTTAATTTTTAATTTTTGTGGGTACACAGTAGGTGTATATATTTATGGGACACAGGAGATATTTTGATACAGGCACACAATGTGAAACAGGCACATTAGGGAGAATGGGGAAACCATCCCCTCAAGCATTTATCTTTTGAGTTACAAGCAATCCAATTACATTCTTTTAGTTATTTTTTAAATGTACAATTAAGTTATTATTGACTATAGTCACCCTGCTATACTATCAAATAGTAGGCCTTATTTAAAAGTGATTTTTTCTAACAAGCAAAAGTTAAAAGTTACTTTTACTAACAATAATTTTAAAGAAATACATTTTAAAATTATTACACATTTTCTGGAAAAATAAAACTAGGGATAATTTTTAAAATTTAAGTTATAATGTTATTGTTATTGTGTAGTTATACAAGTTGCTAATATACATATATAATTTGACACATTAAAATCTATATAGGTAAATAAATTATATTTAAAGTTGCTTGGCAGATACAGTTATAAAATTAAATGTTAATAGTTTTTTATATTTCTAAATTAATTAAAACTTTTATTTGGTTATCCTTAACCCTGTATCAAATAAAAAGAGTAACTTTTATACTTACTCTTTCTAGGTATAAAGTGTAAATATGCAAACAGTTATTAAATATATAATATGCCTGTGATTTGACATTTCAGGGGGCAATAATGAAAAATAGGTGGAGAACTGCTTTAGTGGATCTGTCCAGCCCTAGCAAAATGGTAGGTATAATCTAGAATTGCTTGGAATTTAATTAATAATATACTGAAGGAAAGACTGAAAATTGTGGGAGTTCATTCATTATAGTAATGGCCTACAGGCTGATAATGGTGGCAAAAACATGAATGAGAATGTGTTCCCATTTCCTCTGCTATTCTTTCTTCCCTGATCTGGCCACTTTCTACTTGCCTGGAACCAGACTTGCTCTCATTCTCCCTGCCTCACCTATGTTCAGTCCTTAAATCAGGAAAGTGAGGTGTCAGGCACTGTTCTAGGTGCTGGCTACTGAGTGGTGAAGAAGGTCCCTACTCTCCTAGATCTCACATTTTAGAGAAAGGATGACAGACACAAACAACCAAATAAATACATGAACAAAATCATTTCACAAAGTCAAAAATACTTTGAAAACAATTTTTTTTTAAAAAAAGATAAAGGTAGCGTAATGGGGTGAGGATGGAGAACAAGATGAAATAGGTTAGTCAGGGAAGGATTCTCCATGGAGGTGAGAGTTGAGGTGAGCCTGAATGACAAGAAGTCGTCAGTCATTTCATGAGGACCCAGAGGCATGGGATCCCAGGGTAAGAGATGAGCTTGGTGTATTCAAGGGAATTCAGAAAGAAGTCCAACTGGAGACAGCAAGAGGAAAGACTGGTACTAGATAAGGTAGGAAAGAAGTTCTGGGGTAAGATGGTGTAGGGCCATGCCAGCCATGGAAGGCATTTAGTTTTTATTCCACGTAAAATGAAAAGCCACTGGAGGGTTTTGAGCTGGGAGTGACATGATCTGAATTTTTTCTTTTAAAGCTTACTCTGTCTGGTGTATGGAGAATGGGTTTTAGTAGGTGCAAAACTGGAAACAAGAAGGCCATCTAGGAAGCTAGTTACGAGACCAGTTAGACAGTCCAGGCAAGAGACCATGATAGCTTAGGCTAGGACAGTGATTGTGGAGAAAGATATGTGGACAGATTTGGAATAGATTTTTACCTGGGCAGCACTATCAATCAACTTGATCCCATTGAAATTTATAGATACTCCATCCAATAACAGCAGAATACACATTCTTCTCAAGCTGACATGGAACATGCACCAAGATAGACTATATTCTGGGCCATAAAACACACCTTAACAAATTCAAAAGGCTGAGTGTGGCGATCACATTGGTAATCTCAGCACTTTGGGGAGGCTGAGGTAGGAGGATCACTTGAGGCCAGGAGTTCAAGACTAGCCTGGGAAATACAGCAAGACCCTGTCTCAACAAAAAAATTAAAAATAAAAAATTAGGTGGGCATGGTGGTGCACACTTGTAGTCCCAGCTACTCAGGAGGCTGAGGGAGGAGGATCCCTTGAGCCCAAGATTTCGAGGTTGTAGTGAGCTATGACTGTGTCACTGCATTCCAGCATGAGTGACAGATTGAGACCCTGTCTCCAAAAAAAAAAAAAAAAAAAAAACCCACAAATTTAAAAGAATAGAAATCATACAAAGTATGCTCTCAGACCACAATAGAAATAAAATAGAAACCAGTAACAGAAAGACGGCTGGAAGATCCCCATATATCTGGAAATTAAATAACAAATTTCTAAATAACATATAGGTTGAAGAAGTCTCAAGATAAATTTTTAAATATTTCAAATTAAATGAAAATAAAACCGCAATTTATTAAAATTTGTGGGATAATAGAAAATCCCAAATAATCTATGGGAGTGGGCACTACTCCTAGAACTAATGAAAATACATATAGCAAGGTCACAGGGTACAAGGTCGATATACAAAAAATCAATTGCTTTCCTATATACCAGCAATGAACAATTAGAATTTCATATTTTTAGGAAAGCAATACTATTTTCAACAGCAGCAAAACAATGAAATACTTAGGAATAAATATAACAAAATATACACTGGATCCAAATCTAGAAAACTACAAAACACAGATTAAAGAAATCTAAATAAAGGGAGAGCCATTCCATGTTCATGACAAAGAGGACTCAATGCTTTTAGGATGTCAATTCTTTCCAACTTAATGTATACATTCCATATCATTTCAGTCAAAATCTCAGCAAGCTATATTGTAGATATAGACGAAATGATTCTCAAGTTTTTATGGAAAAGCAAAAGACCTAGCAAAACCAAAACAATACTGAAAAACAAAGTTGGAGAATTCGCACTATCTAATGTCAAGACCCCACAATACTATAAAGTTACAGTACAGAAGACAGTGTGATTGAATGTGGAAAAATACAAACCGATTTTGCTCTGCTCTCACAGAACAATCAACAAAGGTTTCTGTGACCAGATGTGTGGGAGTACACACACTAAATGAGCAATCAGTTTTGTTGTGGACACCAGATGAATGTCCTCTAATTTTATGTAATTTTGATACTAACTACCCGGAGATGGCGTCAGATCTCACAGGTTGAGAGCTGTCTCCAAGACTGTCACATCCCCTCCGCGATCCCCACCTCCGCCTTCAGATGTGACTCGGAAGCTCCAGGTTATTGTATCAGTGTTTTTGACAAACTGGCTATATATTGGGTTTCCACAACCCCCTCACTGAGTTCCATGAATTTGTTAGAGTAGCTCACAGAATTCAAGGAAACACTTATTGATTAGAATTTTTTTTTTTTAGTTAAACAATCATTTTATTGCTTGAGCACATAGACAATTTATGCGACCAGGGCAGAGGCTGTGGATGACTCATATTTCCTAATCAAGAGGGAGGACTCACTTGGTGTTATAATATCGGGCCAAATGATGAAGCCGGCTATCAGAATCAGATAACATTTAGCATCCTTATCTGATTCGTGAGGGAGTCAGGCCCTTGGCCAGTTTGTCAATCTGCTCCTTCACGTCATCGGAAGTCAAGGTCAGCCACTGGGAGCATGCATGCGACCCATGATGGCAGCAATCAGGCAGCAAAAGGGTATTGGATTATTATAAGGAATATTACAAGGAATATAGATGAAAAGATGCATGGGGCAAGGCCTGTGGGAAGGGGCACAGTGCTTCACGCCTTCTCTGAGTGTGCCACCCTCCAGGAGCCTCCACGTGTTTTGCTGTCTGGAATCTCCCCAAACTCTGGCCTTTTGGGTTGTTATGGAGGCTTTATTATGCAGGCATGATTGATTAAATCATTGACATTGTGGTCAGCTGAACCTTCTGGGCCCCTCCCCTCTCCCCTGAGGTGGGGAAATGGGGCAGAAAGTCCCAACTCTCTAATCCCGCCTTGGTCTTTTTGGGGACCAATCCCCTATCCTGAAGCTACCTAGGGTCTGTTGGCCATCAGCCAACTCATTAACATATACAAAGCCATCACTTTGGAGATTTTAAGGATTTTAGGAGTTGTATATCAGGAAATGGGGAAAACCAAATATACATTTTTTTTGTTTTGTTTTGTTTTGGGACGGAGTCTCGCTCTGTCGCCCAGGCTGGAGTGCAGTGGCACGATCTCGGCTCACTACAAGCTCCGCCTCCCGGGTTCACGCCATTCTCCTGCCTCAGCCTCCCGAGTAGCTGGGACTACAGGCGCCTACCACCGTGCCCGGCTAATTTTTTGTATTTTTTTAGTAGATACGGGATTTCACCGTGGTCTTGATCTCCTGACTTCCTGACTCGCCCGCCTCGGCCTCCCAAAGTGCTGGGATTACAGGCGTGAACCACCGCGCCCCGTCCAAATATACATTTTATAATAATCACCGTGGTGTTAAAGAAAGAATGCACACAGAGATCAATAGAACAGAGTGGAATATATTTTGAGGTAAAGCAACAGAACTTGTTGTTGTAAATATGAATTGAGGAAAAAGAAGGAATCGAGGACTATCTGTAAGAGATGGGGAAAGATCAGGTTAGAGAATGTAAAATGTCTTCCCAACTTTAAGTTTTAATCAAGGATTTTCGGGTCTATGATTCTTTGAGCTGCCCCCCATATTCCTCCTAACACTACAGCTCTTCTTGGGGCTGAGGTCTCCCTAATTACTGGCCCCATACCTCCAAGCTCAGCTCCCCTCCCACTTCCCTCTCCTCTTCCATGGAAGGGTGTTGAGGGCTCTGCCAGTGGGAGCCAATGAGCAGGGTAAACGCTGCCTCTAGTCTTGGTTTGAAGAGGCTTCAAGCTATGTGTGTCAAAGATCCCAGTGCCCTACAATCAGTGTGTTACTGAAGCAAGAGACAAGCTGGGAAAGGGAAAGAGAATCAGTGAACGAGAAAAGAAGATGAAGAAAGAGATAGGGGAGGGGGAAAGGAAAAAAGAGTAAGTGATCTGTGGGCATGTGGGGAGGGGAGCAGGCCACATTGGCACACCTGGGGCCCAGAGCATCCAGCACTGCAGGCCTCTGTCCATGGCCACAGCAAGATCCCCTCATTTGCAGCTGTAAGAGAGCAAAGAGGCTGTTATTGGGAGACACAGTCCTCTGTAGTGACTACATCTGGTCAGGGTGGGAGGATGGATGACAAGGAATGGATGCATTTAGAGAAGTGGTTCTAAACCTTTTGTTCAGTCACAGACCTGTCTGAGAATTTGATGAAAGTGATGGCCCGCACACTCTCCCCAGAAAACTGCCACTAGACATCGTCATACCAAATTTTGTCTACAATTCAGCACGTTCATGGATGCTCTGGAATCCTCCAGGATCCATGAGCCTATGTGTCAAATCTCTGACTTACAGAATATTAGGAGATAAAAATCAACATGATTAGTGATGGATTGTATGTGATGGTTGACAGAGTGGGTCGGAGAGGAAGCCTGGGTTTAACGGCTGAGGTAGCTGAGTGGATGATGGAACCATTCACTGAGACAGAGAACACCCAAAGGGGAACAGGATTCTGGGGAAAATACTGAATTCAGTTTTGGACCTGCCAAATTTTAAGTGTCTGGAATGTCCAACGGGAGATTTCCAGGAGGCAGTTGTAAGGGAGGAGACCACCCCTCATATTCTCTTATGCCCAATTTCTGCCTCCAAAGAAAGAGTAAGTAAAAACTAAAAGCCAGAAATGAAATCCACAGTCAGACAGCCCAGCGCCAGCCCTGCGCCGTGCCCTGGGCCTGGTTAAAGATTGACCCTTGACCTAAACCGGTTATGTTATCTATAGATTACAGACATTGTATGGAAAAGCACTGTGAAAATCCCTGTCCTGTTCTGTTCCATTCTAATTACCGGTGCATGCAGCCCCCGTTCACGTACCCCCTGCTTGCTCAACCAATCACGACCCTCTCACGCAGACTCCCTTAGAGTTGTAAGCCCTTAAGAGGGACAGGAATTGCTCACTCGGGGAGCTCGGTTTTTGAGACGTGAGTCTTGCCGATGCTCCCAGCCAAATAAAGCCCTTCATTCTTTAACTCAGTGCCTGAGGGGTTTTGTCTGCGGCTCGTCCTGCTACAGTTGGATATATGGATATGAAGTGCAGGAAAGAAATGTAGGCTGGAGCGATAGAGTTGGGAACCATCAACATGCAGATGATTATTAAAGCTATAGGAATGTGTGAGGTCGTCTACCAAGACCATGCAGAATGAGAAGAGAAAAGGGCTGGACGCAAAAGGGCCGAGAAAGAGGGGCCCACAAAAGGAACTGAGAATTAGTGGCCAAAGAGTAAAGAGTAAAGCCAGGAGAGTGCGGTGTCACAGAAACCAAGGGCTAAATCTCCTTCCAAATGGAGGGGAGAGCTCAACAGTGCCAAATGTTACTCAGATAAGGTCTGATTTAAATCCACCAGATTTAGCAACAAGAACACTGGTGATGAGCACTTTCCGTGGAGTAGTGGGAGTGGATGGCAAATGACAGTGGCTTAAGAAGGGAAAAGGTGGAAGGCAAAATACAATGGGTTAAGAGGTGACAGACGAAAAAAGGATTAAAAAGCGAACCAGAGGTGAGGAATTATGGACAATAGTGCAAACAACATTTTTTTTTAAAATTATTATTTTTGATATGGAGTTTCACTTTTGTTGCCCAAGCTGGAGTGCAATGGTGCAATCTTGGCTCACTGCAACCTCTGCCTCCAGGTTCAAGTGATTCTCCTGCCTCAGCCTCCCAAGTTGCTGGGATTACAGGCATGCACCACCACGCCTGGCTAATTTTTTGCATTTAGTAGAGACAGGGTTTCACCATGTTGGTCAGGCTGGTCTCGAACTCCTTACCTCAGGTGATCCACCTGCCTTGGCCTCCCAAAGTGCTGGGATTACAGGCATGAGCCACCACACCCGGCTGCAAACAATATTCTTAAGCTACAGACAGTTCCTGGCTTACCATGGTTTGACTTATGATTTTTTGACTAAGATGTGCAAAAATGATATGCATTCAATAGAAACTAAATTTTGAATTTTATTTTTTCCTGGGCTAGTGATAGGAGGTACAATACTCCTATGTGAGATGTTCAACACTTTACTATAAAATAGGCTTTGTGTTGGATGATTTTTCCTGACTGTATGCTAATATAAGTGTTCTGAACACATTTAAGGTATGCTAGGCTAAACTATGACGTTTGGTAGGTTTAATGCATTAAATGCATTTTGACTTATGATATTTTCAACTTACAAATGGGTTTATTAGGACGTGACTCCATCAAAGTCAAGGAACATCTGTATTTGCCCTTGACAGGGAGGAGATAAATAGGGCGGAAGCTAAAGAATGATGAGGAATTGAGTCAGTGCTTTTATTTTTAAATATCTTTATTGAGGTATAATTGCAATGCATAAAATTCACCTACTTTAAGTATACAATTAAATTAATTTTAGCAGGCTTACAGAGTCATATGATCATCACTACAATCCTCTTTTGGAACATCTCTACCACCCCCAAAACATCCCTTGTAGTCCCTCTCTATCACACCAGACAGCCATTAAACTACTTTCTGTCTGTGGATTTGCCTTTTAGATAGGAGAATTTCATATAAATGACATCATACAATATGTGTTCTTTTATGCTTTGTTTCTTTCACCAAGCATAATGTTTTTGAGGTTGAGGTTTAGTCATGGTGTATCATATATCAGTACTTTATTGTTTTTAATTGCTGAATAGTATTTTATTTAATAAATATACCATATTTTGCTTAACTGCACTCACTGGTTGAATGACATTTGGGTTGTTTCCACCTTTTGGATATCATAAATAATGTTGTTATAACCACCCAAGTACAAGTCTTTGTGTGGACATATATTTCCATTTCTCTTGCTGGGTCACATGGTAAATTTAATTTTGACTTTTTAAGAAACAATGGCAAAGGATTTTTTTTTTTTAAAGTTTCAAGAGACTTAGGCTGGGTGCGGTGGCTCAATCCTGTAATCCCAACACTTTGGGGGGCCAAGCAGGGTGGATCACGTGCAGTGGCTCAATCCTGTAATCCCAGCACTTTGTCAGGGAGGGTGGATCACGAGGTCAGGAGTTCAAGACCAACCTGGCCAAGATGGTGAAACCCCCATCTCTACTAAAAGTACAAAAAAAATTAGCCAGGCATGGTGGCGGGCGCCTGTAATCTCAGCTGCTAGGGAGGCTGAGGGAGAGAATTGCTTGAACCCAGGAGGTGGAGGTTGCAGTGAGCTGAGATCCCACCACTGCACTCCAGCCTGGGCAACAGAGAGAGACTTCGTCTAAAAAAAAAAAAGAAAAGATTCAAGAGACTTGAACATGTTTGAAGGCCACGTCAGAGAAAGGAAAAGGCTGAAGATACAGACGGGAGGGAGAGAGGGAACTCAGAGATCAAGTTTCCTGAGAAAGTAGAAGGGAATGGGGCACAGAATTCAGGTGGAAGGATTAGTCAACAAGAAAAGGAGCACCTCTTCCCTTGGGATAGGAGGGAAAGAGCAAAGAGTAGTCAAGTAGGGAGGCTCAGGAGTTTGTATGTACTCCATGTCAAGGAGTAGAAGACATTGTTGTCTGAAGTCTTCTCTTTTCAATTCGGTAGGAGATGAGGTCATCTGCTCAGAGTGAAGGTAAAGTAGAATTGTGGGAACGCTGAGGAGGATGGGAGTTTGGCAGAGCAACCATGAAGATTTGGTGAACTGACTGGGAAACAAGATTGCCAGAGAGCATAGAGGGCCCGGTAGAAGTTGGGGAATGTGAGTTTTTAGCGGCTCCTGACAGAGCAATTTATGGGCCTAGGATTGACACAGAGAAGATGGAAGGTATTTTCATCTGCTGTTGGGGCTGTGATGGAAATCTGAGCTGTGTTATGTCATGTCATCCTTGGTTCCTGACCCTGCCTGCTTCTCCAGGCCTCTCACGGATCCCCTGGATTACCTGACACCCCTTTCTCTTAGTCAGGATAGGCTGGCTTATGCTTTGAATAATAATATTTTATCTTATTTTACTTTTTTGAGACAGGGTGTCATGCTGTCTCCCAGGCTGGAGTGCCGTGGTGTGATGATGACTCAGAGCAGCCTTGACCTCCCCGGGTTCAGGTGATCCTTCCACCTCAGCCTCCCAAGTAAGTAGCTGGGACTGCAGGTGCACACCAACACACCCAGCTAATTTTTGCATTTTTTGTAGAGACAGGGTTTTGCCATGTTGCCCAGGCTGGTCTTGAACTTCTGGGCCATCTGCCCATCTTGGCCTCCCAAAGTGCTGGGATTACAAACATAAGCCGCTGTGCCTGGTCAATAAGTTTAAAAGCCCAAATCTCAATGACTTCACACACACAAGTTTATTTCTTGCTTACTCAAAATGTACTGCAGGTCTGAACAGCTCGCTTCCAAGATGTAACTAAGGTATTCAGGCTGATGGAAGCTCCATCATCTTGTGGCTATCTCATCTAGTACCCGAGACCTTTATGAATGTCATAGCAGAGGAAGAGAGTGCAGGAGGGTTGAGCACCAGTTCTCTGGCTCATTGGCCAAAGCTAGTGACATGGCCTCATCTTCCTCTGAGAGGACTGGGAAATTCAGCAAACAGTAATTGACTCTACCACATCTTTTCAGAATTGTATTTTCTGCTACAGTTAACCAGAGTCACTGCTGTTGCTTTCATTCAAGAACTCTGACTAGCAAAGGATATGGGGGTGAGAATATTTAAAGATATATATCTTCAATTTTTTTCTGCTTACAAAAGTGATACATACATGTTATAAAAATTTGAACATGGCCAGGCGCAGTGGCTCACGCCTATAATCCCAGCACTTTGGGAGGCCAGGGCGGGCAGATCATGAGGTCAGGACTTCGAGACCAGCCTGGCCAACATGGCGAAACCCTGTGTCTACTAAAAATACAAAAATTAGCCAGGCGTGGTGGTGAGCACCTGTAATGCCAGCTACTCAGGAGGCTGAGGCAGGAAAATCGCTTGAACTCATAAGGCAAAATTTGCAGTGAGCCAAGATCACACCACTGCATTCATTCCAGCCTGGGTGACAGAGTGAGACTCTGTCTCAAAAAAAAAGAGAATGTTACATAAATATTCAATGTAGAAAGTGAAATATCCCTCATAATCCCACACTTCCTAGATAAATATATATTTGATATACATCTGGTATATATTTATATATGTAACTATATACTTACATAGTTATATGTATTACATATATTACATATACTATATACATAACTATATATTTGGTATATATTTTTCTTTATATCCCACTAATAGGAAATACATTTTTATCAAAAATAGGATCACACGATAGCTATTGTTCTGCAATTTCCTTTTGCACTTAATACTATACTTTGATATCTTTCAAAGATATGTAGATGTGTAATTTTCTTTTCTTGCTTTTTTTTTTTTTTTTTTTGAGATGGAGTCTTGCCTTGTTGCCCAGGCTGGAGTGCAATGGCACGATCTTGGTTCACTGCAATCTCTGCCTCCTGGGTTCAAATGATTCTCCTGCCTCAGCCTCCCGTGTAGCTGGGATTACAGTTTCCTGCCACCATGCCCAGCTAATTTTTGCATTTTTAGTAGAGACAGGGTTTCACTATGTTGGCCAGTCTGGCCTCGAACTCCTGATCTCATGATCCGCCCACCTCGGCCTCCCAAAGTGCTGGGATTACAGGCGTGAGCCACCGTGCTCGGCCTGTAGATGCGTAATTTTCTTATTCCTTTATCCTTATTTTTATTTTTAAATAATTTTTAATTATGCAAGTAATATAGAACTAGCCTCTCCTTAAATTTTTTTTTTTTTTTTTTTTTTTGAGATGGAGTCTCGCTCTGTCACCCAGGCTGGAGTGCAGTGGCGTGATCTTGGCTAACTGCAGCCTCTGCCTCCCAGGTTCAAGCTATTCTCCTACCTCAGCCTCCCGAGTAGCTGGGACTACAGGCGCATGCCACGCCCAGATAATTTTTTGTATTTTTAGTAGAGATGGAATTTTGCCACATTGGCCAGGATGGTCTCGTTCTCTTGACCTCGTGATCCTCCTGCCTTGGCCTCCCAAAGTGCTGGGATTACAGGCATGAGTCACCACGCCTGGCCTCTCCTTAAAATTTTTTAAAGTTTTAAGGTTAGGCTAAGGTTCTTTTTGACCATAACCCAATTCAAATTTATTTGTCTGCCTTTAGCATGCATTTGAATGACTGCATAGTATTCCTCCATTATATGGATACAATCTAATTTATTTGCAGAATTCCCTATTTTTTAACATTTGTGAAAGTTTTAATGGTGACAACACAGGTTACAAAAATCATAATTTATATTTGTAAAATATATCTATAACTATATACAAAGATTATGTAATCATACAAAGATGCATATGGTTATTTCTTCTGGTGATATTTTTGGTACTTTATCTTCATTTTCTTCTATGTGCTTTTCTTTTTCTTTCCTCTTTTTCTTTTTAATTTTTGTGGGTACATAGTAGGTGTGTATATTTATGTATATGGTGTTTTGTTACAGGTATGAATGAGAAATTAGCACATTATGGAGAATGGGGTATCCATCCCCTCAGGCATTCATCCTTTGAGCCACAAACAATCCAATTACACTGTTTTAGTTATTTTAAAATGTACAATTATTGACTATAGTCACCTGTTGTGCTATCAAATAAGTAGGTCTTATTCACTCTTTCTAACTATTTTTTTTTGTACCCATTAACCTTCCCTGCATTTCCTCCCTCGTCACTACCCTTCCCAGCCTCTGGTAACCATCCTACTCTCTATGTCCATGAGTTCAATTGTTTTGATTTTTAGATCCCACAAATAAGTGAGAATGTGCAATGTTTGTTTGTCTTTCTGTGCCTGGGTTATTTCACTTAAACAATGATCTCTAGTTCCTTCTATGTTGTTGCAAATGATAGGATCTCTTATTTTTTTTTAAGACTTTTCTTAAGACGGGGTCTTGCTCTGTCGCCAGGCTGGTGTGCAGTGGTGCCATCTTGGCTCACTGCAACCTCTGCTGCCCACGTTCAAGTGATTCTCCTGCCTCAGCCTCCCAAGTTGCTGGAACTACAGGCGCATGTCACTACACCTGTCTAATTTTTGTATGTTTAGTAGAGACGGAGTTTCACCATATTGGTCACAATGGTCTCGAACTCCTGACCTTGCGATCCACCTGCCTCGGCCTCCCAAAGTGCTGGGATTACAGGTGTGAGCCACCACGCCCAGTCAATCTCATTCTGTTTTACGGCTGAATAGTATCCCATTGTGTACATGTACCACATTGTCTTTATCCCCTCATCTGTTTAGGTCACTTCCAAATCTTAGCTATTTTAAATAGTACTGCAACAAACACAGGAGTGCAGATATCTCTCTGATATGATGATTTCTTTTCTTTTGGATATATACCCAGAGTAGGATTGCTGGGTCATATGATAGCTCAATTTTTAGTTTTTTAAGGAAACTCTAAACTGTTCTTCATAGTGGTTGTACTAATTTACATTCCTAATAACTGTGTATGAGGGTTCCCTTTTCTCCACATCCTCGCTAGCATTTGTTACTGCCTGTTTTTCGCCTGCCTTTTTAACTGGGGTGAAATGCTATCTCATTATAGTTCTGATTTGCATTTCTCTGATGATCACATTTTCATATACCTGTTTGCCATTGGTATATCTTCTTTTAAGAAATGTCTATGCAAATCTTTGGCCCATTTTTTGAGCTCCTTATATACTCTGGTTTTTATTTTTTGGGACAGAGTTTCGCTCTTGTCACCTAGCCTGGAGTACAATGGCGCAATCTCAGCTCACCGCAACCTCCACCTCCCAGGTTCGAGCGATTTTTCTGAGTAGCTGGGATTACAAGCATGCACCACAACGCCTGGCTAATTTTGTATTTTCAGTAGAGACAGGGGTCTCACCATGTTGGCCAGACTGGTCTCGCACTCCTGACCTCATGTGATCCACCTGCCTCAGCCTCCCAGAGTGCTGGGATTACAGGTGTGAGCCATCATGTTCGGCTATATTCTGGTTACTATTCCCTTGTCAGATGGGTAGTTTGCAAATATTTTCTCTCATTCTGTGACTTGCCTCTTCAACTTTGCTAATTGTATCCTTTGCTGTGCAAAAGCCTTTTAACTTGATGTGATCCCATTTGCCCATTTTTGCTTTGGTTGCTTGTGCTTGTGAGTTGTTATGCTCAAGAATTTTTTGCCCAGCTCAATGTCCTGGAGATCTTCCCCTAATGTTTTCTTGTAGTAGTTTCACAGTTTGAGGTCTTAGTTTTAAGTCTTTAATCCATTTTGATTTGATTTTTTTATATGGCAAGAGATAGGGGTCTACTTTCATTGTTCTGCATATGGATATCCAGTTTTCCCAGAACCATTTATTTAAGAGACTGTCTTTTCCCCAGTGTATGTTCTCAGCGCCTTTGTCGAAAGTGAGTTCACTGTAGATGTGAGGATTTGTTTCTGGGCTCTCTATTCTGTTCCACTGGTTTATGTGTCTGTTGCTATGCCAGTGTCGTGCTGTTTTGGTTACTATAGCTCTGTAGTATAAATTGAAGTCAGGTAATGTGATTCCTCCAGTTTTGTTATTTTTGCCTAGGATAGCTTTGGCTGTTCTGGGTCTTTTGTGGTCTGGGTCTTTTTTCTTTATATCTTTCTCTAATCTGATGCCTCTAGCTAGGACTTCCAGTACTATTAAATAACACTGGTGAAAGTGGGCATCTTTTTCATGTTCCAGATCTTGGAGGAAGAGCTTTCAGTTTTTCCCCATTCAGTATGATGCTAGCTGTGGGTCTGTCATATATAGCTTTTATTATGTTGAGTTATATTCCTTCTATACCAAGTCTTTGAGGGTTTTTAAAATCATGAACAGATGTTGAATTTTATCAAATACTTTGTCAGCATCAATTTAAATGATCATATGGTTTTTATCCTTCATTCTGTTGACATTATGTATCACATTAATTGATTTGCGTATATTGAACCATCCTTGCATCCCAGGGATAAATCCCACTTGGTCATGATGAATGATCTTTCTAATGTATTGTTGAATTCAGTCTGCTAGTATTTTGTTGAGGATTTTTGCATCAATATTCATCAGAGATATTGGCCTGTAGTTTTCTTTTTTTGATGTGTCTTTGTCTGGTTTTGGTATCTGGGTAATACTCACTTGTAGAATGAATTTGGAAAGTATTCTTTCCTGTTTTTTTTTTTTTTTTTTTTTAGACGGAGTTTCACTCTTGTTGCGCAGGTTGGAGTGCAATGGTGTGCTCTCAGCTCACCGCAACTTCCGCCTCCCAGGTTCAGGAGATTCTCCTGCCTCATCCTCCTGAGTAGCTGGGATTATAGGCGTGCACCACCACACCCGGCTAATTTTTGTATTTTTAGTAGAGATGGGGTTTCTTCATGTTGGTCAGGCTGTCGAACTCCCGACCTCAGGTGATCCACCCACCTCGGCCTCCCAAAGTGCTGGGATTACAGGTGTGAGCCACTGCACCCAGCCTTTCCTCTTCTAATTTTTGGAATAGTTTGAGTAGGACTGGTATTACCTCTTCCTTAAATGTTTGGTAGAGCTCAGTAGGAAAGCCATCAGGTCCTGAGCTTGTCTTTACTGGGAGACTTTTTGTTATGGTTTCAATCTTGTTATTTGTTTTTGGTCTGTTCAGATTTTGGATTTTTTCCTGGTTCAATCTTGACAGGTTATGTTTATCTAGGAATTTGCCCATTTCTTCTAGATTTTCCAATTTATTGGCATAGAGTTGCTCGTAGTAATCACTGATGATCCTTTGAATTGCTGCAGTATCAGTTGAAATGTCTCCTTTTTCATTTCTGATTTTATTAATTTGTATCTTCTCCCTTTTTCCTTAGTCTGGCTAAAGGTTTGTCAATTATGTTTAACTTTTCAAGAAATCAACATTGCTTCATTGATCTTTTGCATTTTTTTTCATTTCAATTTCATTTATTTCTCCTCTGATCTTTATTGTTTATTTTCTTCTACTAATTTGGGGTTTGATTTGCTCTTGTTTTTCTAGTTCTTTAAGATGCATTGTCAGATTATTTGAAGTTTTTCCTCTTTTTTTGATGTAGGCATTTATAGCTATAAACTTTCTTCTTAGTACTACTTTTGCTGTATCCCATAGGCTTTGGTGGTTTTTTGTGTTTCCATTATCATTTGTTTCAAGAATTTTTTTTCATTTCCTTCTTAATTTCTTCATTGACCCACTGGTCATTCAGGAGCATATTGTTTAATTTCCATGTATTTTTATAGTTCCAAAAATTCTCTTGTTATTAATTTCTAGTTTTATTCCATTGTGGTCAGAGAAGGTACTTGATATTATTTCAATTTTTTTCAACATTTTAAGATTTGTTTTGTGACCTAACATATGATCTATCTTTCAGAATGATCCATGTGCTGAGGAAAAGAATGTGTGTTCTGGAGCCATTGGATGAAATGTTCTGTAAATATCTATTAGATTCATTTAGCCTATAGTACAGATTAAGTGTGATGTTTCTTTGTTGATTTTCTGTTTGGAAGATCTGTTCAATGCTGAAAGTGGCGTGTTGAAGTCTCCAGCTGTTATATCAGGGCCTATCTCTCTCTTAGGTCTAATAATATTTGTTTTATATATCTGGGTGCTCCAGTTCTGGGTGCATATATACTTAAAATTGTCATATTCTCCTGCTGAATTGACCCCTTTATCATTATATAGTGACTTTTTTTGTCTCTTCTTACAGTTTTTGTCTTGAAATCTATTTTGTCTAAAATAAGTATAGCTACTCCTGCTCTTTTTTAAAAATTCTATTCTTTACCGAAAAGAATCAGGACTCTTTGAAAAAATGGCTGATTCCAGGACTGTGGTAGTTAAAATACAAGATCAACCTAGAGCATCTTGTGGTACCAGAAATCAAGGAGGTGCTCAAAGTAAGATGGAGACATGCCAAAGGACACAGGAGTTTGGAGGGCTTCCTACTGGTCAAATATAGGGTATTTGAACATCAGAATAAAGAACAATATTTATTAATGCGTTATAACCCATTGAGTAAAATAGACAACTGTTGCGGTTTGGATATGGTTTGTTTGTTCCTACCACAACTCATGTTGAATTTTGATCCCCAGTGCGGCAGTGTTGGGAGGTGAGGCCTAGTGGGAGGTGTTTGTGCAATGGGGGCAGATTCCTCATGAATCGCTTGGTGCTGTTTTGGAGGTAGTGAGTGAGTTCTCACTCTGGCAAGACTGGGTGAGTTCTCACAGGAATGGATTAATTATCCCAAGAGATGGTTGTTATAAAGCCAGGACACCCCTTCATATTTTATCTCTTTGCATATGTCCACCTCCTCTTCGACCTTCTCTGCCACATTATGACACAGTACAAAAGCCCTCATCAGAAGCCAGGGCTACGCCATGGAACTTCCAGCCTGCAGATTCAGGAGCTAAGTAAGCCTCTTTTCTTTATAAATTACCCAGCCTCGGGGATTCTGTTATAGCAGCACAAAATGAACTAAGTCAACAACCATGAGCTCATGAGGATATAAATAAATAAATATAGAAGGGAAAGTGCTCCCTTACACTGGAAAGTTAACTAATACATGTCAAAAGAATACATTTGAAAATCTCTGGCTGGGCGCGGTGGCTCATTCCTGTAATCCCAGCACTTTGGGAGGCTGAGGCGGGCATATCACAGGGTCAGGCATTCAAGATCAGCCTGACAAACATGGTGAAACCCCGCCTCTACTAAAAATACAAAAATTAGCCAGGCGTGGTAGGTGCATCTGTAATCCCAGCTACTCAGGAGGCTGAGGCAGGAGAATTGCTTAAACCTGGGAGGCAGAGGTTGCAGTGAGCCGAGATCACACCACTGCACTCCAGCCTGGGAGAAAGAGCAAGACTTTGTC
Source organism: Piliocolobus tephrosceles (assembly GCF_002776525.5). Lineage (NCBI taxonomy): Eukaryota > Metazoa > Chordata > Mammalia > Primates > Cercopithecidae > Piliocolobus > Piliocolobus tephrosceles. The sequence continues at coordinate 95,534,125 of NC_045445.1, read as the reverse complement.
TTGGAAAAAAAAAAATTAAAACAAAAATTAAAAAAAAAATTTTTTTAAAGAAAATCTCCATTTGGCAACCATGACTATAATAATTGTTTCCAGAGAGAATCATCAGTGAATGTTAAAACCGGTGGGTAGAAGTTTGAGTAACAGTATATTAACATAAGCACAATGCATCTATCCACAAGATACTTATTAATTAACTTGACAGTGGAGAAACATGGTGGACACTATATTACCCAAGTGATCAAAGTTAGGATCAAAATTAATGGGACTATTAGACATCATGTGTCTCCTGACACAATGCACTGAAAAGGACACAGCATCACTTCTGTTATAGTCCCATCAAACTGCATAACCTGGGCAGGTGCGGTGGCTCACGCCTATAATCCCAGCACTTTGGGAGTCCAAGGCTGGCAGATCACCTGAGGTCAGGAGTTCGAGACCAGCCTGGCCAACATGGTGAAACCCTGTCTCCACTAAAAATACAAAAATTAGCCTGGCGTGGTCATGGGTGCCTGTAATCCCAGCTACTGAGGAGGGTGAGGCAGGACAATCACTTGAACCTGGGAGGCAGAGGTTGCAGTGAGCCAAGATCATGCCACTGCATTCCAGCCTGGGCAACAGAGTGAGACTCCGTCTCAAAAAAAAAAAAAAAAAAAACAAATTCATAACCTGAGTGTAATCATGAGGAAACATCAGACAAACTTATATTAACGGACAGCCTACAAATAACTAGCCTGAACTCCAAAAATGACAATGTTATGAACCATAAAGAAAGACCGAGGCCGGGTGCGGTGGCTCACACCTGTAATCCCAGTGCTTTGGGAGGCCAAGGTGAATGGATTACGTGAGGTCAGGAGTTCAAGACCAGCCTGACCAACATGGTGAAACCCTGTCTTTACTAAAAATACAAAATTAGCCGGGCATGGTGGCACATGCCTGTAATCCCAGCTACTTGGGAGGCTGAAGCAGGAGAATCGCTTGAACCAGGGAGGCGGAGGTTGCAGTGAGCCAAGATTGTGCCATTACACTCCAGACTGGGCAACAAGAGCAAAACTCCATCTGAAAAAAAAAAAAAAGAAGACCAAGGATCTTTTCCAGTTTGTAGGAGACTAAAGAGATATGACAACTAAATGCACATGATTTGTTTTTTTCTTTTGCTATAAAGAATGTTGCTGAGGAAATTGGCTAGTTCTGATAAGGTCTGTAGATTATATATTTAATAGTATTACATATTTTTTAGTTTTCTGATTTTGATAATTACTCTGTTTACATAAGATAATCCCTTGATTTAGAAAATACACCCAGAAGTATTTAAGGGTAATGGAGTACTAATGTCTGCAACTGATTTTCAGCTTGTTGAGGGGGAAAAAAGAAATAAACATACAAACACAGACACATATATGAGAGAGAGGGATAAATGGAGTAGGATAAAGCAAATGTGAGAAAATGTTAACATTTAGGGAATCTGAGTGAAGTGTACACCCCAGGAGTTCCTTGTGCTTTTCTTAGAAATTTTGAGTAAGCCTGAAATTTTCAAAATACATATATAAAAGAAAACACACACACATACTTGTATGGGCTTAGAGTAGCCACACAAAGGCCATATAAAGTGGTAACAGTGGTGATCCCCAGTGGAGAACTGGGGACCTGAGGGTGAGCAGTCAAAAAGAAACTTAATTTTCACTGTATACTTTCCTATGTTGTCTGAAAGGTTTATCCTGTGCGTGTATTACAGACTCCAAAGTTCCCCTCAAATACTACTGTTTCCAAAAAGCCTACTTAGTTTTCCTAACCTCTTTCAAACAACAATCCTTCTTTACATTACCTCCAAAATAAGACACAGAAAATCAAACCTAAAACGTGGTCAAACAAATTAAAGAAAAAGAAAGAAAGAAAGAAATGCCGAAACCCACACAGGAAGGAATTCCATAAGTATATCTATTCAGTGACGTATTTTTGAAGTCATTTAAATAATGTTTATAAAGAATTCTAATGGAAAAATGTTTACATGCAAATTGCAGCATAAAATTGACTGTACAGACTGATCCCAACTATGTTCTGTTTATTTGTTAAGGTCTAGAATACAGACTAAATACACCAAGGTGCTAACACTGATCATGTTTGGGTGGTAGATAGGATGTGGTTTTCCCCAAATTTTCTTTTTCCTTTTCTTTCTTTCTTTTTCGAGACAGAGTCTCATTCTATCACCCAGGCTGGAGTGTAGTAGTGCAATCGCAGCTCACTGCATCCTCCACCTCCTGGGTTCAAGCAATTTTCCTGCCTTAGCCTCCCAAGTAACTGGGATTACAGGCATGCACCACCATGCCTGGCTAATTTTGTATTTTTGGTAGAGACGGGGTTTCTCCATGTTGGTCAGGCTGGTCTTCAACTCCTGACCTCAAGTGACCCACCCGCCTTGGCCTCCCAAATTGCTGGGATTACAGGAGTGGGCCACTGCACCTGGCCCCAAATTTTCTTTTTCTTAAAATTTTAAGTCAATTCATTCATTCATTCATGTATTAATTTTTATTATATATATAAAGATGCACAATGTGATGTTTTGATGAACATATACAAAGTGAAATGATTATCATGATCAAGCTAATAACATATCTATGACCTCACATAGTTATTTTTTGTGGTAAAAAATACTTAACATTTAGTCTCCTAGAAAATTTCAAGTATATGATACATCATTATTGATTGTAGTCATCAGGTTGTGTGCATTAGGTCCCCAGAACTTATTCATCTTTAACTGAAAGTTTACATCCTTTCACCAACATCTCCCTGGTTCCCTCAGCTCCTGGTCCCTGGTCCCTGGTACTATACTTCTGCACTCTTTTTCTACAAGTTCATCTTTTTTAGATTACACATATAAATCAGACCATGCAGTATTTGTCTTTTTTTTTTTTTTTTTTTTTTGGAGTCTCACTCTGTTGCCAGGCTGGAGTGCAGTGGCACGATCTCGGCTCACTGCAACCTCTGCCTCCTGGGTTCAAGTGATTTTCCTGCCTCAGCCTCCAGAGTAGCTGGGACTACAGGCGCCCACCACCACGCTCAGCTAATTTTTGTTTTTTTAGTAGAGACGAGATTTCGCCATGTTGGCCAGGATGGTCTCTATCGCCTGACCTGTAATCCGCCCACCTCAGCCTCCCAAAGTGTTGGGATTACAGGCATGCCACCACGCCCGGCTAATTTTTGTATTTTTAGTAGAGACAGGGTTTCACCATATTGGCCAGGCTGGTCTCAAACTCCTGACTTCTGGTGATTCACCTGCCTCGGCCTCCCAAAGTGCTGAGATTACAGGTGTGAGCCACTGTGCCTGGTCAGTTTTCTTTTCTTAAGGTGTCTTTGTCTGGTTTTGGTACCAGGATAATGCTGGTCTTGTTAAAGGGTTAGGAAGTGTTTCCTCCTCCTCCATTTTTTGGAAGAGTTTGAGAAGAATTGGTATTAATTATTCTTTAAATGTTTGGTAGAATTCACCAGTGAAGCAATCAAATCCTGGGTTTTTCTTCTTTGGGAGATTTTTGATTACTGATTCAATTGCCTTACTTGTTCTTGGTCTGTTCAGATTTTCTACTTTTTCACAGCCCAGTTTTAATAGGTTGTATGTTTGTAGAAATTTATCAATTTCTTCTAGGTTATCCAAATTGTTGGCATATAATTGTGCACAGAAGTCTCTTATAATCCATTATATTTCTTTGGTATCAGTTGTAACGTTTCCTCTTTCATTTCTGATTTTAGATGTATATTCTTTGTTTTCTTTTTCTTTTTCTTTTTTTTTTTTTTTTTTTGAGACGGAGTTTCACTCTTGTTTCTCAGGCTGGAGTGCAATGGCACGACCTCGGCTCACCACAACCTCCACCTCCCTGGTTCAAGTGATTCTCCTGCCTCAGCCTCCCAAGTAGCTGGGACTACAAGCATGCACCACCATGCCCAGCAAATTTTGTATTTTTAGTAGAGATGGGGTTTCACCATGTTGGTTAGGCTGGTCTCGCACTCCTGACCTCAGGTGATCTGCCCACCTCTGCCTTCCAAATTGCTGGGATTACAGGCATGATCCACTGCACCCAGTCTCCTTTGTTTTTTCTTTGTCTAGCTAAAGATTTGATTTTATTTGTATTCTCAAAAAACTAACTCTTAGTTGTATTGATTTTTTTCTATTGCTTTTCTAGGCTCTATTTCCTTTATCCTCTGATCTTTGTTATTTCCTTCCTTATGCTAACCTTGGAATTAGTTTACTCTCCTAGTTCCTTGTGGTGTAAGGTTAGGTTGTTTATTTGAGATGTTTCTTTTTTCTTCATGTATGTGTTCACTGTTATAAACTTTCCTCTTAGAACTGTCTCCCTGGGCCTCAGTTTCCTTACCTATAATGGCGAGGGGAAACAATAGCACCTACTTCATAAGCCCTCTCAATTTCCATCCTGTATGCCTTTTCTTCCACCACACCTCATTGCTCAAGATCTAACTAGATCTAATTTGGACTACTGGGTCACATTACTCTGAATTAATCGACCCAAACCCCCTTCTAGAGAATTCACATCCTGGAGCAGAGGGAAAACTGGCAGGCAACAAGTGATGTCAAGCAGGCTCTCTTAAGCAACAATGCACAATTACAGAGCTGAATCCAAATTTCATTCCTCATCCAACCATTTATGCACCTGAATTCATGCAGTGAATGGCCAGTCTGGAAGCAGAGGGCTAGAGAGTGGACTTGAGGTTGTTCATTTGAGGGGTTTTGAGATTGAAACAGGATAGTGGCAGAGGATGAGGAAAGAAGGTGGATTTGAAAGGCAGAACGGAGAAGGTCAACGAGACTTGGTGGATTAGCTATGAGGAAACAGGAGGATTTTAGGCTGCACATAAGACAGAGAACACAGAGGAAATTGCACAAGTTTAAGGGGGTGATTAAGACAAAAATAAGTGCCAGAGGAACTCTGAGCGCTGAGAAATCAGTGTGGGATAGAATGGGCAGAAACATGTAAAATGAGGAGGATCATTATGAGGAGGAGGGATTTGGGCTAAGACTCACTGTGTGACTTTGGGCCAGTCACTATCTTTCTCTGGTCCTTTAGGTTTCCACCTGCTAAACTGGGAGATGGAGAATGATAATTGTGAGGAATGAATTATATAAGAGAATGTTCAAGAAATGTCTAGCCCTGTAGGCAATATGGATGGGAAGCATGCGGCAGGTGTGCTTGGTTCAGGGTGGGGTGGGGCTGGGCTGCCATTTGGGCAACAGCAATGCCACAGGCAGGAGGACACACATACATGCAGACAAAAGAGTGCATGGGTGAGGGGAAATGTGACCTGGACACTTGCGTGTTGGATTTGAGGAGCTCAAAGGCCAAGGCAGTCAGAAGCCAAGGCAGTCAAATCAATGTTACCCTGGGAGGCCCTGTCTTGGCAGTCAGCAGAGAGGGGCTTCTTTGGACTGTGACTCCTAGACTACCAATTCCCCAGGAAATACCCAGGTCTGCGAGGCCCAAGTCCTCTGGGTTTTGATCCCAAGTCACCACCAGAATTGCTGTGTGAAGCTAAGTCTGTTCTGAACCACTCTGGGTCCAGGTTCCTCATATGAACAACACAAAAAGGCATGTGTGTGTTGGTGGGGAGGTGGACGAAACATTTCCAAAGGTCCCCTCCCGGTTTATTTTGCTTCAGTTCCGTGACCCTAAGCCCTTTTTTAAAAGTCTAGTCTTGTCTCCGTTCCTACTTTGTTGTGTCCTTGAGTCAGCTGCTGGACCTCTCAGAGCTTATTTTCACATCAGAAGTATCTCTAATATCCTGATTGGACAGGAGAGTCTCTAACATCCAATTGATGTTCCCTGAAGGACTCTCACCCTCATCTTAACCTGGAAGCTTCAGATAAATAATAAAAGTGAGATGCTAGTTACAGATAACTCCAGTTCTGAATCTTCCATCTTTTTTCACTGCCCTCCACTCCAGACTGTCAGGAGCTTGCAGCACTGGCTCAATTGCCAAACTGGTTGCTATGACAACACTTACAAATAACTCTGATGCAGATGAAGATTTTAACCCAAGAGCTGCTGGGCCAAGGGCTTCTTGCTCCTTAGACCAGATGAGGGAAAATCCAAAAAATTATTTGGGACCAAGTCATTCTCTAGCTCAGAAGCCTGCCAAGGCTCCTCAATGTCAAGAATAGTAAAATCCTGGCATCTAAGCCCCCCACCCCTCACAAAACTTGATTTAAATCTTTCCAATCACTTGCTTCCATTAAAAAAATGATTACTTCTGTTTTTTTGAAACCTACATCTACCATGTCCTTTGTTGAATGCTTTATATATAGTACCTGCAGAAATCTTCCCAGAACTCCAGCAAGTAGACATTATTATTAGACATTATTATTCTCACTTTACAAAGGAGAACATTAAGGTCCATGGATACAAGTGAGTTGAGTAAAGAGGTCAGAGAGTAAGAATTCAAACTCAAATCCATAAGATTCCCAAACACATGCTGTTTCCATTGTCAGTGGTTCACAGATGTTGCTCTACAGACCTGACATATGCAAATAGTCTGTGGCAGATTTGGGTTTCCATTCAAGAAGACTGAATGCATTTATCTCCTCTAACTCTCGAGATCCTAAAAATTAAGAGTAAAGGAATCAGATGTATAAACTCACAACTCCAAAGAAAGCTGGAGGAGTTCCCATCAGTGGTGAAGAGATTTCAGTAACTTTGTGGCAAGCAGAAAGGGGTGGGAGGGGTGGTAACGGAGAAAGCAGGGCAGGGGAAGGAATGAGCAGAGTCCACATGTGGGAAGAGATCCACCAGGAGAGAGCTCATCTACCCTGCCAAATCCTGGAGAGGCACAGTAAAGGTATCCTGATGGTGGGAGCAAGACATAAAGGCTCAACCAGGGGATAATTGAAAGTGTATATTGGAACAGTTGATCTCCCTCCACCTTCCCCTTACTTCATGGGTAGAAATCACAAGAGCCAAGTATCTACACTCCAGCAAAATATCAGAGAGTTCACCAGAGAAATCAAACAGTCCCAGAGCAATGGCCTCCATATTCTGTATTTAGTGGTCCTCTGGCAGATTGTGCAAGTCTCCATCCAGTCACCTTAAAGTCCAATAGTAGACTTGACAAGCACCTTCCCCTTACACAGAGCTCCAAGTCAGCATTTTATTGTGTTCTTCTTAAATCAATGGGCTGATATGTTTGCACATTTATGAAAAAATATGCTCATAAGTTTATAAATGAACTGATGAAGCAAATGTGAAAAACAAAGGCTAGGCACATTCAAGTGGAAAAAAATCAAGCAATTGTTAAAACCAGAAACATTAAAAAAAATTTAAAGGTAATTACACTACGTGTCTTGACTTTGTAGTGACTACTGATTTACTAGGAATTGGAATATAAACCTATTAAAAGAGTAAATGGAGGGAAAATAGGGAATAAAAAAGAGATAAATCCTCTTCTACCATAAGGAGATGTCAAAAGATAATGTCTCAAATTGCTAAGTTATAAAAATAGTAATATAAGTGTATTATGAAGAATATTATGAAGAATCATGGTGGTCCATCACTTAAAACTCCTTTCAGCCATAAGTAAAAACAAACAAACAAACAAACAAACAAACAAACAAAAAACACCCAACTGACAGTGTCTTAAACACATATGGCTCTATTAATTCATTTATTTATTTATGTATTTATTTTTCAGTTAACAGGAAGGGTGGCATGGGTTCAGCTGCTCAATGATGTTATCAAGAAATCAGGCTCTTTCTGACTTTCTTCCTTAACATGTTGTCTTCATCCTCATGCTAATCCCTACATGGTCACAAGATGGTTGTTACAGCTCCAGACAGCACGACTATATTCAAAGCAGAAATAAGGAAGGGGATGGCATTAGCTGTGTAAGTGTCTTTGTTCAGGAAGTAAAAGGCCCCCAGGAAACATCTCATTGGCTACAGTTGGATAATACAGCCATCTTTAGCTACAAAGGAAACTACGAAAGCAAACAGCTGGTTGTTTAGCCTCTGAATTGGAGGTGGCAAAGGAGAAAGGATTTGGGAATGGTAAATTCTGAAGAAACAGTTAAAAGTGTTGAAAGTCGTTTCCTGCAGGACACGCAGTGGGAAGAAGTGCTACAGGATATTGCTAGGTTTTGTTATGTGCCCGTTAGTAGCATTTTATTTCTTTTAATGATGCACATATATTACTTTGATAAAAACTAAAATTTAAGTGTTGGCTGGGCAGGGTGGCTCACACCTGTAATCCCAGCACTTTGGGAGGCCAAGGGCGGTGGATCACGAGGTCAGGAGTCGAAACCAGCCTGACCAACATGGTGAAACCCTGTCTCTACTAAAAATACAAAAATTAGCCAGGCATAGTAGCACACAACTGTAATCCCAGCTACTCAGGAGGCTGAGGCAGGAGAATCACTTGAACCTGGGAGGCGGAGATTGCAGTGAGCCAAGATTGCACCACTGCACTCCAGCCTGGGCGACAGAGTGAGACTGTCTCAAAAAAAAAAAAAAAAAAAAAAAAATAAAGTGTTATGGTTTTATGAAAAAAAATTTTTTTTTAATAAAAGCTGGTAGAAGTTTTCTGTCTCCAGAGGAAACGATGTCAATTCACCGTGGAAGCAAACTTACCAGAATAGTCATTTTACTTAAACTAAGGTCTCTCAGGTACTCCCACTGATCTTAGAGAAAGTTGTGCTATCACTATTAATCTAAATGTGACTGGTGGAAACCAGGACAGCTCTGTGATGTAGTTATGTGGGTTGACTGTGGTTAGACAGTCCTGGTGCCATTTCCTATTCCATTTATTAGCTTTGTGACCCTGAGTGAATGACACCTGGAAGCCTTACTTTCCTTTTTTTATGAAATGAAGATAATTCTAGTGCCCAATACAGAGTAAGCACTCAGAAAATATTACCTACTATGATTAAAATGTTAAATGTTTTGGACTGAGCGCGGTGGCTCACGCCTGTAATCCCAGCACTTTGGGAGGCCAAGGAACTCCCACCTGAGGGTGGGAGTTCAAGACCAGCCTGACCAAATGGAGAAACTCCGTCTCTACTAAAAACACAAAATTAGCTAGGCGTGGTGGTGCATGCCTGTAATCTCAACTACTCGGGAGGCTGAGGCAGGAGAATCGCTTGAACCTGGGAGGTGCAGGTTGTAGGGAGCCGAGATGATGCCATTGCACTCCAGTCTGGGCAACAAGAGCAAAACTCCATCTCAAAAAATATATATATAAGTTTAATGTTCTGTGTAGTGACAAAATCTGGGTGTACTCTAACAATATTATGCTTCCACTGAGTTAATTTATTTTTTATTCCCAACAGATTTGGACTAGACTCGCTGAAAATCATTATGTGTTCTTGAGAGATGTGTGTGCATACAAATGGCCAACAGACACGTGAAAAAATGAACAAAATCATTAATCATTATGTAAATGTTAATTAAAACCAGAATGAGGCATCATCTCACACCTGTCAGGAAGGCTAGTATCAAAAAGACAAAAAATAACAAGTGTTGACAAGGATGCAGAGGAAAGGCAACCCTTGTATGCTGTTGATAGGAGTGTAAATTAGTAGAGTCATCATGGAAAATTGTGTGGACGTTCTACAAACTAAAAATATAACTACCATATGATCTAGAAATCCCACTACTGGATATACAGCCAAAGGATTTGAAATCAGTATGTCAAAGAGATATCTGCACTTCCATATTTATTGCAACATTATTCACAATAGCCAAGATATGGAATCACCCTAAATGTCCATCAACAAATGAATGGATTAAGAAAATGTATACATTCACAATGAAATACTATTTAGTATTTCAAAAGTAGGAAATCCTGCCATTTGCAACAAAAAAGATAAACCTGGAGGATATTATGCTACATAAAATATGCTAGGTACAGAAAGTCAAGTACTGCATGAGCTCACTTATATTTAGAATCTAAAACTTAATATACCTGTTAATCAAGCTTAATATACCTGTTAATCAAACTTCTAAAAGCAAAGAACAGCATAGTGGTTACCAGGGGCCAGGGGTTAAGGGGAATTGAAAGATGTTGGTCAACAGATACAAAATTTCAGTTAGACAGGAGGAATAAATTTTTTTGAGATCTATTGCACAGCATGGTGAGTATAGTTAATAATAATAATGTATTGCATATTTCAAAATTGCTAAGAGAGCAAATTTCAAATTTTCTCACTACAAAAATTGATAAGTATTTGAGGTGATGGATACGTCAATTCACTTGATCCAATTACTTCACACTGTATACATGTATTATAACATCATATTGTACCTCATAAATATATACAATTCTAATTTTTCAATTAATAATTTAAAAGTTTAAATAAAAAGGAAATTATGTAGCCCAGAAAGGAATGAGATACTATACACAAAGTGTTGAAAAAAAAACAAAAAATCTTCCAACCAAGAATACTACATCTTGCAATATAGTCCTTCAAAAACGAAGGAGAAATGAAGACTTTCTCACACAAATAAAAGCTGAGAAATTTCATCAGTACCAGATCTTCCTTACAAGAAATGCTAAAGAGAGTTATTCAAGTTGAAACAAAAGGATGCTAAACATAAACATGATAGCATAAGAAAGTATGAAACTCATTGATAAAGGTAAATATATAGACAAATACAGAAAATTATATTACTGTAATGATGGTGGCTTAACCACTTTTAATTCCAGTATGAGTTGAAAGATTAAAATATTAAAAATAATAACTAAAATATATTTAAATGTACACAATGTGAATAGGTGAAAATCTTGACAATAAGACAATAAAATGTATGGGGTGGAAAAGTTACGATGTAGCATATATGTGTGCAATTGAATTGAAGTTGTTATCAGCTTAAAATAGGCTGTTATAAAATTTTTTATATAAATTCCAAGGTAATGACAACCACAAAAAATACCTGTACAGGAAACACAAAAGAAAAAGTGAAAGGAATCAAATCATATCAATACAAAAAATAAAACAAACAAACAAAAAGGAATACAACAAGAGAAGAAAAGACAGACAAAAGAACTATAGGACTAACACAAAACAATTAACGAAGTGGCAATTGTAAATTCTTCATCAATAATTACCTTAAATGCAAATGAACTAAACTCCCAAGTGGAAAAGCATACAGTAACTGAACATATTAAAAAAGAAAAGAGCAAATTACATGCTGTTTAAAAGAAACTCGCTTTAGATTTAAGGACACACAGAGGCCGAAAGTAATGGCATGGAAAAAAATCTCATGCAAAAGGTAAACAAAAGGCCGGGCGCGGTGGCTCAAGCCTGTAATCCCAGCACTTTGGGAGGCCGAGACGGGTGGATCACGAGGTCAGGAGATCGAGACCATCCTGGCTAACACGGTGAAACCCCGTCTCTACTAAAAATACAAAAAACTAGCCGGGCGAAGTGGCCGGCGCCTGTAGTCCCAGCTACTGGGGAGGCTGAGGCAGGAGAATGGCGTAAACCCGGGAGGCGGAGCTTGCAGTGAGCTGAGATCAGGCCACAGCACTCCAGCCCGGGCGACAGAGCAAGACTCCGTCTTAAAAAAAAAAAAAAAAAAAAAAGTAAACAAAAGAAAGAAGGGGTGGCAATACTCATATCAGACAAATAATAATTTAAGTCAAAAATTGTCACAAGTGACAAGGAAGAACATTATATAATGATAAAAAGACTAATCTTCCAGAAAGATATCATCGTTACAAATACATATGCACCTAACATCAGTTCACTTAATTTCATAAAGCAAACATTGACAGGAAGAAATAGACAGCAATACAATAATAGTAGGATACTTTAATATCCCACTTTCTTTTTTTTTGAGACGGAGTCTCACTCTGTCGCCCAGGCTGGAGTGCAGTGGCTGGATCTCGCCTCACTGCAAGCTCCACCTCCCGGGTTCACACCATTCTCCTGCCTCAGCCTCCCGAGTAGCTGGGACTACAGGCGCCCGCCAACTCGCCCGGCTAGTTTTTTGTATTTTTTAGTAGAGATGGGGTTTCACCGGGTTAGCCACGATGCCAGGATGGTCTCGATCTCCTGACCTCGTGATCCACCCGTCTCGGCCTCCCAAAGTGCTGGGATTACAGGTTTGAGCCACCGTGCCCTGCATCCCACTTTCAATAATGTATAAAACACCCAGATAGAAGATCAATAGGGAAAGAGAGGACTTAAATAACACCATAGATCAAATGGACCTAAGAGACACATACAGAATATTCCACCCAACAACAGTAGAATACACATTTTTTTAAGTGCACATGGAAGAATCTCGAAGATAGACCACACGTTAGGTCAAAAACATTTCTTAGCAAATTTAAGATTGAAATCATACCAGATAAGTGGCCGGGTGCGGTGGCTCAAGCCTGTAATCCCAGCATTTTGGGAGGCCGAGACGGGCGGATCACAAGGTCAGGAGATTGAGACCATCCTGGCTAACACGGTGAAACCCCGTCTCTACTAAAAAATACAAAAAGCTAGCCGGGCGAGGTGGCGGGCGCCTGTAGTCCCAGCTACTCGGGAGGCTGAGGCAGGAGAATGGCGCAAGCTTGGGAGGCGGAGCTTGCAGTGAGCTGAGATCCGGCCACTGCACTCCAGCCCGGGCTACAGAGCGAGACTCCGTCTCAAAAAAAAAAAAAAAAAAAAAAGAAAGAAATCATACCAGATAAGTTTTCTGATGATAGTGAAATAAAACTAGAAATCAATAGCAGAAGGAAAACTGAAAATTTTCAAATATGTGGAAATTAAACAACATTCTTTTGGAACAGCCATTAGGTCAAAGAAATCAAAAAGGAAATGAGAAGGTACCACAAGTCAAATGAGAACAAAACATATCCAAACTAATGGAATGTAGCAAAAGCAGTACTGAGAGAGAAGCTTATAGGAAGAAATGCTTACATTAGAAAAGAAAAAATATCTCAAGTAAACAACCTGTCTTTCAACTCAAGGAGCTAGAAAAAAAAAGAACAAACTATGCCCAAAGTTAGGAAAAGGAAAGAAATAACAATAATTGGAGCAGAAATAAACAAACTGGAAAATAGAAAATCAACAGAAAAAATCAACAAAACTAAAAATTTTTTTAAAGATAAGCAAAATTGACTAAAAATGATTGAAGACTCAAATAAATAAAATCATAAATGAAAGAAGAGACATTACAACAGAAATAAAATAAACACAACAGAAATAAAAAGGATCATAAGAGACTACTGTGAACAATTATATGCCAGAAAACTGGATAAACTAGAAGAAGAGTTTATTTAATGGATAAATTCAATGGATAAATTCCTGCAAATGTACAACCTACTAAGACTAAAGCATGAAGAAATAGAAAATCTGAGCAGAACTATAGTTAGTAAGGACTTTGAGTCAGTAATAAAAAAACCTCCCAACAAAGAAAAGCCCAGAACTAGATGGCTTCACTGGTGAATCCTAATAAAAATTAAAGAAGAGGGCGGGCGCGGTGGCTCAAGCCTGTAATCCCAGCACTTTGGGAGGCCGAGACGGGCGGATCACGAGGTCAGGAGATCGAGACCATCCTGGCTAATACGGTGAAACCCCGTCTCTACTAAAGAATACAAAAAACTAGCCGGGCGACGAGGCGGGCGCCTGTAGTCCCAGCTACTTGGGAGGCTGAGGCAGGAGAATGGCGTAAACCTGGGAGGCGGAGCTTGCAGTGAGCTGAGATCCGGCCACCGCACTCCAGCCTGGGCACTCCAGCCTGGGCGACAGAGCCAGACTCCGTCTCAAAAAAAAAAAAAAAAACTATTCCAAAAAATGAAGAAGAGGGAATGCTTAAAACCCATTTTATGGGACCAGCATTACCCTGATACAAAGCCAGACATTACCATAAAAGAAAACAACAGGCCAATATCTCTGATGAATATAGACGTAAAAATCCTTAATAAAATACTACAAAACTGAATCAGACAGCACATTAAAAGGATTATACACCATGTCCAAGTGGGATTTATCCCTGGGATGTAAGGATTTCTAAATTTTACTTCCCACACAACACCAATGTATCAAAGATGTTTTAACGATGAAAATCAATTAATGCGATACACCACATTAGTAGAATAAAAGCCAAAAAATCACATAATTATCTCAACAGATGCACAAAAAGCATTTAAGAAAATTGCAAATTAAAACCACACTGAGATACCATCTTACATAAGCCAGAAAGACTTTTATTAAAAAGTTAAAAACCAGCACATGTTGGCATGGATGTAGAGAAAAAGGAACACTCATACACTGCTGGTGGGAATGTAAATTAGTTCAATCTCTGTAGAAAACAGTGTGGAGCTATCTCAAAGAACTGAAAATAGAACTATCATTTGACCCAGCAATCCCACCTACTGGGTATCCCCCCAAAGGAAAATAAATCATTATATTAGAAAGACAACCAGAACTTGTATGTTTATTGCAGCACTATTTACAATAGTAAAGTCATGAAACCAACCTAAGCATGCACCAGCAATGGAGTGGATCAAGAAAATGTGACATATTCTGGACATAGAAATGGGCAAAGATTTCATGACAAAGATGCCAAAAGTAATTGCAACAAAAGCAAAAATTTACAAATGGGAGCTAATTAAACTAAAGAGCTTCTGCACAGCAAAAGAAACTATCAACAGAGTAAACAGACAACCTAACAGAATGGGAGAAAATGTTTCCAAATTATGCATCCAACAAAGGTCTACTATCTAGCATCTATAAGGAACTTAAACAAATTTACAAGAAGAACAACTCCATTAAAAAGTGGGCAAAGGACATGAACAGACGCTTCTCAAAAGAAGTCATACATGTGGCCAATAAGCATATGAAAAAAAAGTTTAGCATTGTTGATCATTAGAGAAATGCAAATCAAAACCACAATGAGATACCAACTCACACCAGTCAGAATGGCTATTATTAAAAAGTCAAAAAATAACAAGTGCTGGCAAGGTTGTAGAGAAAAAGGAATGCTTATATACTGTTGGTGGGAGTAAAAAGTAGTTCAACCACTGTAGAAAGCAGTGGGGCAATTCGTCAAAGAGCTAAAAACAGAACTACTGGCCGGGTGCAGTGGCTCACGCCTATAATCCCAGCACTTTGGGAGGCTGAGGTGGGAGGATCACGAGGTCAGGGGTTCAAGACCAGCCTGGCCAACATGGTGAAACCCCGTCTCTACTAAAAATACAAAAATTATCCGGGCATGGTGGTGCATAGTCCCAGCTACTCGGGAGGCTGAGGTAGGAGAATCGCTTGAACCCAGGAGTCAGAGGTTGCAGTGAGCCGAGATCACGCCACTGCACTCCAGGCTGGGTGACAGAGCGAGACTGTCTCAAAAACAAACAAAACAAACAAACAAAAAACAAAACAAAACCCAGAAATCCCATTACTGGGTATATTTCCAAAAGAATATAAATCATTCTATCATAAAGACACATGCACATGTATGTTTATTGCAGCACTATTCACAACAGCAAAGACATGGAATCAACTTAAATGCCCATCAATGATAGTAGACTGGATAAAGAAAACGTGGTACATATACACCATGGAATACTATGCAACCATAACAAAGGAAAAGATCATGTTCCTTGCAGGAACATGGATGGAGCTGGAGGCCATCATCCTTAGCAAACTAATACAGGTTCAAAAAACCAAATACTGCATGTTCTCATTTACAAGTCGGAGTTAAATGAGAACACATGAACACATAGAGGGGAACAACAGACACTGCGGCCTATTGAAGGGTGGAGGATGGGAGGAGGGAGAGGACCAGGAAAAATAACTAATGGGTACTAGGCTTAATACCTGGGTGATGAAATAATCTGTACAACAAACACCTGTGACACATGTTTACCTATCTAACAAACCTGCACACATACCCCTGAACTTAAAGGTTAAGGGCTGGGCGCAGTGGCTCACGCCTGTAATCCCAGCACTTTGGGAGGCTGAGGTGGGTGGATTATCTGAGGTCAGGAGTTCAAGACCAGCCTGGCCAACATAGTGAAACCCTGTCTCTACTAAAAAATACAAAAGTTAGCTGGGCGTAGTGGCGAGCACCTATAATTCCAGCTACTTGGGAGACTGAGGCAGGAGAATCACTTGAACCCAGGAGGCAGAGGTTGCAGTGAGCCGAGATCACACCACTGCATTCCAGCCTGGGCAACGAACGAAACTCTATCTCAAAAAATAAATTAAAAGATAAATAAATAAATGTTAAAAAAGAGAAAATGTGATATAGATACACCATGGAATACTATGCAATCATAAAAAAACAATGAAATCATTTCCTGTGCAGCAACATGGATGCAGTGGAGGCGATTATCCTAAGTGAACTCACACAGAAACAGAAAATCAAATATTGCATTTCTCATTTATTAAATGGGAGCTAAACAAAGGGTACCCATGGATATAAAGATGGAGAAAATAGACTCTGAGGACTTCAAAAAGGGGGAGGCTGAGAGGGGGTGAGGGTTGAAAAATTACCTATTAGATATAAGTTCCAATATTTGGGTGATGGGTACACTAGAAGCCCAACCCCTACTATTACTCATGTGATCCCCATGTAACAAACAAGTGCATGTACCCTCTGGATCTAAAATAAAATTTAAAAAATTAAAAAGAAAATTTAATACATTTTCATGATGAAATCTCTCAGCAAACTAGGAATAGAAGAAAAATACCTCAACGTAATAAAGGTCATAATGAAAAGCCCACAACAAACATACTCACGGTGAAAACAGAACTACCATATAATCCAGCAAGTCCATCTCTGGCTATTTATTCAAAAGATTTGAAATAAGGAACTTGGAGAGATATTTGCACTCCTATGTTCATCACATCATTATTCACAACCAAGATATGGAAACAACCTAAATGTCCATCAATCGATGAATGAATTAACTGTGGTATGTACATATGACGGAATATTATTCAGTGTTAAAAATGGAGGAAATCTTGCCACATATGACAACATGAATGAACTTTGAGGGCATTATGCTAAGTAAAATAAGCCAGTGATAGAACAAATACTGTGTGATTCTACTTAGATGAGGTATTTAAGATAATCAAAATCATAAAACCAGATAATAGAATGGTAGTGGCCAGGGATTGGGAAAAAGGGGAAATGAGGAGTTGCTATTCAATGGGTATCAAGTGTCAGTTATGCAAGATGAATAAGTTGTAGAGATATGCTATATAACGTCATGCCTATAGTTAACAATATTGTAAATTTTGTAAACTTAAAATTTGTTGAAAGCAGATCTCATGTTGTGTTTTTACTATAATGAATTTTTTTAGAAAGATATTTCATGCAAAGACTAACCAAAGGAGAGCAGGGAGAGATGGCTATACAAATATAAGGCAAAATAGACATTAAGGCAATAACTGTTACAAGAGACAAAGAAGGACATTAAAGAATAATAAAATGGTCAGTGCACCAAAAAGTAGAACAATTATCAACATATTCATTAAATATCAGATCTCCTAAATACAAAAAATAAACACTGACAGACTTGAACGGAGAAGGCCGGGCGTGGCGGCTCACGCCTGTAATCCCAGCACTTTGGGAGGCCAAGGCGGTGGATTACCTGAGGTCAGGAGTTCAAGACCAGCCTGGCCAACATGGTGAAACCCTATCTCTCCTGAAAATACAAAAAATTAGCTGGGCATGGTGGTGTGCACCTGTAATCCCAGCTACTTGGGAAGCTGAGGCAGGAGAATTGCTTGAACCCAGGAGGCAGAGGTTGCAGTGAGCTGAGATCGCACCATTGCACTCCAGCTTGGGCGACAGAGTGAGATTGTCTCAAAGAAGAAAAGAAGAAAGAAAAAAGAATTGAACAGAGAAATAAACAGAACTACAATAATAGTAGGGGGCTCCAAGACTACACATTCATATGGAAAAAACAACCATATGGAAGATCAATAAAAAAATAGAGGACTTGTATACACTATAGGCCAATTAGATACAACAGACATAAAACAGAACACTTACCCACCAATAGCAGAACACACATATTTCTCAAGTACACATGGAACATTCTCTAGGATAGACCATATGTTAAGCCACAAAACAAGTCAATAAATCTAAAAATATTGAAAACATACAAAGTATCTTTTTCTTTTTCTTTTCTTTTCTTTTCTTTTTTTTTTTTTTTGAGACAGGGTCTCCCTCTGTCCCCCAGGCTGGAGTGCAGGGGCGCGATCTCAGCTCACTGCAACCTCCACCTCCCGGGTTCAAGTGATTCTCCTGTCTCAGCCTCCTGAGTAGCTAGGAGTACAGGCACACACCACCATGCCCAGCTAATTTTTGTATTTTCAGGAGAGGTGAGGTTTCACCATGTTGGCCAGGCTGGTCTCAAACTCCTGAGCTCAAGTGATCTGCCCACCTCAGCTACTCAAATTGCTCGGATTACAGACATGAGCCACCACGCCCGGCATCTTTTCTAATCACAGTGGAATGAAACCAGAAATCAGCAGCAGAAGGAAAACTGGAAAATTACCAAACATGTGGAAATTGAAAAACTCACTTGTAAACAACCAATGGATCAAAGAAGAAATCACCAGGGAAATTAGGAAATACCTTGAGATGAATGAAAATGAAAATACAGGCCGGGTGTGGTGGCTCAGGCCTTTAATCCCAGCACTTTGGGAGGCCAGTGTGGGCGGATCACCTGAAGTCAGGAGTTCAAGAGCAGCCTGGCTAACATGGCGAAACCCCGTCTCTACAAAGAATACAAAAATTAGCCGGGCTTGGTGGCACACACCTGTAATCCCAGCTACTTGGGAGGCTGAGGCAGGAGAATTGCTTGAACCCGGGAGATGAAAGTGGCAGTGAGGTGAGATCGCATCACTGCACTCCAGCCTGGATGACAGAGCAAGACTCCGTTTCAAAAAAAAAGAAAAGAAAAGAAAAGAAAAAGAAAAAGAAAATGAAAATACAACTTACCAAAACTTGTAGGATGTGGCAACTGCACTGGAAAGGGAACTTTATAGCTGTAATCACTTACACTAAAAAAAAGAAAGATCTCAAATGAACAATCTAACTTTACACTGTAAGGCTCTAGAAAAATAAAAACAAAATAACCGAAAGCTAGAAGAAGGAAGGAAACAATGGAGCAGAGAAAAATGAAATAGTAAATAGAAAAATAATCGAGAAAATCAAGAATATCAAGAGTTGCTTCTTTGAGAAGATTAACAAAATTGACAACTTGTTAGCCAGATTAACTAAGAAAAAAAAAGAGAAGACCCAAATAACTAAAATCAGAAATAAACAGTGGACGTGAAAACCAATTTTACGGTTCCACCATGGCCTGCGGCCCAGGGACTGCTTCGAAACTACCGGGAACGACTACTGCGGAAGCTTCCGCAGAGCTAGCTGGTCTTTCCTAGTCCTCCGTGGGGACCAGCATTAGCAGTACAGGGCCCAGCCATATTTACAGAGCCAGCAAATGATACCAGTGGAAATAATGAGAATTCCAGCCTTTTGTATAGTATCTTTTGGATTGCAGCTCCCAAAAACAGACGCACCACTGAAGTTAACTTGTGTAGGAGAAGAAACCCTCAGAAGCTTATTAAAGTTAAGAACAGTATAGGCGGGTGCGGAGGCTCACACCTGTAATCCCAGCACTTTGGAAGGCCGAGGTGGGCAGATCACGGTGTCAGGAGATCAAGACCAGCCTGACCAATATCGTGAAACCCCGTCTCTACTAAAAATACAAAAAATTAGCCGGGTGTGGTGGCGGGTGCCTGTAGTCCCAGCTACTCGGGAGGCTGAGGCAGAAGAATCGCTTGAACCCGGGATGCGGAGGTTGCAGTCAGCCACTGCACTCCAGCCTGGGTGACAGAGCGAGACTTTGTCACAAAAAGAAAATGAAAAAAAAAGAACAATACAGATGCTTGTCCTGAATGTGGTCACCTGAAACAGAAATATGTCCTTTGTGGCTACTGCTATGAGAAAGTGCACAAGGAGACTGCAGAAATCAGACGACAGATAGGGAAACAAGAAGGGGGGGCTTTTAAGGCTCCCACCATAGAGACTATGGTGCTGTACACAGGAGAGACACCGTCTGAACAAGATCAGGGCAAGAGGATCATTGAAGGAGACAGAAAGCGACCATCTTGGTTCACCCAGAATTGACACCAAAGATGTTAAAAGGATAACTTCACAGTAAATCATTTCTCCTGAAATAGAGGAAGATTCTTTATGTTGTTGTGCTCGTTTTTTAATTATCAATATAGTTTAACACATTCTTGTTTTTGTTTTTTTGAGATGGAGTCTTGCTCCTCACCCAGGCTGGAGTGCAGTGGCGCGATCTCGGCTCACTGCAAGCTCTGCCTCCCGGGTTCAAGCCATTCTCCTGTCTCAGCCTCCGGAGCAGCTGGGACTACAGGCGCCTGACAACGTGCCCGGCTAATTTTTTGTATTTTTAGCAGAAACGGAGTTTCACCGTGTTAGCCAAGATGGTCTGGATCTCCTGATCTTGTGATCCGCCCGCCTCGTCCTCTCAAAGTGCTGGGATTACAGGCTTGAGCCACCTCGCGCGGCCTAGTTTAACACATTCTTTCTAAGCAGTTTTGTGTGGGATAATTTGAAGAATATATTATGAGTAAACGCTGAAAATTTTGTTTATCCAAAGGCTCAATGGATTATGTTTCTATTACATATAAGGATTAAGTAAACATAAAATTTCCAGAACAAAAATAAAAAATTTAAAATTCATAGCAAGAAAAAAATCAATTTTACAGAAATATAAAGGATCTTAAGAGACTACTGTGAATAATTATAGGTCAACAAATTGGATAACCTAGATGAAAGGGACAACTTCCCAGAAAACAAACCCACCAAAACTGAATCATGCGGAAATAGAAAATCTGAACAAATCTATAATTAGCAAGGACACTGAATCAGCTATCAAAAACCTCCCAAAAGTAAACCTCAGGACCCTATGGGTTCACTCATGGATTCTACGAAGCATTTAAAGAAGAACACAAATACCCCTGAAACTCTTCCAAAAAAAAAATTGAAGAGGAGGGAAAACTTCTAAACTCATTTAATGAGACTAGCATTCTCCTGATACCAAAGCCAGACAAAGGCACTACAAGAAAACTATAGACCAATATCTCTGATAAACATTGATTCAAAAATATTCAACAAAATAATAGCAAACAGAGTTCAACAGCACATTAAGAGAATTATACATCATGACAAGTGGATTTATTACTGAAATGCAAGGTTGGTTCAACATATGAAAATCAATCAATGTAATAAACCACATTAACAGAATAATGGAAAAAGTCCACATTATCACCTCAACTAACACAGAAAAACATTTGACAAAATTTAACAGCCACTTATGATAAAAACACTCTATAAACTAGGAATGAATAGCAGGAAAATACCTCAAGATACTAAAGGCCATATATGAAAAGCCCACAGCTAACATCATACTTAACAGTGGAAGATTCAAAACGTTTCCTATAAGATGAGAAACAAACAAGGATTTCCACTATCATCACTTCTATTCAACATGGTATTGGAAGTTCTAGCCAGAGCAATTAGAAAAGAAAAAGAAATAAGAGGCATCCAAATTAGAAAGGAAGAAATAGTTATGTCTAATGATATGATCTTATATGCAGACAACCATAAAGATTACACATACAGACACACAGAGAGAGACACACACACACCTGTTAGAACTAAAAAATAAATTTAGTGAAGTTGCAGAACACAAAATCAGCACACAAAAATCAGTTTCATTTCTCTAACAATGAACAATTTGAAAAGGAAATTAATTTTAAAATTCTATTTAGAATAGCATCAAAAGGCCAGGCGCAGTGGCTCACACCTGTAATCCCAGCACTTTGGGAGGCTGAGGCGAGCAGATCACCTGAGGTCAGGAGTTTGAGACTAGCCTGGCCAACATGGCAAAACCCTGTCTCTCCTAAAAATACAAAAATTAGCCAGGCATGGTGGGGCATACCTGTAATCCCAGCTACTCGGGAGTTTGAGGCAGGAGAATAGCTTGAACCCAGGAGGCAGAGGTTGCAGTGAGCCAAGATTGTGCCACTGCACTCTAGCCTGGGCAACAGATACTACAAATACTACAAAGTGTTGCTGAAGAAAACTGAACTGAACTGTGTTCATGGATTGGAAAATAATATTGTTAAAATGTCAATAGTACACAAAGTGATCTACAGATTTATTGCAATCAGTATCAAAGTCACAATAGTATTTTTTGCAGAAATAGAAAAATGTATCCTGAAATTAACATTTCAAGGGATCCCAAATACCCCAAACAATCTTTTAAAAAAGAACAAAGTTGTATTTTTCCCACTTCCTGATTTCAAAGCATATTACATAGCAGCCAGGCGTGGTGGTTCACACCTGTAATCCCAGCACTTTGGGAGGCCGAGGCAGGTGGATCATGAGGTCAGGAGATCGAGACCATTTTGGCTAACATGGTGAAACCCCATCTCTACTAAAAATACAAAAAAATTAGCCGGGCATGGTGGCAGGTGCCTGTAGTCCCAGCTACTCAGGAGGCTGAGGCAGGAGAATGGCATGAACCCAGGAGGCAGAGCTTGCAGTGAGCCAAGATCACGCCACTGCACTCCAGCCTGGGTGACAGAGCTAGACTCTGTCTGAAAAACAAAACAAAACAAAACAAAAACATATTGCATAGCTACAGTAATCAAAACAGTGTGGTACTGACATAAAAACAGACATATAGACCAATTCTAATACATGTGTAGTGGTTTCTGATTGTTATTTTAATTTGCAATTACCACTACATACCTATTATAAGGGCTAAAATTCAAAACACTGACAACACCAATTGCTGCTGGGGATGTGAAGCAACAGTAACTCTCATTCATTGCTGGTGGGAATGTAAAATGTTACAACCACTTTGGAATACAGTTTGGCAGTTTTTTATGAAACTAAACATACTCTTATGATATGATGCTATAATCACACCCTTTGGTATTTACCCTAGTGAGTTCTAAACTTCCATCCATACGAAAACCCTCACATGAGATTTTTTTATAGCAGCTTTATTCATAATTGCCAAAACTTGGATGCAAGCAAGATGTCCTTCAATAGTGATAAACAAGCTGTTGGTACATTCATACAAGGGAATACTATTCAATACTAAAAAGAAATGAGCTATAAAGCCATAAAGAAAGGATGAATCTTAACTTCAGATTGCTAAGTGGAGGAAGCCAATCTGAGAAGGCCACATACTGGGATTCCAACTATATGACATTCTAGAAAGGGCAAAACTATGAAGACAGTAAAAAAGTCAGTGGTTCAGAGAGATTCAGAAGTGGTAGTAGGGAGAGAGTAGGTGAAACACAGGTAATATTTAGGGTTTGATACTGTAATGGTGGACACACGTCATTACACATTACATTTGTCATAACCCATAGAAGGTACAACACGGAATCAACCCTAATGTAAATTACGTATTTTAATAATAATATATCCATATTGATTCATCAATTCTAACAAATATACTACACTAACTCAAGATGTTAATAACAGGAAAAATAAGCAGAGTGAGGTGGTATATGGGAACTTTCTATACTTTCCACTCAATTTTTCTTTTTTTTAATTTCCAACTTTTATTTTAAGTTCAGGAGTACATGTGCAGGATGTGCAGGTTTGTTACATAGGTAAACGTGTGTTATGGTGGTTTGCTGCACAGATCATTCCATCACCTAAGTATTAAGCCCATAATCCATTAGCTATTCTTCCTTATGCTCTCCTTCCTCTCACTTCCCACCCTCTGGCAGCCCCCAGTGTGTTTTGTTCCCCACCATGTGTCCATGTGATTTCATCAATCAGCTCCCACTTGTTTGTGTCCTTTCTGATTTCCTTAAGCAGTGTTTTGTAGTTCTCCTTGTAGAGGTCCTTCATTTCCCTTGTTGGCTGTATTCCTAGGTATTTTATTCTTTTCGTAGCAATTGTGAATGGGAGTTCGTTCATGATTTGACTCTCTGCTTGCCTGTTGTTGGTGTATAGAAATGCTAGCAATTTTTGCACACTGATTTTTGTATCCTGAGACTTTGCTGAAGTTGTTTATCAGGTTAAGAAACTTTGGGGCTGAGACAATGGGGTTTTCTAGATATAGGATCATGTTACTTGCAAACACAGATAGTTTGACTTCCTCTCTTCCTATCTGAATACCTTTATTTCTTTCTCTTGCCTCATTGCCATGGCCAGAACTTCCAATACTGTTTTGAATAGGAGCCCAGTTCTAAGCCCTTGCTGGAGAGGTGTTTCAGTCATGTGGAGGAAAGCGGACACTCTGGCCTTTTGAGTTTTCAGTGTTTTTGCACTGATTCTCATATTTGTGGGTTTATTTACCTTCAGTCTTTGAGGTTGCTGACCTTTGGATTGGGTTTTTGTGTTTGTTGTTGTTGTTTTCTGTTTGTTTTTCTTTTTAGAGTCTTCCCACTTCCACAGGGCTGCTGTGGTTTGCTGGGGCTCCACTCCAGACCCTAGTTGCCTTGGTTTTTCCTGTACCTGGAGGTATCACTGGTGAAACAGGAAAGATGGCACCCTGTCCCTTCCTCTGGAAGCTCTGTCCCAGGAGTGTACTGGCCTATTGTCAGCCAGAACACACCTGTAGGAGGTGGCAGGAGACCCCGGTTGGGAGGTCTCATCTAGTCAGGAGGAACAGGATTAGGGGCTTGCTTAAAGAAGCAGTCTGGCTGCTTTTTGGTAAGGCACCTGTGCTGTGTTAGGGATCCCTTCAGTCCCCAAATGGTTTGGGCTCTCGAAGGCCCACAAACTGGACCAGCTGAGAAGCCCAGACGGCCAAGGTGGTGGCCTGCCCTGCCCCTCAGGCACTCCATCCCACGGAGAAATTAGAGCTCTGTTGGCCCTGTAGAACGTGAGTGGGGGTGGCCAGAGGCCCCAGCTGGGAGGACCCGGCTGGGAGGACCTGCCCTGCGAGGAGGAGTGGATCAGGGTCCCACTTAAAGAAGCAGCCTGGCCACACCTTGACAAAACAGCTGTGTTGTGGTGGGGAACTGCCTCTGCCCCTGTCACCTTAGACTCTCCAAAGCACGCAGGCTGGAAGGGCTAAGTCCTCCTCCAACCAACCCAGGTGGCAGCCCTCCCCTCCCCCAGGCACTCCTTCTCAGGGAGAAATCAGAGCTCTGTGCCTAACACGTGAGGACAGGTGTGGCTGGAGTGCCTGGCTGGGAGGTCCCACTCAGTAAGGAGGAATGGATGGGGCCCTGCTTAAAGAGGAAGTCTGGCCACAATTGGGCAGGGCTGCTGTGCCGCGCTGCTGGGGGTACCCTTCCTCCTCTGGACCATTTGGACTCTCCAAAGCCTGCAGGCTGGAATGGCTGAGTCATTCAATCAACACAGGTGGCGGCCTTCCCCTCCCTCAGGCACTCCCTCCCAGGGAGAGATCAGGGTTCTGTCCCTAATATGTGCGGGTGGATGTGGCTGGAGGGCCTGGCTGGGAGGTCCCACCCAGTGAAGAAGAATGGATCCGGCGCCACATAAAGAAGCAGTCTGGCCACGATCTGGCAACGCTGCTGTGGTGCTCTGTTCTGGGGACTCTTCCTTGTCTGGGCCGTTTGGACTTTCCAAAGCCCACAGGCTGGAACAGCTGAGTCGACCAAACAACAGAGATGACGCCTGCCTATCCTCAAGAAGGTTCAGTCTGGTCTCAGGTAGGCTCCACCCTGTTGCCAGTAGCTGGCTGGATTTCCAAGCCAGTGAATCTTACCTTGTGAGGTGCAGTGGAAGTGGGGCCTCCAGAAAGACGCCACTCAGGCTGAGCGCGGTGGCTCACACCTGTAATCCCAGCACTTTGGGAGGCGGAGGTGGGTGGATCACTTGAGGTCAGGAATTCGAGACCATCCTGGCCAACATGGCGAAACCCTGGCCCTACTAATAATACAAAAATGAGGCCGGCGTGGTGGCAGGAGCCTGTAATCCCAGCTACTTAGAAGGCTGCGGCCGGAGAATTGCTCAAACCCGGGAGGCAGAGGTTGCAGTGAGCGGAGATGCCGCCACTGCACTCCAGCCTGGACAACAGAGTGAGACTCTGTCTCAAAAAAAAAAAAGAGAGAGAGAGAGAGAGAGAGGTGCCACTCAGCTCCCTGGATTCCACCCCCTTCCTAGGGGTATGTGGGGGACCTCCGGCCTTGTCTCCTGCCTCATGTCTGAGTTGCAGACATGTTTGTTGGAGATCCTGGGCCGGAGTATGTAAAGCTCCTGGGTCTGTGCGTGCCTGAGCGGCTGCTCTGCCCAGACTCAGCTGTGTGTGTCAGACCCAAGGCCCTGGAAGCGTGGGCTCACAAGGGGATCTTCTGAACCACAGGTTGCAAAGATCCATGGGAGAAGCATGGTTTCCAGGGTCGCACAATCACTCACCGCTTTCCTTGACTGGGTGTGGGGGTGTTGCTCCCGGTTGGGCTGTCGCCCCACCCTGCTTTTCTTCGTTCTCCGTGGGTCCAGTTATTTCCCTAATCAGTCCCAATGGGAGAACCTGGGTATTTCAGTTGAAGGTGCTGTATTCACTCGCCCCTTTCGTTCCTCCCACTTAATTTTTCTGTAAACATAAAACTGTTCAAAAAGTAAAGCCTATTAATTTAAAAACTATTCTAGTAGTGATATCATATTAAGGTTTTGCAAAATGTTATTGAGAAAACTGGGTAGAGTGTATTATTTCTTGCAACTGGCTATGAATGTGAATCTACAATTATCTCAATAAATTTTTTAAAAACCTCCACAAAGACATGGAAAATATGAGAAAAAAAGAGGAAAAACAGAATTATACAGTTTAATTATACATAAATGTATATAATTAAACATTATATACACTAAATGTATATAATTATACATTCATAGGAGTTCTAGAAAAGAGAACAGGGTAAATAAAAGGAAGGAAATTATCAAACAAATAAAACAGTGATTTCACAGAGTAGAGACATGAATTTCAGATACAAAGAGTCCACCCACCAAATGCTCAGCAAAACAGATAATGGAAAAAACATCCAAGTTCTGAGTAGGTCATTGTGACATTTCAAAACATTAGGTGTCAAGAAAAATGTTAAGCTTTCAGAAGTGGGGAAAACAAGTTGCCAAGAAAGGAATGACAATAACAATAATATTAACATCTGAGTTCTAATCAACAGTGATGACAATGCACACTAAAAGCGTTATCTTCAAAATTCAGATGAAAGAATATTTTAAACATAGAATTGTAAAGCTAAACTGTCCTTATGAAGGTCAAATAACAACTATATTTTCCGACATGCAAAGAACCCCAAATTTACCTCTCTTTATGCCTAGTGTTCCGTTTTTGGAACACTAAGCATGTGAGAATTATTTATATTGTACTGCTGAAGCTCATTGCCAAAGTCTGATGGCAAAAATTTTAAAAATGCAACCTCAGGCATAAATGAGTTAAGGAGTTACTTTATCATAGGTATGTATGTACGGGAAAAAGAAGAGAAGTTACTTAAAGATGTTCTCCAACAAAATGCATGATGCATCAGTCACGGTTCTTGGATTCAAGTAACAGAAGCGGACTCTAGTTAACTTATGCAGAAAAGGGATTTATTATGAAGTTATCAGCTCACAGAAGTCTGGAGAATCAGGCTGAAAACACAGAGTGGGAGCTAGGAAGATAGGCAGGAAGAACCACAGCTAAGGGCCCACCATAGAAACAGCCTGGTTAGAAGGCTGCTGCTGGTACTCGTACCCACCCTGCTCCTACCAGTGAACCTTATCCTACCAGCACATGGCACTGCAAAGGAGCTCTAATTGTCCTTACATCTGTTGTTTTGGTTTATTTGTTGTGGACTTCAGAGTTGAGTTAATCATAATCTGCAATTCACGGCACATTATCACCAGTTCACTGAAGGCTGCTCTTTTACCTTATTTGTTTTATTCTTCTTCCCCATCAGTCCCTATCCTCACTCTCATTTACTGCCCAACTTATTACACTTAGCCTCTTAGTGTAATTAATATATGTATACTTTCAACCCATCTTTCATATGTTTATTTATGTGTATATCCATGAAAATACACAGTGTTGTTTTACATTTTCATAAAGAGAATTATGCTACAAGTATCACGGTGTTTCTCACTTTTTTCACTCAGTACTGGGTTTTGGAGACCTATCCATGTGGCTTTATGTAAATCTAGCTTATTACTTTTAATTGTTTTGTAATTTTCCATTCTATGAATATACGACAGTTTGCTTACCCCATCCCATGGTGATGAACACCTGGATTGCTTCCAATTCCTCACTACCACAAACAGTGCTGCAATGAAAAACCTCAACTATATTTCCTTAGGACTTGTGTGAGAATTTCTCTGGAATATATGGCCAGAAGCAGGACTGCTGGGTTGTAGGGTATTCACATACTTAATTTCATGGGTGCTGCCAAACTCTCTCTGGAATACCCGTACCACTTTACATTCCAACTCACAGTTGCCCTTTTCCTCACATCCTCATCAGCCCTTGATAATATCTGACCTTCTACATGTTACCATTGCTGTAGTGACTTCTCACTATTATTTTAATTTTCATTTCTCAAATTATTAGTAGGGATAAAAATCTCTTAATATATTCAAATCTCCCCTTGTGTAAACTCCAGTTTCCCCTTCTGTAACTTATTCTTCATATCCTATGCCCATTTTCCTATTGCATTTACTATCTTCTTTTTCTATTTATTGTTCTTTTGTCAGGTTTGCATATCACAAACATAGTCTCCTAATCTATCATCCTTCTGTTAATTTTGTAATATTTCTGGTTTATTTGTGTTGCTGGCTCCAGATTCAAAGCCGTGAAAAGATTAGTCAGTCCTTGTTGCCTCGTGGACAGGGAAAGTAAGTATCTGACCACCATCATTTTCCATAGTAGGAAGTGGGATCCCGCCTCTCACCAAGACTCTAGAGGGAAATCCCCCAAAACAGGATGAAAGGATGTTCGGGAGCACTAGAGTTCATTCCTTTGGTTGTCTAACATCCACACATACTCTTCCTCCCATACCTACACTTTGAAAAAATGTTTCCACTGAATACAGTGTAAATATACCTCATATAAACCAAACATGCACCCATCCCCTTTCCAGAGTGAAAAAACCAAAAACATAAATTAGAATGCTTTCAGGGGCAAGCAATAGAAAACCCAACTCAAGCCGTCTTGAATAGTACATGCAATTCATTGGCTCACTTAACTGAAGAGTCCACGGGCAGGGAGACTTCAGGCGTGGCATGATCCGGAATATGGTTCCATTTCTGTGATTCTCCTGGCTCTGCCTCCTCCGTTTTTCAGCTCCACCCTCAGGTAGGCCTTCCACACGTTCACAAGATGGCTAACAGCAGCCACCAGGCTACATGCTTCTTTGTTCTTATCCAAGGGAAGATAGGTCATCTCCTCCCGCAAAAGCTGAATAAAAGTCCTAAGCCTCATTGTGATTGGGTCATCCCTGAACCAGTCATCACTGTGGCTAGGAGGGTGAAATTACTCAGATCAGTTTATACCAATAAAGGCCTACACCTAGAGCTGGTGGTGGGGTCAATCCCACTCACATCCCATAGTTGTTACACAGCGGGAGAGGAGTGGAACAGATGCTGCAGAACAACTACAATGTCCACTACAAGGGAGTAAACTAAGAAAGAGGAAGACATGGGGTCCAAGAAAGATTGGGTTTGTATTAGGCCATTCTTGCATTGCTACCAAGAACTACCTGAGACTAGGAAATTCATACAGAAAAGAGGTTTAGTTGGTCAAGGTTCTGCAAATTTTACAGAAAGCAGGGTGCTGGCATCTGGTTGGCTTCTAGAGAGGCCTAAGGTAGCTTACAATTATGGCAGAAGGCAAAGGGGAAGCAGGCGTGTCACATGGTGAAAGCAGGAGCAAAGGAGAGTGGGGAGTTGGGGTGCCACATACTTTTCATTGACCAGATTTCCCAGTAACTCACTCACTATTGCAAAGATAGTACTGAACCATGAGAGATCGGCCTCCATGACTGAAACATCTCCCACCAGGCCCCACCTCCAGCATTCGACATGACATTTGGGTGAAGATAAATATCCAAACTATATCAGAGTCCAACCTAGAAGAATAATGAAGAGATGTCCCAGGATGACAGCTGTGCTGCAGGCCTACAGAGCAATCAGTCCAAATTGGAATAGGAGGACGGAGGACTCCAGGAAGAAGGCATCTGGGGAAAAGGGGGATTCAAATTATTTTATACTTTCCTTGAGAATTTGGAATAACTTTAGGTGAGAAAGTCAGACAATGCAAGGAAGAAAAGAAAGATAACTAGAAACTCCAGGGGAAAAAAAACTGTACAAGAAAAGAAATATAGCCGGGCGCGGTGGCTCAAGCCTGTAATCCCAGCACTTTGGGAGGCTGAGACGGGCGGATCACGAGGTCAGGAGATCGAGACCATCCTGGCTAACACGGTGAAACCCCGTCTCTACTAAAAATACAAAAAACTAGCCGGGCGA